>NC_067282.1:23985289-24304039 GCF_020740795.1 Apus apus
ACTTTCTTCTCACTGTTCCACTGTGAGCCTCTTAATATTTTTCTTTCTCTTAAAGTTTCAAACTGTGTGATATCAGAAATATGTTTAAGTTTTCCTGGGTTTTTTTACCTCTTAAGAGTTTTGGAGAAAGCCCTGATTTTAAGACTTCTGAGCCCACTAAAAGCTGAAACCACAAAAAACTTGAGAAAAAAACAAAACCAAAAAGTTTTTAAAATTAGCATATTAAAATTTCTAAGACAATGGCCTGATTTTTAACCCTGGCTCAATGCAATTGAACACATGACATTGGCTGTAGTGATTTCCTCATCTGTAAAACTAGGATAAATATAATTAACTGCCTCAAAGAAATGCTGGAAAATTAACCACTTGGAAGAATGTGTGAGATGGAAGTTACTATAGGCCTGTAAAGTATTAATGCTATTAGTTACAATAACTCAGGCAATTCAGCTATAAATTTTGCTAAACTCAGACTTTTAACAACAGAGCATAAAGTATGTTTTCCTTTTATCTGAAATACCCTGCAGAAAAGCTTAAATCTATATTTACTTCCCAACAGAAGGGATGAGTTGGCTTGTTCAAGGCAAATTGCATTAAGTGTAGAAACCCAACAAAAACATCAATTACTGTGTTAGCCCTTATGCACTCAGCTTGTGGTTTTTCACCAGTCATGTGGGAACAATTATCTTTATGGATTATTGATTATATTCAACCCTCAGGGAGCCGTGAGCCTCATAAGGCACTTTGTGGTTGCAAAAAGGGTACATTTTGTCAGCTCTTTCAAGAGCCTTCCTGAATAATTTGAGAATGTATTAATCAACCTCTAGGGTCAGTTACCACTAGTAATCTGACTAGATGGATAATTTGATTAATTAGAGATTCTTTAGGACATAAATAGGTGCAGCAATAACATTAGGTAAACTAAAAATATAAGATATTGACACAAAGGTCTAATTTATGTGTGTATAAGGGAAGTAAATTGTAAATAGGTTAGGACTGGTGGTTAGAAATAACCATTGTTTTCTCCAGAGATTGCCAGAAGAAAGGAAAAGATGGCACATTTTTCTCCTGATAATTGCATCAGTGGAGTGTACCAACAGCAGAGTTTCTTCAGTTGTGTCTGAGTAATAGAGGTCTTTTTATTTCCAATGATGAACTGCCTGAAAATAACAAGATTTGAGGCAAATCCCAACAAAGTCCATAGAATTCCTTCTGTTTGGAATGTTACTGCACTGATATAGGACTCTCTTTAATTGTGAGATATTTGGCTCCTATTTTACAGGTAAGTGTTGTGTTTCCAGTTTGCTGTTATATGGTCTGTAAGGGTTTTGTCACACTTAGGAAAGCAGTAGTCTCTGTGTACTGATAACGGAGTTGTGCTTTGTGTGGCATGTCCACTGTAATCATCTCTTTAAAAAAAAAATTAAAAAAAAAAATTATATTTATTTTTAGTTCTGTTCTCATGGCACTTTATGCTACACTAGTCTACTCCACAGGAGATAAAATTGTTAATCCTTAGTTCCAGTAAGTACCTCCAGGAGAATTCTGTGGAACAAAACTGCCCAGGAACCTGAGGAACAATATGTCTTCTCAAATCCTTGGTAGTTTAATGTCAATGGAAAGTTTCCTCCAGTTTTTCAAATTGGTATTTTCCCATTTACTCCTCAAAGAAGTGACAAGACGTGCTTGGTACATCTACCATTGACCAGAAATGGCCCTGGCTGTGTTTCACTGGTGATGTAGATGTCATTGCCAGCTGCAGGTTAAAAAATTAATCAGAAATAATGAGAGTTAAACTGTGGCTTAAGTCATGCCTCAACAAAACCTGTCCAGCTGCAAGCTGGAGTTGTGTATCTATTTGTTTGTGCTATTTACAAAAAAAATCCTCTTTATATGACCCTGGACACATAAACAGTGTCAGTCACATTTTAGGCAACCCGTAGAGCAGTGGCTTGTACACCTCTGCTGACAAGCAAGGTTTCAAAAAATTGTGGTTTGGGCTATGGGGCCAACAAGAACTAGGCAGCCCATAAGAATGCAGGTTCCTTCTCTTTCTCGGTGATAACTCCCACAAATGATACATGTACAGACTAAAAAGGCAGAAGTGCATGTACAAAATTTGCATGCCATTGCACAGTTGTGCTACGAAGTACAAGCCTAACAATTAGCAGAATGAAATTATAGAATAATGAATAACAATAAAGCTAGATTAAGATCTAGAGTCTTAGATATTTTTAACAAGACTAATTTTGACTGAGCATGTTTTGGTTAGACAGAAGACCATACCTTGCATATTAGATTTCAGCATTCCTATCTCAGAGAAATTCATGTCTGAAAACACAACTGTGGTTCATTCTTAATTAACAGTTACAGAAAACGTAAGCTGAATCCCTAATGTTGTACAAAGAGTAAGAAAAAAAAAAATATGCATTTGTGTGCAGCCAGTTTAATATTCCTGAATTGTTGTGTCTTGAACCCAAACCTCAGCAAGTATGTACAAGACCTTATCCATGAGTAAAACGTGTCCAGAATATTTATGTTCCTGTACTTTCTGAGCAACATTTGAAACTAGATTTGCTTTGTATTTTTAAGAAAGAAACAGAAAGAATGACAAGTTATTACATGGTGTAGCTCTATACATTTGTTAGATGTTTATTGCTAATAGAAACATGGAAACCAATATTTATAAACATTATAAACAGAGGGAGGTAAATGTTTATGAAGACAGAGATTTAGAGGAAAATGTTCTCCTGTCCTCTGGGAATCTCTGTTCTAAACATGTGAGGCAGAGACACCTGGGCTTTTCACATGACTCTTGACTATACATCATAGCAGTGAAACTCCTGGAAGGTACTAAATTTTCCTCCTTTGCTAGAAACTAGTACCTTGTGGTATACCAAGGTGATGTGAGACAATACTTTATACTTACATTGCCATCATTTTTATCTTAATATGGAAGGAGGAAAGAGGGCAATAAATAATAATGAAATAGCTACTTCTGGTCATGCTACAGCAAAAGCCTCAACAGGATTAAAGAAAGGCCCTGAATAGAGCCCCTTGGCTGGCACAGGAAGGATTGGGAGGTAATGGGGTCGCAGCTCCTTTCCAGCTGAGTGCAGCTCACATGGACTGGCCCTGGCAGCAGTGTCAGTCACCTGTTAGTGGATGTCACTAGAGCAGCTCATGCTGTAGGTCCGCAAAGAGGTTTAGAGGAAGACTACTAACATGGACACAGTAGTGGCATCATGGAAATCTTACAGCTACCCTGCATTGCAGTGAGCTGAAATTCATCCCAAGGTCTGAACAGCTCCTGAAACATTTGTGTAGCCCCGTGTCCTGTGTCCAGAAGTAGCTAATAGCATCTGTCCAGAAGGGAATGTAGTTTAACATACTCGTCTACAACCTGAAATAAGGGACAGAGTGTAGCCTCAGGAAGTTTGCTGATGATAGCAAACTGGGAGGAGTGGCTGATACACCAGAGGGCTGTGCTGCCATCCAGAACCTCAGGAAGTTCAACAAGGGCTAGTATAGGGTCCTGCACCTGCGGATGAATAACCCTAGGCACCAGTACAGATTAGGGGTTAACCTGTTGGAAAGCAGCTCTGGGGAGAAGGACCTGTGAGTTCTGGTGTGTGAGAAGTTAACCATTAGCCAATAATGTGCCCTTGTGGCCAAGAAGAAAAATGGCATCCTGGGGTGCACTAAGAGTGTGTTCATCAGGTCCAGGGAAGTTATCTTCCTCCTCTATTCTGCCCTGGTGAGGCCACATCTGGAAAACTGTGTCCAGCTCTGGGCTCCCCAGTACAAGAAGGCCAAGGAACTCCTGGAGAGATATCAAGATGATCAGGGGTGTGGAGCAACTCTCTTACTAAGAGAGGCTGAGACATCTAGCTTTGTTCAGCCTGAAGAAGAGCTGATTGAGAGGGGATCTTATAATGCTTATAAATATCTACAGGGTGGGTGTCAGGAAGATGGAGCCAGGCTCTTTTCAGTGATGCACAGTGGCAGGACAAGGGGCATTGGGCACAAACAGGAAGTTCTATCTAAACATGAGTTAAAACTTCTTTACTTTGATGGTGACAGAGCACTGGAACAGGCTACCCAGAAAGGTTGTGGAGGCTCCTTCTCCAGAGATATTAAAAAAACACCTGGAGGGGATCCTGTGCAACCTGCTCTAGGTGAACCTGCTTTAGCAGGGGGTTTGGACTAGATGATCTCCAGAGTTCCTTTCCAACCCCTACTATTCTGTGATTCTGTAATTCTGTGATTCTGTGCAGGATACTTGTTTAGAAACGTCACATGAGACCTTGCTTAAATCAGGGGTTGATATTGCTCTACTCAACAGATGTAAAGCAAAGAAGAAAATGTTACAGTGTGGAATGAGGGAAAGAAAGATGTACCTATGCTGAGCAAACCATGACTCTTTGAGCAGACTGAGGATGTTCTTTGGCTGGGGAGAAATTTAAAAGCGTATGTACCATATACCTTTTTTGTGAGTTGGTGCAATTTTCTGAATGAATAGATATTTCCTCCATAACATTTTTACTGCCTATGTTTGCCGTCTCAGAAGCTGTGCACCTGTTAGACCTTCTGCTTGTTATCTAGCACGTGTTCCTGGACTTCTTTCTTTTGCAGATTTGGATATGGACTCTCAAGAAGGTCAAGTGTCCTCTGTTTTTCTATTTTTTCTTCTTTCTTGTGAAAGTCAGGCTGCTGGCATGTGTGGGGGCAGTGCATCTCAATTGCATCCTGAGATGGCCCTCATAAATCCAGCAGCATGTGGCATTGAAGTGTTTGGCAAAATTCAAAAGTAAGTAAAATAAATGCTAAGCACTTTTCCAATTAAGTTCTTAATGAAAATATAAAGTCTATCAGGCTGTGAACTGGGCCTCTTTTTTTCAGAAGGCTTCTTACAGAGAGCTGCTGTATTTTCCTATCGGCTGCATAAGGGTATGGCTTATTTTTAAAACTTGAGAGTTTGAGGAGGGAGAGAATAGATCATGTAGTATCTATTGAAAAGCAGTAGGAGTACTGCTAATAGACATTATTAAAACAAGTGGTGGTGAACCTGGCTTGATCTACCTCTTGTAAGGATGCCAGCTGTCCAGAGAAAGTTTAAGGCATCTCCAAGTAGCATAGGTCTCATTTTGTCCCAAACACTCCACAGAAAGACAAAGGAAATAAAATGGTTGGTATATAGCTCCTGCTTCAGCAGGCATTGCTGCTTATGCTATGTCAAGAAACATCTGAATATTCAATTTTTTCAAGTGGGGAAACTAAGTGCAGAAAGATCCTTTGTTTCCTAAGTCATCTGAGGGGTTAGACTTGCCTTGGTCTTGAGGTGTCCACTTAACCATTCGCACATGGATGCTAGGCAAATAAATCCAAGACTTAATGTCTTCAGTTTTGACAGTATAACTCAGTACTGAGTGTAGATGCCTGCAAGCCTGGGCTGGTATTGACTGTACTAGTCAAAATGATGGGTGATATTTACAGAAAGGACAGGTCTGTGGTTGTCTCAGTTTACACAGTGGGGCAAAACACCTTTGCCTTCTGCTTCCTGACCTGACCTGTTCTATGCTGTGTGTCTATGCTACACTGTGCTATCTATGCTGTGCTGTTTATTCCTGGGACACACACTACCCAACTAAGGTACTGGGAATGAGATTGCTGTTTTCTGAATCACAGTGGTAGGACAACATAGAGAAAGAACTGATGTCTCCAATCCACCTTACAGCAGCAAGTAGAAAATGTTATTCTCTAAGGCTGCCAGTATTTTCACAGACACTAAGTTTTACATAAGGAGGTGAAGAAAATTAATTAAACTGAATCAGAGCATTGAAGGTGGGCTGAAGACACATAATTTTATGTTTGTTACATCTGTTCAGGCAGTGTTTTAAAGAAATCATGTCCTCTTTGCCAGCCAGATGCATTTTCGGTAAATGTTTTATCTACTGGTCTGTGTAATTTTAACATTTCATTTCGTAACTCGTATTGCTGGATAACAAAATGATAACAGTGCCTCAGTGAAAAGATGCCAACTTCTTATTACAGTGGTTTAAGCTTCAATTAATTTGAAAAACAATGTTTCAAAATTATATATGATTGAAGCCTTTCAGCTACAAAATAGGAAGATGCTCAAGATTCTCCTCCTTTGCCAATAAACTTACTTGAAATACAAGATGAAGTACAATAGTTAACCTATTACTTAGGGACCATAAAACTGTCATCTTTCTGGCACTATAGAACGTGCCTCCAGAATGTGAACCAATGCCTGCTTTTTCCAGCTGTGATCTGTGCTTTAATTTTACTGACATGTTATTATGCTATCCTGTGTGCTAGCTCGTTACACACTCCAGACACCATAAATAGTGTAGTAAGGTTTGTTTTTCTCCAGCTTACTAAGAGAAATACAACATCCCAGTCACTCTCTGAGTTGCAGAGGCATTTCCCAGGCTTGTTTTCCAAAGAAGAATCTGTCAGAAGCCTACAAAGCCTATTGTTGAGTCATTTATTATTTTTGAAATGTGTCTGAGTTTGGAGTCTCTAGCTGAGATAAGGACTCCATCAATCTAAGCAGTGTTTAGCCATGCTGTAAAAGACAGTATTTACTTAATGACTGGGTGGAGTGGGCTGAAAATAAAGCATTTCAAGGGCGTGCTATAGCCCCACTATCAGCTAGCCCTGGGAGGAGTGGCTCATAGCAGGCACTTCCATGCTGAAGGTGAGCTGCTCCCTCAGCAGCTCTCAGCATTCTGTTACCATGAGAGCACATGAGATTGCAGGCCCCTTCACTGTGCTGAACCCACAAAGCTGTCACAGAGAATAAGAACATAGAGTACATGACAGGGGATGCTTCCTGAACTGCACTACTGCACCTACTTTCTTTCAGGCAGGTGACATTTACAGATGACTCAAGGTTTGGCTGTGATTCTAACAGCAGATTCCCTGAAATGAGACTGGGTGTCTTTTACCACAGCCCTGGGCACCAGAAGAAGGCATGGTGTTCCCAGAGGCACCAACTAAGGCCACCTGCTGCTGTCAGCATGGGATAAGACTTCCTATGTTAAGCAACAAGGAGAGTTTCACATCCCTATGCCATCACAGCACTTCTGAGATGCTTTTTCTGCCACAGCCAGAGGCATTTACCATGGCCCTGGCACAGCAGAGTGAGTATAAAAGGGACCATCAAATAGTACTACTTGGCTTGTGTAGTGAGTGAGAACAAAAGCCAGGAATTTGTGAGAAGCAAAAGAGTCATGTCCTGGCCATGGGAACTGAGCTCAGAGGACATTATCTCAGGTGCTTCCTTCATACGTGTCCTTTGAGTAGGAGAAGGAGTTAGGCTTTCTCACCTCTAGCCCCCAAAGCATGTCACCATGCCTTCTAGTAGAAACCCATTGGTCATGTACCAAGCAGGGCTATTTGAGAGGATCAGTAATGGTTAGTGGCATCTATAATGAGGACAAACAGGAAAAATTCTGCCTTTCGCTATATGCAGAGGTTGTGCCTGAGTAATTACATTGAGGAAACTATTATAATGGAACTATCTCTTAAGAGCTTCTTCACTGTGCTTGATCAGATTAGTTTTTCCCCACCACATTTACCACTTGATAGTGTATTTCTGCTGTTGTAATCCTAATTTACCATATGAGGGATGCCAGATCTAAAGCTTTGATACTTTCAGTTCAGCCCTTGTCAGATCTAATTTTTTTTCCTTGGAGATGATGTTGCTAACTTTCACAGCTAGGTTTGACCTAAATCTGTGAAAGTCAGAGATAGCCATTTAGAATTTCTGTTTTAGTCTATATTTTTTCACCAGCTGTGTTATAAAATGCTTTATTCTATAAAAAGACACAATGAATTAAATAATTTTGCTAGTTAAGGAAGACCTTGGATGTAAGTCACCAGTGTTGAGCACAGTTACACAGCTGCACAGGCAGATAGCATAAGAATATAGCCATTAAGCAAAAAATATCACAAAAAGAAACAATGCACTGAAACACAAGGGTCAGACATATTCAAAATAATAAATTTCTAAAAAAATCCCACTAGTAATAAAGAAATTCATAGTGATTGGTGAGCTCTGCCTGTGTCCCAGCTGATAAAAGTCAATGGTCATACAGTTGTGCCATACTGTGTATCATCTAAAAGGCAATTTTCCTTCAACTTGCAGGAAAGCTTCAGATTTGATTGATTACATTGTTTTTTTGCTTGAATTTTTCCTATATGGATTGATGACTACCATATTATACATGTAGCACCTTAGCAAATAAACTAATTCTCTATAATTTTATTTATGGAGCACCTTTAAGGGTTATTTACATTCTTGATATATTTACATTGTGATACACTTAGTTATGACAAAAGGTTTTCCTTCAGGATGTTTACTCAGTTGCATGGCTTGGCAAATACAATTTCACTAAGCAAGGAGCAATTTTGTTTGTTTGCCCCGGGCTGGTTCATTTGCCAATCAAAATCATGCCTCACGTGAAAGGATGGATGCTTTCTGATGCAGTACAGCCAATAGTTTGTAAGTCAGAAGTGGAAAATTACACCACAGTAGACCTAGTGTCTTCTTTTCACTCTCTTACACACAGTTTGTGTTAATTGACTTAGAGCAAACTGTATTATGTCTGTGCTGCTGCAAGGGAATGCCTTGATCTGTAGAACCTCTTCTCCTGACTTGCTGTGTGGTCTCATTCATTGGGACTGAGCGTCAGAGAAGGATCCAGATGCCTCTATAGGTAGGAGGTAAGTCAGGAGAGAACATATTTCTGAACCCCCTACTAGAAACAGTCTGTTCCATCAATCACCTAAAAACTTAGAGTGATCTAAAGCTTCATGTTTTAATTTCCTGAAAATGAATGAGAGGCTTAGGATTGAAAGCTAGAGTCAAGCAAATTAATAAGCTGTCTGCATACTAGGTAGTGTGACAGTTTCAAGCTGAATGGTGGCATTTTGCGATGACCCAGGTTTTGCTGGTATCTGTAGGGCAAGCTCTGAGGATACAGACTGGAGCAAGTAGCTGGAGTTAGGCAGAGGGTAAAACCAATCTGGGCACTAACCTATTAACTAACCTATCCAGTTGCCTCTCAGTAGCAGCTGACAGAAATCCAAATGGTCTGTGTGGAGGCACTTTTTGGTATGAAAAGAAGCACTTGTGGTACATACGTGGCTAGGGAATGGAAGTAACTTAGTAAGTAGGACTAAGCATACAGCCTGGGACTTTGGATGTGTGTGTGTGTGTTACTTCTTATTTTTCTGTTTGCATTTGATTTGTTATTGTGTTCTTCAGTTTTGTTTGTTTTGATGGGGATTTTTTGGTTGGTTGTTTTTTTTTGTTTTGGTTTGGTTTGTGTTTTTTGTTTGTTTATTTGGTTCGTTTTGTTTCATTTTTAGTAAGGTAAGAAGGTCACTCAAGGCATAAACAATCAGCTATTGAAAGGGGCTCTACCCTGTGGAGAAACATCACTACTTTTCTTGTTTGTAGGTAGTGCACCATCAAGGTGGAAGCAAAGAGGCACAGGTGCTTAGCAAGACCTAATCCCTCCCTGAAGATCCTGCAAGCAGTGTGACTCCACAGCTGCTGCAGGATAAGATCCCTGAGCCCCGTTTACTGTTCCTTGTTCTGAGTAATGGTTTTATTTTATCACCACATTTGCTCAGAGAGCAAGGATGCAGGAGCAGGAATTATAGCCCCTTTCTGCTGATAGTACAAGCTTTTTGTGACAGCCCCACTGACAGCACCCAGGCTGCACTCTTCTTTGGCAAACCTTCCTCAGAGTCCTCAGAAACATTCATATCACAAGGGTTTGACAGGCTGATGTTTCAGAATAAATCAAGCTTTTATTTTATTTTTAAGTAGAAAATCTCAAATAAAACTGCTTCTGAATACAGATCAGTGTAAATATGAAGCAAAACCTGAATGTCCTGCCTAGTGGATTATTAATCTGCCAGGGTGTCAGCCTAGAAATAGCAGCCTGCTTTGTAACACAGCTGGGCAACTTGTTAATTGTTTTATTAATGAAGAAATCTTCCCTTCCTCAGCTATTTCTTAATGAAATTGTGGGTTCTTCTTTGGTTACTAAATCAAATCAAACCACATTTGCACACAGTTTTGTGACCAGCAGATTGAAATTTGGGTAAGAAAAACATACAAGTTTTAAATACAGCTCATATATAATTAATGCATATTCACTGGTAATCATGAAAATTATTAACACATTAAATCCTGTACCTGACTGAGAAATATTTGTTATGTTAAGAATACTAGATCCAATACAGACATATAATTATTAGGAAATAACCTTTGACATCAACTTAGATTGTGTTTATATTGAAAAAAAAAAAAAGTTTTATTGTTCAAATAAATATTTCAACAGCTCTTTGTGGCAAGATGTGATGTAATTTGTAATAAGTGTGTGACGCACTGAAGTGCTACTAAGAGGCTGTTATTTCTTGCTCCAGTTACTTGATGCAGGTGATTGTTTTGTGAGATTAATACTCCTGTCACATAACACTCGCCTCTGCCTAGTGTTAGATCTTCTCCTTTATTGTGTCTGTGAATCAAATGCAAATAAAATTATGGTGCCAACTAAATTTGACAAAATACAATAGCATCCTTCGTCAACTTTGTGATGCCTCTGAAAAGCCAACAGGGATTATTTTTTTCCCCCCATTTTACTCATCCTTTTTAGTAATGGAATAAAAAGTCATTCCCTCACAAGGCCCTGGACTGGATAGGGCTGGTGCAGACAACATCCTTCTCTGCTCTGCTTTGGTGGATGCTGCTTCTGTATTGTGGTGATGCCAGTGTACTGCAGTAAACTTGCAGCAGCTGAACAAAGAGTGTACAGCTGATCATGGTTTCTAACATTTTCTTGTGGTAACAGGAAGGCTGTGAACTGTGCACTAAACTAAGGCTGTTGGTCCCTGAAGTACACACTTTGCCATTGTAATTGGGACACTGGGTCATGACAGTGATTAAAAAAAGCAATCAAAAACCTTTCCAACTGTAAGTAAGAATATGAGCCACAGCGTGACAGATGACCTCCTGTGTGATTATAGTGCTAGCACTGGAGTAGGAGGGATTAAGGAAATCTGTATCCATCACTGGTCCCATGACCTACTGCCCCACTTACGCACACCCAAAGGTTGCACTCCACAAGCTGATGCAGTTCTCAGACTATAGCATGGACCATCTTGCCACAGCAATCTGTCACCCCTGATTCTCCACTAAGCTGTGTCACTGATGCCATTTTCCTTTCACCTTTTCTGTCAAAATTGCTGGTATACTGGCTTCTCTGGGGTTCTGGAGAAGCAGCTCTCTATGAGAAGAAATTAATAAAGGAAAACAAATAAAGAAAAGGATTGAGAAGACAGGGAGAAGAAGGAATTCCTGAAGGTCACTCTTGGGTCAGAGTGTGAGGATTTTCATTTTCTGACAAGAAGGCAGCTTGTTAATACAGTTCAGGATGACTCTAACAAAAGGAGCTGATTTTTTCAAGGACTATATGTAGTTGTCTTGGAACAATTCATGTGAGATTTAAAGCAGGAAGCAAAGTGATAGGGAGGGGAAATCTCCAGGTGGAAGTATTGCTACCTTCTCTCTCACCTATTCCTTATTCACAAGAATAGGGACACTCTACCGGGTGAGAGGAGACCCAGGTTCAATGTATACTTGCATTGGCTTTGGTGACATAATGCTGGATTTAATCCAAACACCTAGGGGGGCTCACATGGCCAGAGCAGCTTTAGCAGCCAGTAGTGAGAGGCCATGAGTATTCTGCAGGATGAGAACCTGAGGAAGGTAAGGTGCTGACAGTGCTGTTTTCTTTCTGCTGAGAGAGTAACATAGTTGTGACTATTCAGTGCATGTCTGCCCACATCCATGTCAAACTACACACCATTTCTATGACTGTTCCCGTAAGTAAAAGACCGTTTAGTTGTAAATCTGCCCTGTGATTTTTCTGCCTTTTTTTTTTTTTTTTTTTCAATCTCCATCCTGGGCCAAAGTTTCAAAGGAGAAGCATATGGCTAAGCAAAGAAGAGCTGTTAACAACCAGTGACTTGTTCTCAGTGATAACATGGGAAATAATGTCAACAAATCAGCCAAGAGACTGCTTTTCTGTGAGTTGAACTCCAATTAAAGTCATAGAGGAAAAATAACAAAGTCACTCATCTCCAGATGGACACCCCAAGAACCACTACATCCTGGGTCCTCATGAGAAGGCCCTGCAAGCTGCTGAAGGGCAACATCCTATTTTAACTGGGATCACAGGTAAAATTACTCTGTGCTCATTTAAATACTTTTAGCCATAGGTTTACCTGTCTCTTGTGATCCAGCTATGTGTTACATGGGTTTGGACCTTCCAGACACATCCATGGATAATTTGCAACTACCTTCATGTGTTTCTGGGGTGTCAGCTCGAACAGAGTTTTGTTTTGTTCTGTTTTGTTTTGTTTTATTAAAAGATTACCTTGGTTACCACAGCAAGAGGGAGAGGTGAGAGAAGAAGGTGTTCAGCCCTGATCCCAGGACAGCAGGGCACAGGGGTGCCATCTTTTAGGAGAGAACCAGATATCATCTGAAGCCAGGGAGGGTGACCACTTTGACCCTAAGCCATGTTTGGCCAGGAGATATAGGGCAGGTTGCATTTCTAAAGAGTTCAGCCTAGATGGTAGTTGTAGTACTGAGTGAGGACATGCAAAAATCTCATGGCAGTTTTTAACATTTACAAGACAGAACATGTTTCTCAAGCAGAATCTCTCTTTCCCCTCAACGGTGTGTGAAGTGAGGAAGATTCAATGTACCACTTTTTCCAAATGTATAATAAATAAAATGCAAGCTGCTGCTAGAAAAGGATGAAAAAAGGTCTCTTAAAATAGTTATCTAACTCGTACCTTTTCCTTTCAGCCGCTGTAATTTCTCTGCCACTCAGCAACCCAGAGAGCAATGCTCAGCATTTCTTACAAGCACTTTATGTAACTTGTAGAGAAGAATAAAAAGGTCATTTTCTTAATGCTGTGTAATCCTGCACACTATTAAGTACTCAAGGTACTTCTCTTTTGTACCAATTGTGCTGAAAAAACAAGAGTGTAAGTCGTGAGCATTTTGAAGATGTTCTATTGGGCATATACGTGAGGAAAGTCAGGAGCAGTCCTTTGCTGAGAGAGACACACTTTACATTTTCAAGCTGTAGCACTTCCGTAATCTTGCCCAAGTGTTACAGCATATATCCTCAGCTGTGTCCAGTGGAGATATGTAGTGGATTTGCCTTCATTTCAGTGTGTCTGTTGTGTGTATTGATTATCTGAGCAACTGATGCTAAAGCAGCTAAATGATGTTTACCCAAATTGAAAAGATAATTGGCTAGATTCATCCCTGATGTAACTGCTCCAATCAGTGAAGTTCTGTCAAGGACAAATTTGTCTCAAGAGAAAGAGAATTCCCCACGACGTGCCTAGTAAACCAAAGTGGTTGCCAAAAATAAATTAGAAAAAAAATAAAGCAGCTGTCTCAGAAAAAGCACATTTTATCCAAATCCCTGTCTCCCTGCTGGGATCCAGAGACTGCTCTGATTGGGTACCCAAATGGCTTGGCCTGGGTCTCCTCCCCCACAGGTTTCCATCATGGGGTGGGGACAGGCAAGTGCAGTGGAGAAGCCAGCGGAGACCTCCTAGCCTCCTCCAGAGCTTTACTGCTAAATAAATCTGGAGCACACATTTAGGCCTGATAGCTTTAGCAGGCTTGTTCTCACCGTGCGTATGGCTAGTACCACTTTAGAGCAAATGTGAAGGGGAGACAGCTAGCTAGCGAGGTCGAAACAGAGCCCATTTTATTTATCAGCATAAACATCCCCAGGGGCTGAATTAAATTTTCACGTGCTGGGGAAAACAGCCTGTGCCAGTAGAAAGGATGAATCAGTCCTAAAGACAGATGCATCTTGTATCCAGCTTCTGTGCCTGCCAAACTGCCCTACACCCTGTTACCCCGGAGACTCAAGCTTGTGGTATGATTTTCTAGTACTAGTGGATATTTTTAGTCAAATTTTCTCTCTTGTGTTCACTCTTCTTAAATGCTAGCCATTAATGCAATGCACATCCTCTTTTGGCATTTTGTGCTTAGAGTTTCCTAGATGGATGGGTTATGCTGTAATGGAGGTAACCTTAATGAATAAATAAATGTCAACTCGATATTTCATACAGTAAAGTACTATAGCTGTTCTCAGTAATATGCTAAAGTAATTTTACCTTTATAACAATTCTGATCTCAGTTTAAGTGTGTTTTCAAATCTATCCAATGTAAATCTGAATGAACAATTCATTATGAATAATTTATGCAGCAGATTTGACCCACTTTTCTGTTTGCAAATTACTATAATTTCTCTGTAACGGTTGTGTTTGCCCCTCCAGTTTTTGCCCTCCAAACCTATATTGAGGCCAAGTATGGATATTCTAAAATAAATGGTAATTTAACTCTACTTACTGCTTGCTTCCAGGCTGTGGATGCAACTCTTCTATGAGCAAATATGATAACACTGTGGTTATCTCACTGAGGAGAAAGAACAGAGGTAACTGGCTGGTTGCTGAGAGTTTTTATGCAGTTATCACTGGCATATTTTTAGACTTTTCATCCTGTGATTGGTCACCCCTGCATTACTACTGTTGCTAATTAGTTAATGCATCTAATATCGCAAAGAATCCATTAACTTCATTTTCCCAGAGCTTTGTCTTTGAGCTTCAGTTCTAAAAAAAAAACCTGGCTTCTTTCCTAATTCGTGAAAGACAAAGCCATGGCAAGGCACACTTATCTGTGGCTGCTCAGATTTCACATTCTTCTTTTTCCTGACATACTTCAAGCAATGAAATCATATTTGCACAGTCCTTCTCATGATGTATGTAATGATAATTTTTCCATTTTCTGTTTTTATTTATTTTTAATTTTAAAAAATTAATTTATTATTGCACTGTCCTGAGCTGTTGGGGAGTTCGTGTTTGTTGTACTCTGTATACAGCTCAGAAAAGGATTTTCTAATTGAGCACGGGGGAATGAACCTATATGAATTTACCTTTAATAATCCAGTGATTCTGATACAGAAATATATTTTATCTGCCAAACAGGTCTTTTGAAATCTTACAGCTCTTCTATTCTTTATTTAGTTAGCTTTTCAGAATACAGTGTGGCAGCCTGTATTTCAGCTGCAACAAAGTACAGCATTTGGCACTGGTCCTCCTTAAAAGGATTCTTATGCCTCTATAAAGAAGGATAGTTTGGTCATGGAAAACAGACTATAGCCTCAGAAAGAAATGGGAACAATGTATAAATGAGGTAGTAAAAATAAATGACACATTAGATTCACTAGCCAAGCAGGATGCTACAGTCTACATAAAGTCAAAGATGCTGACTTCACAGGACCCTGGGAGCAGAGCTTCGGTAGGCAGCAGCAATTTACAATTACTGGTACATTAATGGTAGTATGCGATAAGTGAATTACTGGGATGTTGGTAAATGCTGTTCTCATTAAAAGTCAATCTATTGTTGGCATTAAACTCATAGTTTTCAGAGATGCCTACATATTGAACCAAAAAAAAAAGTAATTCCAAGCTATCATCTGGCAAGAAGAGTCTCAGCTGAGGGGTGAAACCTTATTTTAGTAAGTGCTGTAAAGGAAATTCTTTTAAGCCATTGAAAAGTCATACATGCCTAAGATGCTGGAATACACCTTTATATTAATTTCTTGCAGAAAAGAAGAGGAAGTAGGTTAACAATCTTTCAGTTTCAGGTTCATAAAAGCTGCTAGAGTGCAGCTAATTGCGAAAGTGAAGAAGTGTCCTGGCAAGGGTTTGTGGCATTTTGTATTTTTGTTGTTAGAAAGAGATTCCTAGGACCTGTTCAAGACTCCCTCACTTGTTCTGTCCTGGAGTGGATTGCCTGTTAGCTCTTCTCTCCATGGTTTTCTTGGTTACTTATATCCAAGTCAGTAAATGAGTGTGGGCTTCCATTTGGTTTAGGTGACCTGGTGATGATTTCTGGAGGACTGTAATCATAGAATCATAGAATCATAGAATGGTTTGGGTTGGAAAGCACCTTAAAGATCATCTAGTTCCAATCCCTCTGCATGGGCAGGGACACCTCACACTAAATCAGGTTGCTCAGAGCCCCATCCACCCTGGCCTTGAACACTTCCATGGATGAGGCTTCCACAACTTCCCTGGGCAACCTGTTCCAGTGTCTCACTACCCTCTCACTAAAGAATTTCCTCCTAATATCTAACCTAAATCTCCCCTTCCAATTTTGATTCATTACCTCATGTCCTCTCACTACAAACCCTTGTAAAAAGTCCCTCCCCAGCTTTCCTGTAGGCCCCCTTCAGGTACTGGAAGGCAGCTATAAGATCTCCCTGGAGCCTTCTCTTCTCCAGGCTGAACTGCCCCAACTCTCTCAGCTTGTCTTCATAGCAGAGGTGCTCCAGCCTTCTGTCTTTGTGGCCCTCCTCTGGACTCACTCTAAGAGCTCTGTGGCCTTCTTGTGTTGAAGGCTCCACAACTGGACACAGTACTCCAGGTGGGGTCTCACAAGTGTGGAGTAGAGGGGCAGAATCACCTGCCTTGTCCTGCTGGCCATGCTTCTTTTGATGCAGCCCAGGACACGGTTGTCTTTCTAGTCTGCAAGTGCACATTGCTGGCTCATGTTGAGCTTTTTATAGACCAACACTAGCACACCTCTCAAGCTTGTCAAGGTCATTCTAGATGGTATCCCTTCCCTGCAGCGTGTCGACCACACCACACAGCTTGGTGTTGTCGGCAAACTTGCTGAGGATGCACTCAATCCCACCATCTGCTAACAAAGATGTTAAACAGCACCAGTCCCAGTACTGACTCCTGACAAACACCACTCATCACTGTTCTCCATCTGAATATCAAGACATTGATCACTACTCTCTGAGCATGACCATCCAGCCAATTCCTTATTCACTAAGTGGTCCATCCATCAAATCCATACCCTTTCAATTTTGAGACCAGGACATCATGTGGGACAGTGTCGAACATCCCCAATCCTAAATTCCTAAATGTCCTTAATCCTAAAAGTCAGAGCCTGATAGAATGACTGTTTAGAAGATGTTGAGATAGCAAAAATGTAGGAAAAATGGTGAAATATCTGTTAATGAGAATACTGGAACTTTCCTCCTAACATTCAGCAAAATAACTGGGCATGTACTTCTAGACTTTTTGTGGGTTTAGACATTTGTGTGAAAGGTTACTGTAGTTCTTCTCAGTGATCCCATCTAGAAAGTTCAATTAGGCAAAGAGATCACTTAGTTTTCAAGTGTTGTAGCTGAATAAGGAGTTTACAGTGGGGTGACTCCTGGAAAGCATCCTCTGACCAAACTATGGATGAAAACATATTCTGTTTGACTTCTTGCTTATGCATGCGTCTGCCAGCAAAGGTTTGTCTCAGCATTTTAACTGGAGTGCAAAGTCTCTATGATGTGTGAAAGGTCCCCAAGAGATGTGCATAGGGACGCTAAGATGCATACATTCCAGAAAAGGGATTTGTGGCTGGGAAGAGACATGGAGGGTGCCCAGAACAACAGGAAGGAAGACTTTGCTGAGTCAGCCAAGAAGTTCCATTCACTTTATTTTTACTATTTGGTTCTTAGTCACCAAGTTCCATAAATAGCAAACATAATCAGCCTCATTCAGCCTTAGTTTTCTTCAGCTCTGCCTCTTAAATGGCTATGGACTGTGATAATATCCCTGCTTTCTTACTGGTTATTTCACATTTGCATTACTATTTTCTTATGATGTGGCTCTTGGGGCACATGGCATTTTTGAGTAAAGACCCTTTCTGTTTCCCAAATTATCTGAACTAAGATCAGACCTAACTGAAGGGAAGTTACTGAAGTCATAGTATGGTACAATAAGGCACTGTTGCCTCAGAAGCCTGCAGGCTGCACAAACAAGTTTCTCAGCAACTTGTAGGCACACTTAAAAGGACAGTAGTATTTGTAGGACTGTGAACTTGAGGTGATGTGTAAATGCATTATGTTCCTTAGGGTATGATATAAAAGAAATGAGTGCTGTGCCTCTGCTGACAGTGTCTAAAAAAAGACTTTGGTACTCCTCGAGTCTCAGTGTCTTATGGTGAAGCTGATAAGACCTAAAGGCTTCCTCCTGTATTGCCATTTGGAAAACACCTCAGTGAAGACCATGGTCTCTCAGAGTTTTAGCAAGCACCTCAGGGGGATTTTTCTCTCTGGAATAATTTCCATCTTTCTGGATTATTCTTCAGTCACACCTTCTGCAATAGCCTCCTGTTTCTCATTGACATGTTGACACAATTGTAGTAAGACATCTTGTAAAGAAGTACTGCACACAGATTGAAAGCATTGGATGTCTTGTGATTCTTCAAGAATCTCTTAGGAATGTTAATGAATCCCATTGTTACTCATTCCATCAGCAGCCTTTGTTGTTTGTTGTTTTTTTTTTCCCTAAGAAAATGATGAAGTGCAAAATATTTTAAAATGCTTAAAGTACTTGAAGTAGGATCTCAAAATAAGAACAACACTCTTGTCTTTACTGTGCAAATTTAAAATAGAAAAAGGTATTTTGAAATACAAATCCAGTTTTCTTAACTGGTGATCCTTATTCTGAACTCATATTCGAATAACATTAATTTTCCTCCCCTATGTGCAAAGAAACGACTCTATTTTTAAAATGATTTTTACTGATATCCCCATTCACATTTTTAGTGTTCATTTTGCAGAGAAACCAGATTGCCCACTGCTATGTTGGAAGTTAGATGATGTGTTTCATCACTAGGACTGGATGTTATACCCCATGTAATAGCTTATTCAATTAAAATTTGATTAGGGTTTTTGACTGGCACATCATTCAAATGAAAAAAAAATAATAATCTGTTGTTCTGTGTCTGAAAGGTGGTATTACATGTTTCTAAAGAATGCTGTGATAACCTAGAACTTAAAATAATAGGAAATGAGAAATGGAATGGTAAAATAAGTTATTATTAATATATTGTACATTGACACATAAAATTTCTAAATATTTTACTTGTGTCTATATATGTAAATGCACAAAAATGCACAATATGGTTTATACATTATTTGAATTCAGAGACCTATTTCAGGAACCAGTTTGACAACTAGTTAAATAATAGTTTGCTTACTGATGAGTATTCATTCTTATTTAACCTTATTGGAAGAATTTTTAAACGCATGTGGCCTTGGAAGAATTTTGTTGCTCCCCTTCCTTTGCCAAGAACTTTAATTCTGCTTCCATGGTTGTTAAAAGGAAAACTACTTTAAACCATTTCTTCTTTTTAAAACTTGAAGTCTCTGAAGGTACATATATTGTCCTATTGAGTCACGACTTGATTTTATTTCCAGTCCTCATATGTTTGCAAGCTGTTTTATGTTTGAAGAGTATCACCTGGAGCACACTTCTTGATCACCAGTGTGAGACATTCTGAAGTGTGTTTGTGGCTTCAACTCAGGATTTCCTGCCCACAGAGAGATTTCCAAAGGTACCTTTGCAATCTCATATGCTCTCCCAGCCCTTAACCCACACATTCTCTTCACTCTTCACATACATGTGATACCCTTAACTGTACAGGGCTACAAGCTGTTTCTGGCAGAGAGCCATCAATGACCTCTGCTTGACTTCCACCAGTCCTGGATATAAAAGCTGTAAGCATCAGGGCTAACTTCCAGCGAGCCCTAGAGAACATGTAGTGCACACATAGTGGCCATTAGCAGCAGTAACTCATTAACCAGGTCTGAGGTGGTCACCATTAGCTACTGGTCTGCATCTAGTGTAAAACCCATGGTAGGAGTTTTGAGAGGAGAGGAATTAGTAAGTGCTCTTGGCTGGCTGTTTTGGAGGAGATTGGTTGGAAACCTCAAACATTTTGCTTGTTACTGCTTTATTTTTTTTTAAACACTTTCTCATTATAAGTAAAAAGGTCCCTAAGAATAAAATGTGCTCTAGTAAAATGTGGAAGTTGTTCAACTCCTGTACAAGCCTTCCCTCCCTGCCCTTTTTCATGGGGGTTAGAACAGACCTGCTGTTTTCACAACCCACAGTGGTAGCCTAGCCTGGTCACCCCACTGGGCCAGATTAGCAGAGTTCACTAGTCCAGACATGAACTAAGCCAGAGCTGGTACAATGTGGAAGGATTCAAGGACTGGCTACTTGACTTTCAAATTGTATTGCAGCTTGCCTTTATGTGGTAAACCACAGATTGTATTGAGAACATTGCCTCATTCTGCAAGTGTGCCTACTGCCCACAGGCTGGAGGAGAACCATCGAGAGGCTCTTCTTTTGCTGCGCCAAAAATCATTCCAGAAGCTGTGAATCCAAGTACAACTATTCTAACAGCACTTCGGATGCTCTCAGTGTCAATACGGAGGGTACCTACCTTGGTGACAGCTGCTCAAAAGTACATATGTTCCTTCTTTAAGTAATTGGTGCTGAAGACACTATTCAACTTGTTATGGCAAGTACTGTGTGATCTCAGGCAGCAGGAGGTAGAGAGTGTCATCTACAATGCTGATGGAAAAAGATATTAGGTGTTTCTTTCTAGTGATGAGGAGAGGGTGCCAACCTACACACTCCCTGGTTGTGGGCACATTCTCTGGGTCTGGTCACAGTGGCCATGGATTGGCCTCAGGATAGCAGTAGTCTGATTAATGATGAGGTGATAAGTTGTTCCTTGTGGTTCCTGTCCACACTAGTGTTGTACACAGAGGAGAATGGTAACTTATGGCTCTGTCAAGGAAACCATATTGTAAGAAGCTCTGTAATGATGATCAGGCAGATAAGTAGAATGTTTTAGAGGACTTCACATGCTTGTTTGAATGAAGCACAGTAAGTACACATCCAGGTGCTTTCAAAGACATCTGAAACTTCTCTTCAGTAGCCATCAGCAGATATGTTCCTCAGGTCACATACTGGGGTACACACATATGTGGACTTTAATGAAAGATCTTTGAATTTTAACTCCAGATAATTGTCTCAACACCCTGTTAAATAATAATGATAGTGACTGAACTAGTAGCCTTCCATGTGTTCTCTTTACATATTTTCTTCTTGCCCTATCATTTTTGTACAGTGTCTTCAGATAGTTTTTCTAGGTTACTTTATCAAATTTTCCTACCAGTACAGGTAATGAAATGCTTTTGTAAACTACATTAAATATAAACCAGCATTTAACTTTTTCCTGTAGTGAAAAGAAAAGGCATAGGAAATAAGAGACATGGAGTGGATGCTTTGTTCCCAGAGTGGAAGCTGAAAGGCAAGTGTAGCACCCCTTGTGCATATCCCCAGTGGAGCCTGAGACTCAAAACCTCACACTGAGCAGGACATTTTCTAGAGCTAACCAACAAGAAATACCCAGAAAGGCTGCATTGAAACCTTTATCCATCTCCAGAAACCTGAAACTGAAGTCAGGGTTGCAAGGAAGGACCTTTATTTACTCTGGCTACAAAATATATTCCTGAATTTATGTTACTGTAAGAATTCTTCTGAAAAGCCAAAACTCATTCAAGTGATGTGCAACACAACGACTTTTATACAACAGTCTAAATGCTGGTACCCACACACCCATGGAGCTGGAGACCTGGGCCCAATTGTTACTCACCTTCAGGTAACTCCATGATATCCCATTTCACATCAGAGGGGTTTTATTCTGCCCAAGGCTGCAGAAAGCTGAACGAACAAATCTTGTTTTCCTCTTGGTTGTTTCCCTGGTTTCAAATGGTGATGCAGAAAGTGATCCTATCCCAGGATCTGGCTTCTTTCCTGGGATGTTGAGCCTGAACCCTCCCAGGCTGCAGGAACCTAGGCCATTCCCTTGCTGAACAGTGTCTGTCTCATTCATTTCTGTACAACAAATGAACTGTGCTGCCTTGTCTTAAATTACAGGGCAGTCCTATGGCTTATATGACTCAGCAGTCATATTTTAAGAGAAAAGTTGGTTTTCATAATTATTTTAGACTGTAAAGCCAGTTGTCTACCAAGTAAGTTAAAAATGCAAGTATGTACCTTTAAGATCTCCTTCACACAGCGTGCTGGCTTCTGAGACTCATTTTTAAAGTTGATTAGTTCTCCTACATGTCATACAGCAACCTGGATTTTTAACTTTGATTTGTGATTAGCATTTTCACACCTGGATGCCTCAGTAGTTACAGTGAAGAGTAAAAACAAGACTGAGGGGAAAGGACATCTGCCAGTGGGTGGGTCATCAGTGATGACAAATATGTCCTCATATTATCCTTTGCTTACCGCATTTCCATGTAGAAAACCTAGGGTGAGATTTGCCATAGGGTATCTCAGTAGCCCTCTCATTTATTTACACTGGGACAGTAAGAAAACCAGAATAAAATAAACCTCCTCAGTTTGTCCCTTGGCATCCCTGCTCTGATGCTGTCTTTATACCAGAGCTTTCACACTGCTTCCAGTGGGACTGGCCACAGCCAGGAGGAGAACAGAGAAATGTTCTTTTCACAAATGACAAACATCTGCTTAATGCTGTCACCAGCTCCAACATGTGAAAGCTTAACTTTTTACCAGCTACTGACTCCACACCCTCTGCCTGTCTCCCAGAAATGGTCCAGTTCTGGGGATCAAATGGCAATTATTGTGTGGTAGCCATAGGGCCCCTGACCAGTTTGTTAGATCAGAGCACAGATTCAGCGATACTGGTTTAAGACAATGAAGTAGCTGATACTTTGGATAGACTAAAGCAAAGCTGCCAGTAAGATCAGCCATCACAGTCTGGCTCTCATTGTCCAGGAGAGCAGAATGGCCCATTGTTGACCGGGAAAGCAAGCTCTGACAAGGTCTGGAATAGGTTTAGGAAGGAGCTGCCAACTCTAGAGAAAATTTAAAATTACCATAGCCAAATTAGTAGCTAAAGAAACACTATCTTTGGGATTGACCATGACAACCTATGACCTCCAGATGTCTTAAGTCATTGAGATAAATGATCCTACTGAGCATTTGCAGAAGCTCAGTTTCAGTGGGTATAAATACTTTATGAATAAATCCAACAGCACAAAGTGCCAGGAGATGGATCATACAGAGCTTAACACAATCAGAAAATTTTATCTATTAAACACACTTTCTGGCCAGCTCAGCCATTAACAGTTAAACTATAAGAGCATTGGCCTGAAATACTGAATCTAAACAAAGTACAGCAGATAAAACACATTACTTTGTGGGACTGTTAGAGTTCTAAATCTAAGACCATGGAGCCAAATCTCTAAGTTTCTTCTCCCTTAGTGATTTGCTGCTCTAGGAAAGGAAGGGTTCCAGAACACTGACTTTAAGTACACTGACCACATCAACTACTGAAATAATGATGATTTACAGCTTACATGATAGTGGCATACTTTCTCCATTGCTTGTTCTAATTTAAACTGATAGAGCCATAGAGCTGACTGAGTTTAGTATAAATCACCAATGGTAATACTCTTTCAAGGGTAATCACAACATGAATATCCCCTGCAGGGCAAGAAATAATTAAAATGTAGTATATTCCATATAGAGGTTTCCAATATTAATGTAAAGCACCTTCAGTCAATAAAAATGAATAGTAGCTTTAGTTCATAGAAATGAATATTTTAAAATAATACTGTAATGCATTTTCTTTAAATTGCTTTTTTTTTTTTTTTTCCCCTTGAAATCTTCATTCTTCTTGGTAATAATGGCATTATTTTCTCCAACTTATTCCTTTATTTTTTCTTTTATAAGAGCTGAAATCATGCCATATCACCCACATCTCTCCCCGATCCCTGGATAGTAATATATAGCTCCATAAATACCTCTCAAGCGTATTGGGTAGCAGATTGTTCTTTCAACAAAAGGAATCCAATGGGTCCAGGTCAGCTTTCCCTGTTCATGCTGAGAGTTCTTCAGTGAACTCTCTTTTAAGCAGCACACTTGCTGCAGCTAGCATTACGTTTTCTAGCTAGTGGACTGAAAATGCTCAGATACTGCCAAGAGACCAGGGCTACTTTGCTCTACTTGTCAGATTTGCTACTTCAGACACTTCTAAAGCAGAAGACTTGTATCTTCAACCCTCCTATAGGGAGGAGCTCACTAGACAGATGGCAAAACTGTCCAACCAAAGTATTCCATCCCATGTATAATTCAGGGATCATGGAAGTCAAGCTCTTCTTCTCCTTTTCCCTTCCCTTTCATTCATGGCTGGTTTCCAAGGGGGACTCCATCTATCTGTCTCCTTTAATCCCTAGGCCCATATGTTCCTGATCCTCATAACTGTCCCCTCACGTCTTGTCTGCTGCTGTCTCTGAAGCAGTCTGGGACATTTTGGAATTGCTCACAGCTCAGGAGATGCAAGGGGAGTTGCTGGTGTTAGGGAGAGACAATAGGGGTTTTGCACATTCCTGCACGTACTTGTATATATTTGTACCTATTTTCTTTTATCATTAGTAGTTAATTAAAGCTGTCTAGTTTCATTTTCATTCTGGAATATCTCTCTCCTTATTCTCTCTCTCCTTTACCTGCCTAGGTGGGAGGGGATCAAGAGTATTGTTGTCATTGGTTTAATTGCTGATCCTGAGCCAAACTGTGACAAGTTAGTGTGACTTTTCTTTATTGTTTACAGGCATCAACAATAGGTTTGCAAGCACAAAAGCAGAATAGGTGAGATCTCTGAAGAAAAAAAAAAAAAGGAAGTTATATACTCTTGGTCACTTCTTCACATTTCCTGTGGATAGAAAAAGGCTATTTTTGCAAATTATTGATTTGACTGCAGAGAGACAATGAAGCTAACTCAACAGCTTTACTAATTTAAAATAAGTAATGGACTGCCCAGGAATAAGCCTATGGCACAGCCAAATGCTAGTGCTGAAGAGTAACAGTCAAAGCCAGGCTTTGACATCTGGCCCCTGTGACTGCCAAATTTATTTCCATGAGGGACTGCAATGGATGACTGTATTAGAAAACTGAGAAAGAGAGAGCTAAGTAGGGATGCAAAACAACTACCTTTCCCTCCCATCTCTCCTCCTCCTCCACCCCCATATGTCACTGTGTTAGTGAAAAGAATGATGCCCTGCCAAATTAACAGTTCAATCCCATGTCTGCAACATTTTTGGAATATGAAAGCTGTTCTAAAGCCTAAGCTTGTATAAAAGTCTAATCTGTGACCTATGAGATAGGGTGTGTTTGGAGTGGAGCTCAGCAAACTGGCCTTTTCAAGCCCTATGGAATCACGTCATCCTAACTCATTGTGATCATGCTGCTTTAAAAATGATATTTTCCACCAGTCCGTTATCACAAGACAATGTGTTGTGTCAGTAGACTGCTGGTGAAGCATGGTGTGCCTAATTATACTGGCCTGTCATTGATGACTGATTAAGAACTGCTACATTTCACCTTGTGATTTTCTGGCAACTGAATTTGACTCTTTTTTAGTTTTTAAAAACTATTCTTAATCCATTCTTAGGGTCTTGTGCACTATAGCAAACACAGGGATTTTGAAATTGATTATTGAAGCTACATTAATCCCCCATGGCAGTAGAAACCAGTATGCAAAATGAAACTTACTTTCAGTGACTATAATTTACTTCCTTTTGGACTTTAGAAGTGACTTAAATGGAACTGAATTTAGCCCTGTTTCATTCTGAATAACAGTGTCCACATGAAAGGTTTAATCTGGTTTTACAGCTATTTAGATTAACTTTATGGAGAAAGATGATAGAAAATATGTGGGAGAAGGTAAATCAAGACTAGAGAAAAGCCCTTTATAGTATTTCCCAACCCTTATTTTAGCATTTCAACAGAAATGGCAGATTGAGTGGCCGTTTTCTGTAATTAAACTGGCATGAGAATATTGAAATTACTTAAGTGTAGGCCTCAATAATGTCAAGGCATCCACATATGCACTTTTACCATTGAAATCAGGAAACTACTCAAAAGTATGACAACCAGCCACCTGTGGCTTATTCATACAAGATATGGGCCTTGAACTACAAAGCAGGAAAATGGCAAAAGGAGAGGCCTCATAACTCTTTTTTATCAGTTTCTGGGCTCACAAGAGTGTAAACCACAGAATCACAGAATTGTAGGTGTTGGAAAGGACCTTTGGAGATCAGTGAGTCCAACCCCCCTGCTAGAGCAGGACCACCTGGGGCAGGTCACACAGATACACATCCTAATGGGTCTTGAAAGTCCTCAGGGAAGGAAACTCCACAGCCTATCTGAGCAGCCTGTTCCAGTGCTCTGTAACCCTCACAGTAAAGAAGTTTTTCCAAATGTTGAGGTGGAACTTCCTGTGCTCTAGTTTGCGTCCACTGTCCCTTGTCCTATCACAGGACATGACTGAAAAGAAATTTGCCCCTCCTTCTTGACACCCACCCTTCAGATATTTGTAAACACTAATAAGATCCCCTCTCAGTCTTCCCATCTCTAGACTAAATAGCCCCAGGACTTTCAGCCCCTTTCCTCATGAGACAGATAAAGAATAACAATTTTTTAAGTCAACTTCACCTGGGGATTCACACTGCAATTCCCCTATTGTGAACTTCAGTGACTAGCTGTGGACATCTGCAGGGTGGACATCTATATCTGAATTTACCATCTAGAGCTTCTTTATTGTTGATGGAAAGAAACAAAAGCTTCCTCTCATCCTGAAGTACCTACCAAATCATTCTCAAAAAGTATTGATTTCTCTCCTTACCAAAGGAGCTTTCTGTTAGTTCAGGTGCTGGTGCCTATTGCTTGGATATCTACTCAGATGGATATTAGAATGCAATTCCTCGCCTCTGATCATGCAAATGCTTTCTCTGTTCAAGATAAATAGGTGTGTTTCTGAGAAAACTTATACAAAATAATGTGCTGCTGTTTTCAGTTAAAAGTTTCTAGGTATGTTAATGATCAATGTCACAATTAGAGTAACCTAGGTAACTTGCTATCCTCTTCAGGAGAAGGGAAGTTGAGAAAGAAAGCAGCTTTTATTTGTGCCTCTTCTGTCTCTTTGCTCTCTCAGCACAAACTCCTCAGGAACTTTAATATTCTGGTGAAAACCACTTTACTGTCACAGACCCACGGCAAATGTTTTTTCTCCAGCTGCTTTGTTAATAAAATGTACTGAGCAGATATCTTCATTCAGTAGATCATTATAATTCACCATTTGGTTGTAAGCTTTATTTATCAGCACTTTATTTTTTCATCAGAAAAGCATTTAAAATAATTTTACTTTGCCTATAAAATTAGTAGAAAGAACAATACCAGGTATTTTAAAACTACTTGACTCCAGCTACATGCTCCTTTTTTAACAGTGTGTCTATGTGAGATACACAGACTGGGCTGTCTCCAGCTGGCCATATCAGAGGGTTGTTTAAGGATATCCTCATATTAATCTGTCTCTCATTCCACAATTGTTGCAAAGGACTTTGTAGAAAACAGCTGTAATGGTCTTGTTCCTTGCTCGTGGAAGACTGTGGAAACTCCCATGCAAGAAGCTTCTGCTGCTCAGTTATCACGGATGCCCCAGAAATTACGCATGTGCTCAGGTAGAACAAGCAATGATTCCTTTGTGCTTTAACCAATCCTTGGTATTGAGGGAAGAAAAAGGATAGTGCCACAGTCTGAAGTATCCCCTTTTTTCTTCTTCCCTTCTGAAAGGACTGGAACAAAATGCAAGATGCACTTTTTTTCTCCCATAAAACTAGCAGGAATTTGATTAGCTCCAAACCAGAGCCTGGAGCTGAAGTCAAGTGTGTGTTGCCAGTTGAGGCCTGGCCTTTCCAAATATGAAACCCAGTTCTCCAAGTTGATGGATCAGGAATGGTCTACTGCAGAAACCCCAAGTGAAGCCATTCCAAGTGATATCTCTACCAGACTCCAGTACAGCTTTGAGATTAACAGGGTGAAACATTTGGGCAACTGCTTATGTGTTTGCCATCATGTGTTTGTACATCTTGTACAAAGATGTGAGATGTCAAATAAACTTCTATATGTGCTCAGTGACACTGGACTTTCGGTCCTGGAACAATTTATTAAGCTTGTTATCTAGTTGCCCTGTGGTGCATCATTAAGTGGAAATGTTCAGAGGCCATGAGGGGATTCCCTCTCTGAAAATGCAGTAGCATAGCATTTTGAAAAGCGTCCTAGAGTTCTTCCAAAAGAGAAAGGTGCCAGATACAGTTCTCCAAGAAGCATCACTGCCAGACCTGCTGGCAGTCTAGCTTGACCTGCTGAGTGTAGTTCAACTGTTGCAGTGACAGCCAGAAGAGGAACTGGACTCAGGGCCAAAATTAGAGCCACCTGGAGAAAAAAAAAGGGTGGAGAAGATAAGGCAGCAAGCGAAGGATCACCTCCATAGCTCTACACACATCTCCAGATTTTAGATTTTAGAGCTTTTTAGATTTTAGGGCATTTTATTTTTTTATCACCATCATACATTTTTACTGTCCAAGTAACCAGGCAGCCAGATTTCATGCAGTA
The DNA here is from genome assembly GCF_020740795.1 of Apus apus. Classification (NCBI taxonomy): domain Eukaryota; kingdom Metazoa; phylum Chordata; class Aves; order Apodiformes; family Apodidae; genus Apus; species Apus apus. Next base: position 24,013,784 of record NC_067282.1, read on the forward strand.
ACTGGGGAGCTGTAGCTCCCATATCCAGATATGCTCATGTGTCCCTAGATGGAAACGCCAGGAACATTTGTGAGCTGCATCTTTATATTCCAGAAGCTGATTGGTGATGATCACAGCCTGGAAAAACTTTTTTATGGCCTTTCTTCTGGACATTTGTCTCATCAGAGTTTAGGCTGGGTCTGGGACAGAATGATGGAAAGACTTAGATGTCTACTCCTGAAGGTATCACGTCTCATTTATACCTGCCCCTTTGAAGCCAAATCTCAGCTCTGGGTTTCACATCACATGCCAGAAGTCCTGGCAGAGGCCTGGAGGAGCTTTATTTTCAAGTATCCATATATTTTATTGGATCCAGACATCAGATATCAAAACAGGCTTGTCTGCCTCTCTGGTAACCTAATGCTACTTAATTAATGTATAATGTGACACAGGGAACTGCTGATATACCAAAAGGAGCTGAAGAGCGCAAAAGGACAAAGGAAAGATGTATTTAAAGTTTTGCATAGCATTATTGTGTGCACCTACATTTGGTGGGGGGAAAGGGGATTAAAGGTTTCTCACAGTTGGGCCACATTCTTTCCATGATTATTTGCGCATTACTTGAAGCAGATTCTACCTCACACAAATATCCGATTAGTGCAGCTAAGAGTGGCATGGAGCAGGCATTCAGTGTGTGAGGTCAGATTAGTTTTGCTGGAATCAAATGTGCTTTGGTCCACCAAGGGAAGGTTGAGGTACTTTAATTCCTTTCTGTTTTTTTTTTTTTTCTTGGTTCAGAATGGTATAGGCTTCACAGAGTTTATGAAATGTCTAAATGAAATATTCTTGCTCAAGTAGCTATATTAGAGTGGAGTGTGGAAAATGCAATCTTGTAGGCAGCTTATTCCCGTAAAAGATGCCAATATAAAGGCTGGTGTTCAGAAATATGGTGTAGTGCTGTCTATAAAATAGTTCCTTTTTTGGCTATAAGCTGTAGGTTTGTTAGGTGGCTTTGACAATCTAATTTCAGTAGAATAGAATAAGCCACAGAGAGTTAACTGTCCACCCATGCAGTTTTTGTTTGCTAGCAAGTCCTTGAAAATAATGCCTAGAGAAGACAGAGGATATGTTTTGAAGCAATCTCCCATTTGTCCCTGTGTACCTTGCTCTGGGTCATGAATCTGAGCATGCAAGCTGAGCTGCTTTTGGTTGAACTAAACAGAATTATGGTCTTCAGGAGAGCCTTTAGTGTGTTCCATGCAGTTGTGGGCATTCAGTCCATGGGACGAGACTAGAGCTATCTCAAGTACTACTCCCTGAAACAAGGGTAGTGTGACCTGCAGATCTTCAGCACCAGCTGTTCCACTCTGCAGGTTCACTCCTGTTGCACGTCACTTTCTGCTAATGCAGACACGAACCAGGTTTTGGAAGCAAGACTTGGGAACAAAGGAGAAAAATAAGGGGCATTTCTATTTCTATTTCTATTTCTATTTCTATTTCTCATCCTCTCTTGGCTTCAGTGCTGGGCTTTTTCTCTGAGCAGCACAGGTGTTTTTGCCATGTAAGATTAAGATTTGAGAGTGATTAGACTGGCATTAGGTCTCTCATACTCCATTTATTATTTCATAACAGGCTTTAGTTTCCTTTGCATGAGTAAGCAGAACAGCATGACTCCTTGTCTCCCTTCAGGACTCACGGCATGAGCTAGAAAAAGGCTGATGCAATTGAACCAACAGTATTTTGACTACTGAAGAGTCCTCCCTGTGTGGGAACAGAGATTTGTGATGTACATGGTTTGCAATTTCAATGCTGGTCTTCTCTTCTGGCTAGTACAGCCTGTCCCCTAAAAGCAAATGCAGAATGAATGCTGTAGCTCTCCCTAGGGGATACTACAGAGCAGAATGGTCTAACCTGTTAAATTTTCTGCCAGGGCAAGACATTTTATTTTGGTTGTGTTCAAGAACATTTTCTTCTTCTGTGAAATGGTATGTTGTATCCTGATGAGAAAAACGGTTTTGTTTAAAAATGGAATACAATGGACAGTCGTGATGTGGTTACTGCTTTGGTTTTTTTTGTTTTGTTTTTTTTTAAATAAACTGCCTGGAGAAATGGCCTAAGTTGCACAAGCAAAGCAGACCAATGGATAGCTACTCCCATGGTCACCTTGGAAGCAGCAGTACTAAAGGTAAGACTTCAGGCTTCAGCTGTCAGGAGGCTGAGTGATGGGGCTGGCTGAGCTCCTGTAAGGACCAGTGGGGAGAGACATCTTCAGAGGGCAGGGTGACCCAGCCATCTATCTCAGCGTGTGATGTACCATGCTCAGGAGAGATATCTCTTGCTCTCTCAGAGATGATGTTAGACTGGATATCTAATGTTTGAAGTGCTGAGATGATTTTCACCCTGAATTTCTGTTCCTTGTTCTTCCTTCTCTTGGTGTGCTACAGCAAGATTTATCAGTTTGTATGCAAGACAGAATCCCATTTATAAAACTGAGAAAAAAACAAACCTTCTCTAGAACCTCACAGAACCATTTCTGGAGTTACCTTCAATAAATATTGTTGGTGATCAGGTTCTTTGGTACTGGGGACAGAAGATCCAAAAAGATCCTAAAAATTGTTGTTATGAATTACACAATTGAAAGTGTTTCCATGTTTCATATGATCCTACACTGAAAATGTGATTTTGATAATTCAATGACAATAACTTCTCAAGCTTCTTGTAAATGTCTTTAAAAGTCTGGCAAACATAAGTTACACCTAATAGCTTTTCTGTGAGGTACTAAAATATCTATATCTTTGGCTTGATATTACACAAGGGTTAACTAACTCACAGGGCATTTAATGATTTTGTTACAGAGAGGCCAGACTACAATGCAACATGGGGCATCCTGATTACAAAAGCAATTACTAGTTTAGATTGCTTGTTCTGACCAGAGTGGGAGAGTATCTTACCTGAAAACCCAGGGAGCTGAAAACTAGCGTCCTTGCGTGCCTTACAGATGTGCTTGATGGGACAGTCTCAGATCTTACACGTAATTTTGATGCCATCCAAAGTAAGCTTTCTCATGCTAATTACACTGTTTTGATCTATAGTGAGCTAAATACTCACTGCAAGAGCAAGCAAATCCAGTCAGTATATGAAATAGTTCTGTTCTGATCTGCTAGAAGCTCAAGATATCTTCTTTCTGTAGAGTTGTTTCTGTACAAAATATTTGCATCTGTTAAATTGTACACTTACTGCTGTAATATCAATCAGGAGAACATCTGAGGACCTTCACCTCAATTTAGGTGTGCTTGCTTTCAATGCAAACTGTATTTTTACCACTCTAGATAAGTGCTTTAGCAATGCACAAATGAGACAGACCCTTGCATATTGAAATAAAGCTGCTCAAAGGATTTCAACATTTGTTCTGTAAAAAAGTAAAGCATGAAGGATTATTACCATCAAAGACATCTGCTAGGTAAGTAGCACAGCCAACATGCAGTACTACATAATTATGCTGAAGGCAAAGTTCAAAGATAAAGGTGATGGCTGCTGCCATCCCATTTCCCAATCTGTCTGTAGCTGGTGAAACTACCTGGAAGTTCTACAGACACCTACAGCAAATAATTCTAACTTATTCTGATCTAAGGTAGTGAATAAAGGCTTGAGAAGCTAAATATGCTCAAATAAGATGTACTCAGCTAAAATATTGTCAGCTTGCAATTCCTTATTCCCTGCAGACCACAGGGAGAGAGCATCCAACAATTTGGTTGCCTCAGGGATCTCCAAACATATATTGTTGAGTGATGCTTGGAAAAAGGAGTAGACCTGGTTCTGGATGAGGCTGACAAATAGATAGGAATTGTATTTCTTCATAATGCATTCACTTCTATCCTTAGTATCCTTTGATTGATACTAGTATCTTTTTTGTTTCATTTCATACATTGCCAATACAACTTAAAAGTCATATCTGGAGTAAGGATAGAGATCCTGAGCCTGACACTGATCTGCCTTTTCAGTTGGTGCCTTCTGGAAGGGAACAGCCTTATCATCAAGAGGCCACTGTCACAGGTACAGTTCCTGGATGCCTGTCAAAACTTTCCACGACTATTGTTTATTTCAAGAGCCTGGGCTTCTCCTTGCCTTGGAGCTGGTGGTCAGATGTGAGTAATGACAGTCAAGAATTTTCTTTTCAGGTGAACATCCATATATCTCAGGGAACAAAAGAGCAGTTGACGGACATGGATATGTGAATATTTATAAGCACATAGAACACATGATTTCCTCTTTAATGCTAATCACAGGCTTGAAAAAACAAACAGGCTTGGCAAATGAAAAACGTTAGTCTAGCTTTAGCATTTGGCTGATGGACAAATAGGAGGTGTATTTCCATTCCAATGTTTTGACTGACATTTTTAGTATAATCTATTTGTTATCCCATATCGATTCATAAATTCTTGCTGAGATTTGAGCTGCAAAATCTACTCTGTGCATGGTTTCAGAACAAAGTGACCTCTGCCCTATTTTTTTTCACAGGGGAACAACAAAATGTAGAACCATAATTGAGCATTGAGTTTTTTTATTTACAGGGAGCTTTGCCTAGTTAAAATGAATGATCCTTTCATTAGTATAATAAACCAGAAAACTGAAGCATATATAGGATGATCAGATCTTCCTTTAAAATAGTCAGAACCTGTGAACTACACTGATCTGAGAGCTCTCAGTATTTAAAACACAGAATCACAGAATCACCAAGGCTGGAAAAGACCTTTAAGATCATGAAGTCCAGCCTATGACCACCATCACCACATTGGCTAGACCATGGCACCAAGTGCCACATCCAGCCTTTCCTTGAACACATCCAGGGACAGTGCCTCCACCACTTCCCTGGGAAGTCCATTTCAATGTCTAATCACTCTCTCCATGAGGAATTGCTTCCTAAAATCCAACCTAAACCTGCCCTGAAGCCCGACAACCACCTGACTACAACCTCCCTTCAGGTAGTTGAAGAAAGTCATAAGGTCCCCCCTGAGTCTCCTCTTCTCCAGACTAAAGAATGCTATTAACACATATTAATGAAGATTAGAAGAGACTCCTTATGAAAAAAAAAAAAAAAAACCAACAAAAAACCACTACTCATTTTTTTTTTTTTTAAAAAGGCATTTTGGAATTTTTTAAGAACTATTTCCAAATCAGAGAAAGGAATTCAGTTCTGAAATACTCTCATAACACAGTTTACTAGATGGTTTGTCTGAGATTAAACTAATCAGCTGGCACTGAATGAGCTGGCATTTGGTCTTACTGATGCATTACAAAAGTACACTGTTGCATTCCTTCTTCCTGTAAGCTTTGATTAAGGCTTTACACTGCTGTTAGAAAAACACCTTGTTGCAGCAATGAGGGAATTTACATTCTCCAGGTCCATGTGGTTGGATGTTAGGAATGAGAAAGGTTTGTGTAAGAAGGAGCGTGATCTGGATTAAAACAAGGAGACTTCAGCTTGCCAGCTCTAGCAGCACAGCAGAGTAGAACTTACCTTGCCCTTGGTAAGTAGTTAAGATAAAAAACAAAGGGGATCTAGGGAAAAGGAGGTGGTGAAAAGAGGGAAGATGACACTGCCTAAACAATTTGGAGTAAGTTTTGCAGCTGACAGCCAAGTGTGGCTGCAGCCAATGTGCTGAAGGTCAGAACTGCATTCAGAGAGACCTGGGCAGCCTGGAGGAACAGCCAACAGCAACCTCATGAAATTTAATATGAAAAAATACAAAGTCCTGCACCTAGGCAGGAAGAACCAATAGCAGCAACACAGGCTGGGGATGGGCTGGATCTGCTGTGGGGCAGCTGTGCTGTAGGTGCTCTTTGGGTTTTTGGTAGATGGGCTTCCCAGTTAAAAGAAAGACATGAATAAACAGGAGGGAGTTCTGTAGAAGCCAGTACTATGGGAGGGGGAAGAGCACTTGTCCCACGAGGAGAAGCTGAGGGATTTGGATTTGTTCAGCCTGGAGAGGAGAAAGCTTTAGGGGCACACAACAGCATCCCCTCAGCACCCACAGTGAAGACAGAGCCAGACACTTCAAAGTGGTGTGTAGTTAGAGGACACGGAACTTGTAGCTGACCCTGCTAGGAGCAGGAGGTTGCACTAGAAATATTAAGTCCCTTGCAAACTAAACTATCCCGTGGATCTATGAGTAGCAAGAAATGGGAATAGGTCACGCAACTAAAATATTGGAGTAATTTGTCTGCCAGAGATTGACATGCAGAAAGGTCTTTTCTAATATGGATCACAAGTGCTTTTTTATGGACCAGTTGTGGCTGCTTAAAGAGGCAGCACTGTATATCAGCAGATAAGCTTTGTGGTGGACAAGCATTCCAAAAATACTGCTATTCCATCACACAAGGGAAACAAGGTTTCTGAAGTGTCAAAAGTGAAACAAAAAATGGAGAGATAAAGTATGAGTCTCTGAAACAGCTGACGTGGCAGAACGGTTGGTGAGGCTGCGAAGGGCTCAGCCACGCACCAGTACTCAGTCCAGGGGTGGGCTCTGTGTCAGAGTCCTGATTAAGAGGAAATGGAACTAAACCTAAAGAGCTTCAGAAACATGCCAGCTGGTTTTATTTGGGTGTGACTGAGCTCTTTGTGGGTAAAAACTAAAATCAGAAGGAAAGACAAAATGCATAATTCAAAGTTATGAGAGATCATGAGTCATGTGTTGAATGCCACAAAATCAGACCTCAGTCTTGGAGACACCTTTAAAAGACAGTAGTTAAAAATCAGCATTCTGTTTCTGAAGAAAGTTGCAGCCAATTTGCTGATTAGTCCTTCTTCAATCCTGAAGAACAAGTACTCTTCGGCCTACCTAAAAAGCATCAGAGGCTAAAACTCCAGGGCCCTTGAATACCTTCTTAATAAAGCTATTTTAATCAGTGTTGAAGATTAAATACGTCTAGGGAGATTGTACATTTTGGATGATTGGTAATGGATGGCAATGGATGACTGAGCTTTTTGTTTAATGTCACTGACTTGAATTCAGCCCAATACTGAAGTGGTTGGAAAACTGCTCTTTTCAGTCCAGTTCTAGTGGACAGGTGTCTACACTAAAAATCATAATAATTATTGGCACTAGTTCATATATGTATTGAGAATCACAGTAGAAAGGCAAATATTCAGCTGTGCATGACTGTTGAAGAGCTTTCTTGGAGACAGAAATGGGGTAACAGAAAAAGGGAGGCACCTCTAGAAGATACTCAGGGCCCATATGTATAGTATATACACACATGAGTATAGACTGTACTTAAATCTGCCAAGAGAAAGTTTCTTTCTCTTTCAATTTTACTGTTTTCTGAAAATTCACATTGAACAAAAGAACACCTTCCCATCAAACTGCCATTCTAGGTTTCATTTAATCACAACTTCAGCTTTACATAGTGTTATTCTCAAACTATTTTCTTGCACAAGAGCTTTTCCAAATGAAATAAGAGTAGAGAACTGCATCCCCACTCCTGAATTCACCTCTCTGCAGTCACAGAAGCTGGCATCTCCAGAGTCCCACTAATGCTCACAGCTTCCCCCATCAGCTGGCTGCTGCTTTGCATGAGAGTTTTTCAGAAGAAGGTCATTGAGTAGAGACCTGGTTATTGGATTAATTTAATGCATTGGTAGCCTTACTGCAGGGATAGACCTGCTTCCTGGATCAGCAATGGAATAGAAGACAGATCTTTGCACACTGCATCTCTAGATGAAGTCCCAGGTGGCCTCTCAGCCTCAGGTAAAGCAACTGACAGAGCTGGTTATGAGAAGAAAGAGAAAGCCTTATGGCAGAGAGAATTCCAAGGATAGGTTTCTTCCTCTTCTTCTAAATGAAGAAGTAGAGCAGTTATTGGGGTGTTAGAATGAATGATGCAGCCAAATATTTCATGATTTGGTCCATGCCAGAAATAGAAACTTTTCCTTTGGTCTTCTCATCTGCATGAAAGAGATACAGTCACCTACCCAATCCAGTTGTCACTGTACTGCCTTTTGGTTGGGATAGTAACAATTGGTTTTAAATCCTGATGCTAATAAAATGATAGTTGGCAGAGGAGGTAGTTGAGAAGTACTTAGCCAAAATCTGAGGAGAGGCAGCCAAAGGGAGACAGGTAACATTATGTATATAAAGGTGATTTGGTTTTTTTGCTTGTTTGTAGTTTGTTTTTTTGTTGTTACTTTTTTTTTTCCTGAAGATGCAAAGCTTCCATTAAAATTGATAGAACTTCTTAATGAAGTTACATTGATTACTATAATAAGAATGTATGCAATTAAGTCAATAAATATAAATATCTCCAGCCTAAGGAAATGACTTGTCTTATCTTTTTTTTTTTTTTGTCAGACTTTCTTCCTGGTGTTACTTTCTAAACTTGGCACTTGAGGTTGCCTAAAGCTTCCACAACCCGAAGAAATCTTTTGTATAATTCAATTTCTGACAGCAGCTGGATGTTCACTGAATGAAGACAGTTTGATACTGAGCCTTGCAGGCCCAGCCAAGTCTGTGGGAAATGTAGCTTGTACCCTTTCTGCTTTGTCACCTGCCATAAACACCTAACTCTCATCAATTCATGCAACAAGAACATGGTCTCCTGGCTTTGTCATTTGATGTTAAAAACATAGCTTGGAAAACAAATGCATTGTTACATTTTCTTCATCATTATATCAATTGATTCCCAAACGATTGAGAAGTGTATTCAAAATTGTTCTGAGCTGTTAAACAGTTGTCAAGAAATTTAGTTAGACTTTGTTGAGTAGTTTTGAAGACTGACTCCCTTGTGTCTCTATAAACATTCTTGCAGTCCTTATACCAGTCTCAAAAATCCTGCATGAAATTACTTTGCTGCCAAGGGGGCAGGGATTAGAAATAATGCAAGAGTATGAACACTTCCCTTTTGCTGCTGTTGCTTCTTATCTCTTTTGGCTGTCCTGAATGTCCATTTTGCAAAGTCATGGACTTGGGAGAGTTCTAGAAAAGTAAATGGGCAGCTCATATGTAGCCCTCACAGCTTGTGAAAGTTAGGCATCTCAAAGAAATCTACAGTTTCCAGGACTGGCAGAGTGAGGCCCCAGGCCTCTTACCAGTAAAACTGGGTCTTTTTCGGTCACAAGCTCAAGAACTCTGGCCCAGAAGAGAAAACAAACTAAAAAATTCACTTTGTAGCCCAGTCATCAGTGTACCCAGACAGGAAAATGAAAGACTCTGACTTCCATGGTTTCTAACATGCTCAGCATTTATTAACAATTACATTATATTTGTCTTTATCTATATATATATGCCTCAGATTGGTTTAAAATTGTTGCTACATTTTAGCTGAGAGAAACCATTAACACCACAATCACATAATTAGCAACAAAATTTTGGGGAAGGAAGGGTTTCATTTGTCCTTGAAAGCCTTCCCAGTCAGCACTGGTCTATGAAGCTTGCTTTATGTGGACAAAGAGGGAGATATGAGATAGTTTTTCAAGGTTTGCCCATTTCTATTTTGAAATAGCTGTAAACAGAGCACCATTATTTTCCTTGCATGTGTAGCTCAAGTAATGAATATACAAACCTGGGGTTGTAAAAATTCTGTAGCCCATAATAAATCATATCCTGTGCTCAATAACAATGTAATGCACCATCCGTAGAATTAAATCAAAAGATACGCATGTGTAGTGGGCTCTGCTTCAAGCCATCCCTCCATAAGACTAAGCAAATGCTTAACCCCAAGTCACATTGAGAGTCAAATTCACAAAAAGCCCATTCTCGTTCAGTATGAGATTTCTATGCCCTCTCTTTTTTTGTGTTAGCTCACTTTCCCACATGATCTGCCTTTTACTTAACCTACCTGAGTTATGATTCACACTGAACAGCACTTCCCAATGGTTTCATCAAAGTGAAAGGGATTATGAATCAAGTCACTTTTATATTCTAAAAGTACAGAATATCACTGCAATTGTGACACCTTTGGGGTTGCTTAGAGCTTCTCAGAACAGACTCCGTTTTCAAAGTGGGAGAAAATAACTTCTACAAAATGAAGACCTTCCCATATGCTGAATTTTTGTAGTGTTCACTGTTATTCAGCTTTCTGACTGTTAAAATGACAAACAAAAAGTGTCATAAAAAAGAACTAAAGCCTGGACAAGAGCCACCAATGTGCAGTTGCAGCCCAGAAGGCCAACTGCATCCTGGGCTGCATCAAAAGAAGTGTGGCCAGCAGATGGAGAGAGGTGATTCTGCCCCTCTACTCTGCCCTGGTGAGACCTCACCTGTAGTACTCTGTCCAGCTCTGGAGCCCCCAACACAAGAAGGATGTGGTCCTGTTGCAGCATGTCCAGAGGAGGGCAACAAGAATGATCAAAAGGCTGGAGCACCTCTCTTATGAAGACAGGCAGAGGTAGTTGGGGTTGTTCAGCCTGAAGAAGTGAAGACTCTGGGGGGACCTTATAGTGACCTTCCAGTGCCTGAAAGGAGCCTATAAGAAGGCTGGAGAAGACCTGTTCACTGGGGCATGTAATGATAGGACAAGGGCTAATGTTTTCAGGCTAGAGAAGGGTAGATTTAGGTTGGACATTAGGAAAAAGTGCTTTACAATGGGGGTGGTGGATCACTGGAATGGGTTGCGTAGGGAGGTGCTGGGGGCCCCCATCCCTGGAGACCTTCAAGGTCAGGCTTGATGGGGCTCTGAGCAATCAGTTCTAGTGTGAGATGTCCCTGTTTATTGTCAGGGGATTGGACTAGATGACCTTTAGAGGTCACTTTCAACTCAAGACATTCTATGAAGTTATGACTCTATGAATCACTTGATTAAACCATCACTTGGTTGAAATTTTAATAAAAGTGGCATTAATATTGGATATAAACATATAAGATGAAAATAACTGGGGCTTTTGGACTCTAGGATTTTTTTATAACATTGAGGGTTTTTTGCAATGGTCTTATCTTTATCTGTTGATATGATTCAAAGGGTGATTGCATCTTAGTGCCAGGAAAAATATTCAGTGGAGAAAGAAAAGCTGTACTGCATGTAAGAAGAATTATTCTTCCCCAGTGTAAACACAGTTTTGCCCAGACTTCTGTTTTACAACAAAATACAACCATGCCACCATCATTCGAGTATTAGTGGCCCCAAAGTTGTCAGTTAAAGCATTTGTTTACTACTCACAATACTAATCTTCCCAAAGAGGGGTTTTAAAATATCTATATGGAAAGGACAGAAGTATCTTAACACTGTGAAATGTTTATAGTGCCTTTTATTAGGGATGTCCACAGGTGTCAAGAAATAGTACAAACATATTTTTTGAGCTTTGTTTCAGAATCCAAAAGCCTCTTCAAGCCCACAGCTGGCCAACGGGTACTAGGCAAAAAGCACAGAGATTTAAGGGAGATTAGGCTGCACAAGTCTGGATTTACTGTGTAGAGCCAGTCCTCTCACCTCTTATTCCTTGCAATTTCCAGTTAGTTTCTTGTCTTCTGGACCCATTTAAAGAATTGTACCCTGTATTTATCTCTTGCAAACTTGCATCAATATTCACCTACCCTGAACCCTTCAGAATTTCCTGGAGCAGGGAAGAAAGAAGTGTGGAAAGACCTTCAGAAAAAAGACATCCTGTTGCAGAGAGAAGGGAAGAAAACCTGATTTTGAAATCTGAAAATGTGTCCCAACTCTGGTCCCCAGAGGAAAGCACCAGTTCACATTTGGTCTTCACATGGATGTTTCAGTGTGTCACTTAAAATACAAGACTCTCAATCCTTCTGAGAACAAAATCACTAAAAGTGTGAAGTGCTATGATAGTGCTCCATTCTGTATCTTATCTTCCTCCCATTTTCTACTGATAAAAATTTATGAGGCTAATGCCTTGTAGATCCAACCTGATTTGGGAAAGCTAGTCTTCTTTTTACCACTTTGTCATAACTTACACTGTTCAAATCATGACTTCACTGAGAACATCATTGTTGAAATAAATCTTACTCTGAAATTTGTTAATCTACTGCCTCTGGCAGCTTTGTGGATTTGAGATTGTAATTAGAAATTGCAAATTAGAGTTGGCAATTAGCTTCATGACTGAATGTTAATAAATAGTTATTGCACTCCTAGGAAGAAATAGAATCTAGTCTCACATTATAGCTGTATTGGCTCCATAGAGTTCACACGGGGAAAAAGTTATAACAACTTGCTTTTGTCATTAGAGTGAGAAGATCTGCTTCAGAACACATGAAAGTGACAATGTGATACTTCGAAGGTGACATTTTTACATAGTCACTTTTCAGAATAGAGCTGCATTTAAAACATGATGTCAAAGGTGAAGGTTGCTTGTGCTGATTTGGAATTTATTTCACTCAAGGAGAAGATGGGGCAACAGTCACAGTGCAAAGGGAGTGAGGAAAGCCAACCAGTGTCACTGAGGTGGTGACCTTTGAGAGTGCAAAACCTTTCATCTGAATAGCTTTTTATTGCCCCCCAAAAGTTGTCATGGCAGGACAGTTACCCACAGGCTTGAACAAGACAAGATTCAGAGCTGCCTTGTGCAGAAGTCATGGGCCTGGGGCACCACCAGCCCCTGCTAAAGCTGCAAGTTGAACTGGAAGTCTTTGCTTGCAACCCAGCTGACCTCTCTTATGGAGCTGCAGGGCACTGCCTGCCTACAAGGCAAACCCCTGGGCTAGCTTCTGCTTTTGACTTGCCCAGCTCAGTGTTCATTGCACTTGTCATACTGAGTTCCCTGAATAACAAAAATCCTTCTCTGTTTTGATGTGAGATCACCAGGAGCTCTTGCTAAAAACTTCCTTTGCAGCGATGTTTTTCTTTCCCTTTATCAGGACAGGATTCTACCATCCAGAAAAACTGTAATACTCAGAAGTACTAAGGAGTAATGATTTGCATGTGATTGGTGGGTGGCATTTTCTCATAAGGCAGAAGGGAGCAAGCTTAGTACCATGAATTTAAAGTGAACATGTGTTAGGCTGTAAGCATATGTCCATGCGTGAATGTCTGGGGTTGTACTATATCCCTCTACACCCCTCTCTCACCCCCATTGCCTTGCTCCGTCCTGAGCCTAAACTACATTCAAAGAAATTTTGATGAGAGATCCCTTCTTCCTTCCCCACATATTGCAGCTGCATCCAGCCCTCCGGCCTCCTAATTTTCAAACAGACTTCCCATCTGTTAAAATTATTTGAATTTACATATGTCCCCACTTAGCATACAGAGTAAAGAATTGAAGGTCACAATAAAAGTAATTGAAATAATGCTTTGAAATCACATGAATACTTTGAATTGCATTTTGGAGATGAAGGGAAAAGCTGAATGTTTTCACCAGCTAAAATGTCTCTCTCATGGAAGAAACTGATGACATCTCCTGTCCCACTTCAAAAATATCCAGACAAGTCAAATAGAGCTATGAATACTATGAATAAAATTAATTTTAACATCTCACGTAACATTTGCAGAAAATCAGCTTGTGTGTGCAGTTTGTGTGTGGCAGTCATGAGGTAGCTAAGGATGTTCAAGACAGAATTACCAGCACATACCCATAGGGACAAATCCAGTTTGCCATCTCCGTGACAATAATGCTGTTGATATGGACTATAAATCAACATGTGGCAAGCAATGTGTTTTTCTTAGAAACAGCTTATTGCATACTTGATGTATCTGAAGGAGAAAAAGGCGTAATGTCGTGTGCTCTTGGGTACCGTGACTGTTCATTATCAGATCTGAGATGTATTTCATAGGCCAGACTTCATCTGAAACAAATCACTTTAGCTTCCTAGGCTCTCCTGGGGCAAGACCAATTTGCACCAGCCAAGGATGTTACAGGATATCTGCAATCTTCAGAAGTATTGCCTGTCACTGGAGTGTTGGATTCTCATTCTCCCAAGTGCCAAATTGATATTTTGAAATAGAAATAATGCCTAACAAATTACTGAAACTAAATGAGGACTTGCAGGCCTGATTTCTCATTATGTTGCTTCAGTCTGCTGATGTGCACTAACATGGAGGTGATTGAGACCCTCAAATCATGCTACAGCACAGAGCATGAGTTTATAAGCACATTCACCAGGCAGATTTGCTTTTTTGGACAAACTGAAAAATCTAAGAAGGGAAAAGCAATAGATATGTGGCTGTGAGTCATGCAGGTTTCCTACTGCATTTCATTAAACTTTATTCTTTGAAATGTATCCACACTTGCAGGATTCACAAGCCATGTGATCGTGCTATCATGTAGAAAGAAAGCAAAGTAAACACTATTTGAAAAAGGAATGTTAAGTAGCACAGTATCTTGAGGGCTACTTATTTGGTGAGATTAGAGCTGGAAAAGAAAATAAACAGCATTATGAAACTAACAGATGACACTTCCTAAGAGCTTCAGCATATGTGGATGAATTGAAAAATCACCTCTCTGAGAGCCCAGAAGAGAAGTAGAATATCGTAACATATGATCCACTTCTGAAATAATGGGGGAAAATGCCTAAACCAGAGAATTTAATCTGAGAGAAAACTGGAAAAAAAGAATGGTAAAATAGGGGTAGGAATAACTTATTATCTGTTTAATAACTAGCCTCCAACAATGTGTTCTTTGTTGTACTAAATCAGTGTATTCAGTCAGTCACTGATGGTCTTGGAGACATGGATGACTCACATGGCAACATAGATATGGACACACAGACATGGGAGTTGTTAACCTGTCCCAAGCCATGTTGTAGCTATTTACCCTAAGGTGTTTTTTTTTCTGTCACTCTATCATCCTTCCAAGGTCAGTGGCTAGAGCTTGACAACTTCAGCAGCATTTAACCTCATCCTAAAATGCATATCTAAGTGGGATGATCAGCAGCAGAAGGTACAGTGGGAGACCAGTAACTAGCAGTGTACCCCAGGGATCAATACTGGGCCCAGTCCTGTCCAACATCTTCACTAATGACCTGGATGATGGGACAGAGTTTATCCTCAGCAAGGGTGCTGATATAAAACTGAGAGGAGTGACTGATACTCCCGAGGGTCATACTGCCATCCAGAGCAACCTTGACAGGCTGGGGAAATAGGTTGACAAGAACAAAATGAAGTTCAACAAGGAGAAATGTAAAGTTCTGCACCTGGCTGGAAAGCAGCTTTGCAGAAAGGGACTTGGAGGTTCTGGTGAACAACAAGTTGGGCATGAGCCAGAAACGTGCCCTTGCAGTAAAGAAGACAAATGTTACCCTGGGCTGCATTAGAAGTGTCGAGGGAGGTGATCATTCCTGTCTTCTCAGCACTGGTGAGGCCACACCTGGAGTGCTGTGTCCAGTGCTGAGCTCTCCAGTACAAGAAGGACACGGAGTACAAGAAAAGCCATGAAGATTTTTAAGGGATTGTCTAAAGGAGGGCAAAACATTTGGTGAAAAGGATGAAAGACATGTCCTATGAGGACATGTCTCTAGTTTGGAGAAAAGGAGGCTGAGGGGTGACCTCATTGCTCTTTGCAGCTTCCTGATAAGGGGAGGTGGAGAGGGAGGTTCTGAGCTCTTCTCTCTGGGATCCAGCGATAGGATGCATGAGAATGATTCAAAGCTGTGCCAGGAGAGGTTTAGAATGAATATTAGGAAGCATTTCTTGATTGAGGAGGTGGTCAAACAGTGGAAGAGGCTTTCTAGAGGTGTGGTCAATGCCCTAAGCCTGTCAGTGGTGAAGAGGCATTTGAACAATGCCCTTATTAGTATGCTTCAACTTTTTGTGAGCCCTGAAGGGGTCAGGCATTTGGACTAGATGGTCATTGTGGGTCCCTTCTAAATGAAAATATTCTATTCTATTCTACACAAGGAAAGGCTGAGATAGCTGGGTATATTTAGCCTGGAGAAGAGAAGACCCAGGGGGGATCTTATGTATATAATGACCTGAGAATGTAAAGAGGGCAGAGCCAGGCTCCTTTTAGAGGTGTTCAGTGAAAGGACCAGAGGCAATGGAAACAAACTGAAACACGCGAGGTTCCCTCTGAACAACAGAAAACACTTTTTCATTCTCAGTGTGACCAAGCACTGGCACAAGTTGCTCAAGGAGTTTGTGGAATCTCCTGTCTTGGGGGTATTCAAAAGCCATATGGACAGGATCCTGAGCAACCAGCTCTAGGTGGTCCTGCTTGAGCATGAGGGTTGGACCAGATGACCTCCCGAGGGCTCTTCAAAACTCAGCCATTCTGTGATTCTGTGATTTTGAATCTTCTGGTGGTTTCTGTGTTGCTCAATAGAAGCACTGGTAGCCATCTGTTGTGAAGGTTGGGATGTAATTGCTTTGGGCTATTTGAGATGCTTCAGAGAATCCCTCCTGGCTTTCAGAGACTGTAGGGAAGAACACATGTTGGTGTTAGATACTTTAAGTATTATACTGATATCTCTGTCTTAGTCTACAACATCTCAAATGGTACTGGTCAGCTCTACTTTGCCTGTTAGAGCTGAATCAAGACCTAAATGTTAATTACCCTATGAGGCAAAGTAAGGTGAATATTACTCTTCCCAAAGACCTTTGGAAATACAAGAACAGTGGAATATGCAGAACAACTGTTGCCCTGGGTAGGCATCTACTGCCTTGCAAGATTACCTAGCATATCCAAGCAATCCACACCATGCTGGCTTGGCAGCCAAAGGCCAGATCAGATTCACTGCAGGCATACATATATTCCTGAAAGGCATACTTTGTGCCTGTGCTTACATGACTGAATCCCATCCAGCTGAGATCTTTCACACCACTCACTCACACAACAAATGAGATACTGGCTTGCTATGCAATATGGCAGCCTGTGTGCTTTTGGCTTAGGTATATTTTCAAAAAATAGCAGAAGAATGCCCTTATTGGTACTTGGAGGAAGACAAATGGAAAAAAAAAAAAAAAAAAAAAAAAAGAGAAGATGCCTTCTAAACCTTGCACTGTACTCCTGGGGACAACTCCCTATTTTTTTCTCAAGAGAATTCTGAGAACAAAGCAGCACCATGTAAAAAAATGTCAGCCTACCTCATAATCATAAAGTGCAGTAGTATCTCAAGTCTTCACCGTAATGTTAAAATGATTGTTAAGTAACATGAAAATATTTGGTAGCATTTTGTCTTGATTTCTGATACTTGTAATACATTGTGTATGGGTGTTGGGAACATGATTTCTAACATGGAAATTCTTCCAGTGCAAATCTCTTTTAGGCTGTGGGTTGCACTATTCAAAGCCACTGTTTTCTCCTATGCACTTATTTAGTGCATTCACAATCCTTTTCACATCATTAGCTTTTGAAAAACTTCCAGAAGTGTCTCCCACCATATGCTTCTTCCCCTTTCAGGTTGCTGGCTTTTAGAAACTTTTGGAATTTGAGACATCCTTCACAACATTTAAAACCTCCCTTGACTGTGCTTATAAGTAGTCTACAAATGTTTTTTGTCTAAATACTCATTTGGTACCTAAGAATATTCTCCAAAGACTTTTTGCTCATTCTATTATTGCATTGCCTATGGTACTTTAAAGGGTTATCATGCTCCATATATTGCAGACCGTTTCCTTTCAAGGCAAGACATAGTGGTGGAAATTTATCATCATGCTCTCCTGTGTTATGTCAACCAAAGGAAGAATATCCTGGATCAGACTTGTCTCTCCACCCACCTATTTTTCCCCCCCCGCTACAATGCAAAAGGCAATTTTACCACTAGCTAAAAAATATTAATATGTATATATTTTCTAGCTTCTCTTTTCTCATCCATTCAATTACCCATTTTCCTATTTTATATGGGGTCCTAACAACACAATAATGAGATCTGAAATACTAGTGGATAGATTTCCATCACCCCAAGGGGAAAATGTCAATGCCCTAATTAGAAGTTTATCGATGCATTTCTTTATATTCAGAATTATTCCACATAAACTTTCAGAATGTTTTTCTTTGCAAAACCACATAAATAGATAATATTTCCTGAGGCGGTTTATTAGTCAGAGCACACTCTTGGCAGTTAGGATAACAAAATATGAGATTCTATGCAATTTTTCATTTTTCTCTAGGTTAATTGGAATGTGCTAGGGCTACAGATAAGCAAGACTTGATCTTACAGTATTTTACACCTTGTATAGTACTTAAGCAGTGATCAAAATGGGTTGATATGTCACATGGGTTGTATATCATGATGACACTTCTACAAACATCAAAGGTACATATCGAAGTTTTCCAGGCAAGGGTGCCATATGAATAGGCTTCGGGACTTCTAGACTTCCAATTTGGCAGTCATATTTGAATCTGTACAGAGTGCAATGCATGTCACCAAGGCCAAGTGCATTATGAATTCACACTTGGAGGCATTTTGCATCCAATTTAAACAGCTTTAAGTTTCCAGTGACTGTTAGAAACATCCAATTAGGGAAGAAATAGATTCACAAAATGAAAATACTAAAATTTTATTATATGGCTTGTTCCATACATACTGGAGTTTAAGCCTTAATTATGCTCTATCTTTTTTTTTCTTTTTTTAAAATTCATTATATCTCACAATTTATTTTGTATTCATTTTATTTAAGCATCTGGTCCTTAACCTATCATCTTTTCCTAGTTTAAGCCAGGATGAAGCCAATTTTCCTTTTACTGATTTTTTTTTTTTCCCCTTCAGTGAGCTCTCTTATAACTAGCAGCAAGTTTTCCAGCTAGTGGACTGGTAACTTCAGAATGTTTCTGTTACTGCCGAGATACCAGGAATGCTTCGCTCTGTGGCCTCAGATGCTACAGGAGCCAAAGAGTTGTATCGGCAATGCCCCCATAGGGAGGAGTGGACTAGATGGACAAGAAAATTGACCAAAGTATTCCATTCCATATATCTATGTAAGCTTGGTGTAAAGTCAGGGATCATGGAAGTCAACTGCCTTCCTGCTTCTTCTTCCTTCTCTTCTGTTCATGGCCAAGATCCGGGGAGGACTCCATCCATCCATCACTACTGATCCCCAGGCTCGTGCATCCTGATCCTTATCACTCTCCCCTCAGCTCCTGTCTGCTCTGCTGCTCCCTCCAGCAGCTCTGGGACAGTTCAGAACTGCTCACAGCTCAGGAGATGCTGGGGAGTATCTCTTCTTCACTACCTGGGTGTGAGGGGGAGGAGATCAAGAGCGCTGTTGTCATTGGTTCAATTCCCCATCCTGAGTCAAAACATGACACATCATTAGAGAAACTCCTGACTACAAATTGAAGGACAAGCCAGCCATTTTTTCTTCTCTGTCACATAGCAAAAGATGAAGGAATTTTAATGAAATAGGAGAACCTGATTAATTTACCTCTCTCCTCAGTTTACACTCCTTATTAGTTTCACATAACTCACAAGAAAACCAATTGGACTCCAACATGGAATTGTTCAGAGTGGGATATAGTTGACCTAATGGGATGCAAATCACCTATATTAAGGCAACAGAATACCACCCTCAGAGCCCAGGGTTTTGGCTTGGTTGCCCTTACATAGATGTGGAGTTTCAAATGCCATAGTACAGCCAGGACCCCAAAGGCATATTTTTTCTATAAGTCTAGTGTTTGATCTACTTCTACTCTCTAGACTTATAGGAAAAATATGCCTTTGGGATCAGCAGCAGGAAGTCAACTGAGATCCCAGAAGACATCTCAAATGTTTTTTCAACTTCCATGTCTAGAAACAAGCTGTGTCTTCTTTCATCTACAGCATAAGAAGTTGGATTCAACTGCCTAATGTAGTTGCTTTTACCATTTTATCTGCCCTGAAGCAACCTGCCTAGCCTCTAGTTCCCACGGAGGAACATGCATGTAATGTAGAGCTTTTATCAAGCCTTCAAGTCCCAGGAAGATATTTCAGTTTCTACAAGATATTGGAAGAGTTATCAGAAACTTATGTATAGAGAATTTAATGCTGTCCTAGGGAGTGTAATGAGACTAGTCTCTTACCATCTCTGATGGGTGTCTAAAACTGGGTGGTACAAATATGATGGATGGGGTTCTGATTCCCAGAGATAACTGTATGCCAGTGTCATACATATGGTCCTCTTCAGATGACAACAAGTACCTCCACTTGCCTCTAGCGACTGGTCTAGATGATCATCAGTCTTTCAAGTGTTGTGGTGAATGTCTTCCAGACACCCTAGGGCATCTCAAATGACAGTGGATAATTCACTGTAAGCAATTGAATCAAATTCTCTCATCTGGTAGTTCTGGGAGAAGCCACAATGTTCCAAGTATCTCAAAGAATGTCTTACAAACTAGTGCCATAAGCCATATTTAAAGCTGCAGAATGGCCTCAGGTACACTCACAAGGACCAGAGTCATGGAGGGCAAAACTGAGCAACATCTGAAACATCTATATATGGGAAATACCTATGTTTTAACATATTTTCTTGTTCTGAATTAGAACATAAACAGACTTATTAAAAAGGCTATCTAAAATAATCCAGAATATAAAAATACAGTAATAAAAAACTATTGCAAGGTTCCTTTAAACATTTTCAGTCTCCTGTACTTACACAGTTTTTCTTTATTAGTTGTGGTTTGTTTTTTTGTGGTTTGTTTTGGGTTTTTTGGTGGGTTTTTTGGGGGATTTTTTATTTATTTTTTGTTTGTTTGTTTATTTTCTTGTGCATTTCAGATTGCAACTGCACTCATTGTCATTGTTCCTCATGGCAGACGTAAGTATAATGCCTTTTATTCCCATCATGTTAAGTGCTCTAGACCCTCTGACAGGTATTGTGGTCTGTTTTCATAGCATCTGCTGACCCTACTGTGCAAAAGTCTGTTTTAGAATGGTAACTTCATCATACATCTTTTGTTCTCATTAATCTTTAAGTAAACCTCGAGAGTGACAGTTAAGAAAAATTAAGATGTTTATAAAATTCTTGATGGGCGTGAAATAATGGAATGAATGGATGAGGAAAAGAACCTGGTTACACTGTAAAGTGACCTGCAGCAGTACACAATTAAATGTACATTTATCTACTGAAAATAAAAAAGAAAGAAAAATAACTAGTCAAATACTCCAGAAGGAGTACTCAAATACTTCAGTCACAGATAGTAGTATTCATTCATACATGTCTTTTGAGAAGGAAAAGTGTGCTTTGACTACTCATTTTTCTAAGATTAGTGAAATGAACCACATTTGCCTTTCACACCATCATAACCATTTGGTAATCACTGTATTTGGTAATATCCTAGATCACTAGATAGCTGCCTTGCCCTGTGCAATGTTTTAACTTAGAAGAAACTTTGCTCAAGTTTAAAAAAACAGGTGGATCACAGAACATGTGGAGCATGGTAGAAGTGAATGAGTAACAAGAAAAAAAGAGGAATACGTGCTTAGAGCACTGCTTCTCAATACTGCTCCTATCAAGCCTCTTTCTTCCAAAAGTAGGTGCAAATCCCTATTCCATGCTTCCCATTTGTCAGAAGACCTCTTCCTGAGTTAGAAGAAGGAAGTTTTTCCTCTTGCCCAGCAAGAGCAACTTTTTTGAGTATTTTTCTCAGAGTAGAGTGCTACTTTGCCATCCTAAACAAGAAGAGAGACCAAACATAGTTTCACAGAAATTAGACTATACTGCTGGCATGTCATCTCAAAGACCTCAAAAGCTAAATTCCCCTTGCAACCCACTCCACTGACTTTGGCATGACCAAGTAGGTAAAGTCCCACTGCGTATAATGTATGTTGCTTCCAAATCTGGGCAAAGATTTATGCCTGTTTGAACTTCTAGTCATGCTTTTCACTGGTGAAAATAGCAATACAACAGAGGTCTGCTTTAGTATGACAAGTGAAAAAAAATAATTGATGAAGATTTGTAATAACCTAAAAGAAATTTCATACATCACTGAAGACAAAGAAAACTGAAAATAAAAGAGATTGGGGTTATATTTCTTTTTAATAGTGTCAGTCAGAAGCGTTCCAGTCAATAGTCAGAACACCATGGATGAGGACAGGTTTACCACTTCACTTCACTGAATAACAATTTAAAAGCTTAACAAAATCTTTGTATGAGATGGTGAAGCTTAAACTTCCTGTCAACAAAACACCCCAGACAAATAATGCATTTTGATAAAATAGCTGCCTGATTCTTGAACTGGAATATCTAAAGGAGACAAAAGGTTTTAAAGGAAGGATGAAAGGCATTTGTAAAGAATCGATGATACTAAATGGACTCATGCCCAGTTTTTCTGTCTTGTAAAAGAGCAGGAGCAAAGCTGGGTAGCACAGACAGCCTTGAAAACTTCATGTAATGGGTATAGTGGTAAACTCCATTGAAAGAGACGTGGGACTTCTAACTTGGGCAAAAAGGGCAAGAGAATGCAAACAACACTGTAAACCCACTTGATGCCTAAATGATTGCTTAGAAATGAATTAGAATAATGTTCAGATTGTACTATGGACCTGATTTCTTTTAATTCAGGTAGCTTATGCAAAAATACTGAAGCTTATGCTGCTCCAGAAAGGGGGATCCTACTTTCCTTCATCCCCATACTTGATTATACGTGCACCACATCGTGCTGTCAGGTGTCAGTCTGTTCCTTGATCCTGATCTCAACCAGTCCTACAAAAAAAACCCCAAACATTGTCTCATGGGTCTACCACGGGATTCAATACACTGGGCAGCTCTATGTTTGCTTGTGGATAAAAGGGAGAACATCAGAATGCAGAACCCCTTGAGTGGGAATATGGTCTCAAACTGTGAAGCTACACTTTATTTCAGAAGTAATTTGTCAACAACAGTTATATGCTGCAGCAACACAGAGACATTCCCATATTTGGATTCTTAAAGTTATGGCAATAAAAATGCAGTAAATAACAATAGATTATTACCAATGTTTGTAGTCGTTCTTTCTAAATTGAAAGCACAACGTCATCTCACAGAACTTGCACAATATTTGTTGAGTGCTTCAAACTTCCAAGTTTGTGCTGCAAAATCAGTATGTTGAGGTGCCTGTTTTGGAATGCTACATCCTTCTTAAATGTAAATATAATGTCACATGGAGCAATAATCTTCCACTGCACCAACCAGAGCCTGGCACTTTGAACAACAAAGGAAGTTTTAAAATATCTCCCAATGGCAGAATATGGAATAAATTTTGATTAATATTTTAATTCTGTTTTTCATGTGTTTTGAATTAATAGTTATATAAATGTAAGAGTGTTTGAAGCCAGAAGAGCTCTCCCAGTGTGACATGAGCTTGAGTTTTGTCTTTAAGCCATTTTAACCCTTATTTCTTCATTTCATGTATTTGCTTTAAATATTTTTCCTTGATTTGACAGAACGTAGGAAGACTGCTTGTATGTGAATCCTTTAACGCAACAAAGTACTAGACTTTCAGATGTTCAAAGACATATTTCTTGTGTCATCAACACCTTCCCATCTATGGAAGTGTATCACAGAATCACAGAATGTTTGGGGTTCCAAAGATCATCGAGTTCAACTCCCCTTCATGGGCAGGGACACCTGCCGCTAGAACAGGCTGCTCAGAGCCCCATCCAACCTGCCCTTGAACACCTCCAGGGATGGAGCCCCCACAACATCTCTGGGCAGCCTGTTCCAGTGTCTCACCACCCTTACACTGAAGAATTTCAGCCTGATCTCTAACCTAAATCTCTCTTCTTTCAGTTTAAAACCATTACCCTTTGTCCTCTTA
Source organism: Apus apus (assembly GCF_020740795.1). Classification (NCBI taxonomy): domain Eukaryota; kingdom Metazoa; phylum Chordata; class Aves; order Apodiformes; family Apodidae; genus Apus; species Apus apus. Next base: position 24,037,356 of record NC_067282.1, read on the forward strand.
CTGGAAATCCCTGTAAAAAGACCCTTCCCAGCTTTCCTGTAGGCCCCCTTCAGGTACTGGAAGGCCACTATGGGGTCTCCCCAGAGCCTTCTCTTTTTCACACTGAACAATGCTCATAAGAGAGGTGCTCCAGCAGGTCCTCGTGACCTTTCTCTGGACACGTTCCAATAGGTCCACATCTTTCTTGTGCTGGGGGCACCAGAGCTGGACGCAATATTCTAGGTGAGGTCTCAAATGAACAGACATCCTTTTATGTGTATATACATATGTACAAGAGAGACAAATATGAGAGATGAAGGTGAGGAATGAAGATGGCTCACTTTAAAATTTGATAGACCTGATTATTCCCAACAGTAATTTATGTACCTGAAGGCCTGGCGAGATTAAGTGGGAAGGTTATTATCAAAGGTTATAATCCTAAAAATAACCTTTGAAATGCTGAACAGTTGTAATAACAGAGAAATCTGTCAGTGCTGATGCCACAGATCAGTGACAGTACTTTCTGAAAGGGAAAGATAGTTTCACTGACCAGGGTGCTTGGAAAAGGGGCAGCCCCAGAGGTGGCCACAGGCAGCTGGAGGACAACTGGTACTAAAAAAAAAGTAATTCAAACATTCTTTATTAAAGTTCTTACTTAAAAGCCAGATTCTTGGAAGGCTAAAATTAACATGAAAATAGTAGAAAAAAAAACATGGTTCACCTGGAAAAAGGAAGCAGCATGCAAGGTTTCTTATTTTTAAATGAGAGTGAAATACATAGAACTGTATTAGACACTCTGTCAGAGAAATACTCCTCATGATAGCCTCGGGCCCTGGCAGCACAGAAAAATAGCAATGGATGAGATGTGTGGGTGTCTGTAAGGGAGTCATATCTAGCAATGGTGACCCCCAGAGAGGCCAGATGAAGAGAGGAAAGGGGGGGGCGGGGACAGGGGGACGGGAATTAAGCCAAGGATCCTTTCTCTTGCTGTGAGAGAGCAAAGCAGAAAGGTGCTGCTGAAGGCATATCATGCATTATGCAAGTGCTCACAGCTGTCCGGCTCCTCCAGATCCTCAGTGTGGTTAGCAACAGTGTAACTAACAATACCGAATGTATAATGAGTGGATGAGGGACAGGGAGCAGGCTTAGTCAGTGAGAAATGTCGAATATTAAAGAGCTTTTCTACAGTCTCAAAATGTGTACCCAGAGGACAATCTCCATGCAGGCCGAAAGCTGCAAACCTGCTCCCTGGGGCTCTCAGTCAGGAGCTCCACCGCACTGTTCCCTTACTCTTCCCAGCAGTATTTTCTGCTGATTCCAGCACTGATGCGAGCCAGGCACTGCCTGGGGAGTCGTGGAGGACCAGAGGTGGGAGCAGTGGCAGGGCAGAGGGGGAGAGGTGCCCAGCACCCAGCTTCATGGTGACATGGGGGCACGGTGTTTCTGGAGGGTAATAATAGGATGCTGAAGAGGACTCGGACTCACGCAGTAAAGCCTGGTGCTGAAACCATGTTTGTTTCCCAAAAAGCCTGTAAGGTGATCCCCAGGCACTTTTGCTCCCTGGGGATGTTTGAGGAGCTGTATCAAGCTACATGGCCGGATGGACAACTCCTCCACCTCCTCTCCATTCCTTTCCCAGCCCAAGCTCGTAAATCCTCACCCATGGCCAGAGGAAAGGGCCTGACAGTGTCATGGAGCAGCCTTCACACACTCTGTCCCTCCTTATATTACCTCCCCAAACCACATTTGATTTTCCCATTTCACTATGCCCCCGAAATCACTCTGACAGGACAGCAAGGCATCAGTGTTTAATTCCACAAGTATTTGAGAGGTCTAGCTGGGACTACAAAAACTGTTGTTTTAACAGACAGAATTGTGCTTTGGTATCAATAAATACAGAATCTCACCAAGGTAAACAAGAACCTGCTAGCAGGCATTCACCTTATCTGCAACTGGTGATACAGCTCTAGAATGATACCTTCTATATTATATATATATATATATTTTTTTTTTTTTTTTAATAGAAATGCGGAAAATGCTTTATGGCAAACATGTTCTGTATTTTTTTTTTTTTTTAAAAAAAAACACTTTAGATTAAGAATTTGCTTTTCCACATCTCTAATTGCATGACACACAGGACTAATCAATATATGTAAGTGGAACAATCTGGGAAGAAATGGTCACAGCAGCATCTCTGCTGTGGTCCATTTTCTCCACTAATCTGCCACTTCTAGCAGCTTCCCGCTTTAAAGTACTTCTGCTCCACTGTCTTTCTCAGCAGCCCCCCAGCTTCCATGATGCCAGTAATCTGCCAGATGACAACTAGACATTTCAAAGACATATGAGAAAAGGAAAATTGTTTCCATGCCCCTGAACCAATTGCCTTTATAGCTTTGATTTCTGTGGTGATGGAAGTGGACTTGGTGCCTCAGAGCAAAGTAAACACATATGTTTGGGAAGGCTTTTAAACTACTTGGCACCAAATCACCTCATGCCACCCAGAGAACCTTTTTTTTCAGCTTTACAGATTTCTGATGTGCATGAAGCACTGGCTTTCAGATTCCATGTGTCTCTTTAAGTTGCAGTTGGTGGTGTGGTGGTATGTGTGACCTGAGACATCTGGACTAGCTGTCAGCCAGAACCTTTAGTGTTTGCAGCACCATACTGATGCTCTTTCACATCAGATGGAGAGGAAAATATTCCCAGATACTGGCTCTCTCCCAAAAACAGTACTTCCCTTGGATCACACCTCATGTGAAGCTCTGTATGAACTGAAGAGAGATATGGGTTATTGGCATATTTTGCACAACCTGTCTGTTGGCTTTATTGTAACCGACGACAGCTCCAGCCTGGAGGAGGCATGACTGCATGTTGCTTTGTGCATATATATACTGTTTTGCCTGCTGTTCCAATTTTATTTTGTATTTTCTCATTGAAGAAGATAAGAAAAAAATTACCTCACTTTTATAGTGAAAAACATACGCCAGTTGCAGGTATTCCTGCAAAAAAAGATAGAAGTGTACACAGAGAACAGAAAAGAAATACAGTTTTCATAGATATACTAGGAAACCAGAATACTATTTGAAGCTAAATTCTATTTAATCCCTCTTCCATCCACTGGAAAAAGAAGCCACGAACTGGTGCTAACATTGAACAGTATCACTGAAATAACTCTACAAAGTGTCCTCATTCAAAATTTGCATCCAGATCCTGTGGGCTTTTGAAGGCATTGCTGCAGAAGTGAGACAGGACTATTTGTGGGATAAAGTTATGTGGAATAAAATTCTCAGATACCAGCTGACTTTAATCAAGCAGAGAGTAATATTCCAAGTTAGGCAGCTTGCTTGTAAACCCTCTAATGGTGCTGGTGAGGAGCTCCAAAGAATTCCAGTGAGAGGGCCTACAGAAGTTTAGCAGGTGTCAAGCAGAAACTGAGTACTTGGTTGGAAGCAAATCACAAAACTTGTAGCATCCTGTCCATCACTGTGCTTTGGCAGAGAGAGAGCAGGATTTTCCTGTGGTGGAGCTCAGCTGCGGCAGACCAACTCGGGATCCCTCTCTCTCTGTTGAAGAGCTGGGGGGAACCTGGTGCAGTGCGAGTGCCAAGTTCCTAATGACAAGTCAATCCTGATCTTAAACACCGCTGAAAGTTTCAAATCTGTCTTAGGCACCCTGGTGCAGTTTGTAAGAACTTCCAAATGACTGAAAGTCAGTGTACTGAGCAGCTAAGAGCAGCTGTGTAACCAGATACAAATCTTCATTGCTAGTAATATACACTACATATTAGCTCCGTGAGGCCTCTGGACTTGTCAGGCTTTGACTGGGTTTGTCCTGGGCTGCCCACAGCTTTGCTTTCACCAGTTTTAGCTGTTAGCACCAGTTTCCTATCGACCAGGTGGCTATTGCCTAACTTGTTTTACTTTTGCTTAGCTTTGTGTAATCATCTGGTATAACCATCATTTTTATACCGATACCATTTAACAAGCTGTTATTTTGTATAGAACTAAATACTTTTGATGCTAGCAAAATAATGTGGTGTAAAGGAAAAGTATCATTGCAGAAGCCTTTACCAAGAACGATGGAGAGTGCAGTTTGAAGGAGCTATAAGCATGGGATTATAACAGAAATAAACTATTGTAAACTGGTTATCAGTGGTCAGCCACCAGTAGTTAAAGAAATGCAGTTCTGGGAACCAGGTAAACTTGTTTTAGGTTTAGCAAAAGAACAAAGAAGAAGTATTTAGTGTATATATAATCTCATGTATATGAAATCTCACATTTCAAATGGAAAACAGAGCAAGTAGTACAGTGTAATAGAAAATACAAAACAATAGCCCCATATGGTGAGCAATGAGAAAGAAATGCCTATCATCAGCATCATATTTTTCTTGGCAAAGGACCTGGGATGCTGATGATCTGTGACACTGAAGCACAAAAGCTTTGCATGCAGGAGGAGAGTGGAAGGAGAAGCGTAGCAGTGGAAAGGGTGGCAGGCATTAGGAAGGGGGTGTAAAACAACTTAAGCAATGTCATTTTTAAAAACCATTCTATAATTGTATACCATTCTCTTTGGTTTAATGTAATAATTAGATCCATACTAACAATAACTCTAATTAGGTACTTGAGATTTTAGTTACACTAAAAATAAGTCCTTGGCTTTGTTTAAAAATTGTGTATTTTTCTGCTTATAGCAAGATTTTGAGTGCAACAGTGTATACATTTGGGGTTGGTATGTAGCTGTTGATAAGTGAAGAATTAGATTAGGAGTCAAAGAAGGACTGAGGATGGGATTTGCACCCACAAAAGCATAAATCTAGTCAGGTTAAAAATAAAACAGATTTTATAAATGGGACTTCAAGGTACAAAAGTGTTTGAAACACAATTACTTTGTGCAGCTTAACAGAAAAAGAGCCTTTGTCCTACAACAAGACTTTCAGAAGAGAGTTCTGAAGAACTACCAATCTTGTGTCCTGTGAGGCTGAGAGAAACATTGCTGAGTGCAGACTGGTTTGGTAATGGAGGACAATGAAAAATAAATTAAGAAAATGAGAAACTATGGAGCATGAATGCAATAAAATGACCTTGACTGTGCTGTTTATTTCCTGCTTAGGGACTATACTGTGATTCATGCAGACAATTGCATCGGGGTTTATAGAAATGTCTGCTCCCAACACAGACAACAACCCCTAAACAACAACCTCACTTGTTCTAGGGTTGCTTTAAGAGGTATGATTAGAAAGAGATCTTTCCCATCTCAGGTAAGTGCCGTGACCCTAGACTACTGGCTATTCTTGGGGAACACTCCTTTACTTTTCCACAATTCTTGGTGTGTTTCGGTTTATTTTTGTTTTGTTTGTTTGTGGCTTTTTTTGACTCAGTTTCATTGAGCATCCATCCTTACCAAAATCCAGTGCCAACTTCAATTTTCTGCCATGGGTTAACTAGTTCACTGTTGGGAACAGAACTGTATAAATGTGACATTATGATCGGAGGAGTAGGATATGATAGAAGAGTTTTAATTTCTTAGTCCAGAGACTCCTCATCAGAAGAATATAAACTACGAGGCCACTATTAACAGCTGTTCTTCCCAACAGTTTGCCTTGGGGTAGGAAATCCTCCCTTCAGAACCAGAAGCTGGTTCCTGCGGTTTGTGTTGTTTGCTTGATATCATCATCAGGCATGTATGAAAACCTTATTGTTCAGCTGGAGAGCTGCTCTAGAAGTCTGGGCCCACACTCCTTTTCTCTTTTCCTCTTTTTCTCTTTTTCTCTTTTTTCATTTTTCTATTTTTCTATTTTTCTCATGTTTTAGTGATCATACCAAAGATCATGCTATTGATATATATACACAGTAGCATAATTTGGCTGTTGTCAGAAGAGAAAATGTCAATAACAATGTCAAATCTTTTTTGTCATGTACTTCAGAATAGGTTTCATGACTCTTTCTTTGCTGGCAGTACCACATAGCAGGAAGAAGAATGCAAGGCAGAATGACAACAACAGTCATATCTGGCATGGATAAGTGGCTTTAAAAATGTTCTTCAGGTAATGCACATTCAGATGGATTATTCTGTACCACAAACAATGTGCTTGCAAGCACACTCTGATGATCACTCTTGCTCTGAACAATAGCTTTGCTGAGTGCCCTTCTTTGGCAGTGGAAGAAAGATGTATGAGGTCATGGATAATAATCACTCATCCCACTGGGTATCTGCTACTGACAAATTCAGTTGCACCCATGTGCACTATGCACAGTCTGTAAAACAGTCTGTAATGCAACACACAGTAGAAGAAACTTCAATGCCTTTTTATGTCTCTTGCTTTGAGTGGCAGTAGATGTCCAAGGTTTTAAATAATTGCACTATGAAAACAAAAAACAAAACCAGCTTAGAACACTTCATAAGAAGTTAGATGATTAAGTGTTTTAGTTCTTTTTCTGCCAAAGTATGCATAGTAAACATATTAAGTATATGTTATAAAGGGCTAATTATTTGCACATTTCTGTCCAGTGAGGACACTGATTTGCCAGTAACAAAGCCTTGCACGAGTAGGACTGAAGCATATAGAAATAATTGACTGGACACTTACTGCTGGAATGAATGCAAAAAAACATTGCATGTTGTCTTGAAGGTCTTGTTGTACCGAAAATGTACTAAAAAGGGGGGGGAATAAGGGGAAGATTTTGAAATTCTGGAAATCCGTAGGGTGATACTAAAACCCACCTGAGAAGTAAAAGAGGAATTCCCCATGTGTAGAAGTCATCACCTCAGTTCAACACTGTGGTGGAATTCTGCGATCAGCACACACAGGGACATGCGCATGAGCAACCACAAAGCCCCAGCACAGTTTGTACAGGGATGGATGAGCATGAATCCTAGAAAAGCATGCTTACATAGTCCCAGGGCCAGCTTACAAAACTATAATTTGCCATTTCAGCTGAGTGCTCAGGCCCAGCGCCTCAGGACTAGCTCTGAACATGGGCAAAGTGAACTCAAACCTCTCTGCATATACTCATTTAGACATATCCTCATCGTTCTTAAACACATTTCTGCTGTGTTTGCCAAATTCCCAGTGGTGACCGTTTTGACAATCACAGTCAAAATACAACTGTGTAATAATAACTTTTCATGTGGCAGCTGCTCATATAATCCTTGGTGACTACACATAGATACCACAAGACATTGTGAACTGCTGCTTTAAGGATGACACGGCTTTGGTAAAAGCTTTCTGGAGCAACCAATAATATCATGTTATACAGTTCTGGTAGTCCACTACAGAGACAAGAATTATCTTTTTCTGTGTTCTGTTTCTTTCCTGTGAAAGATTAGGGAACTAATTTCTGTGATCCTCCCAGCAGAAACCATGTAAACAAATTCAATATTTGTCTTAGAATAGTAAAGAAGATTGCTCAGGAAAGGCTGATGTTTCCCCACTATGAAACTCTCCACTGCCAAAGAAAAAGTAAAATCAATTAAAGGAAAGCTTTAAGTGCCACTCTCATAATTCTTTGTTTGTTTGTTTTGTTTATTTTTTAATTAAGTGGTTAAAAAGAATGGTTGTTAAAATAGAAAGAAGGTGTTGTCACATGTGTGTAGTTGTGGCCCACAGTGAAAGCTTTACATGTCATAATTCTCATCCTCACTTGGACCTTAGAGTCTCCTTTGATTAATACAACAAGCCATGATCTGTGCAATTAGCTGAAAACACAGTGTTAACTTGATCTTCCCTCTGCTTCTGCTTCCTCAGTTGCTACCCTTTTTCTTCATTACCTGTACCTATAGGCACTTGTTTGTCATGTCTACCTTTTGAAGTATAAGATGTCTTAGACTTTTATCATCACTGACAATTTTACTCTCATCAGTTAGCTGACATTCCAGAGCTTTTTGGATGGAAAAACAGAAGTATGAGTCACTGTGCCTTTTTAAATTCATGCTAAGTCCAGTTCTACAGAAGATTTCCCAACAAACTTCTTAGACTGCTGCTGCCTTCCTCTCTGTTTGGAATGGTACAAATATGCATTGCCTCTTGAGGCGCAGCGACTTTGTACAACTGTGCCAACTATGCCGGTGTTAGAAAGGAGCATTTTCACTTTTACATCAAAATGAGGGAGGGAATAGGCCAAACCCAAATGCCTATCATTGTTGTCTTAAATCATTGTGCTTCTTGGGAGATGTAAGCCAACGTAATGAGGCATCCTAGTACACTTCTACAAAGGGTCATGTTGATATAACTGCACTGGCAGATCTTTCAAAGGTCATGAAGAACAGCAGAAGTGCCTAAGGACTGGAGGAAGGCCAATATCACTCCACTCTTCAAAAAGGGCAAGAAGGAGGACCCAGGGAACTACAGGCCACATCTGGAATACTGCATCCAGTTCTGGGCTCCCCAGTTCAAGAGACACAGAGAGCTACTGCACAGGGTCCAACAGAGGGCAAAAAATATGATTGGGAAACCGAAGCACCTTTTGTATGAGGAAAGGCTGAGAGAGCTGGGGAAGAGAAGATTGAGGGGAGATCTTATTAATGCCTAGAAGTATCTACAGGGTGGGTGCAAGGAGGATGGAGCCAAACTCTTTCCAGTAGTTCCCAGTAATAGGATGAGAGGCAACAGGCATAAGCTGGAACACAGAAGTCCCATTTAAATATGAGGAAAAACTTCTTTATGGTGAGGCTGACAAAGCACTGGAACAGGCTGCCCAGGGAGGTTGTGGAATCCCCTTTTCTGGAGACATTCAAGACCCTCCTGCATGCAGTCCTGTGTTATGTGCTCTGAGGGATCCTGCTTTAGCAGGGGAGTTGGACTAGATGATCTCTAGAGGTCCCTTCCAACTCTGACATTTCTGTGATTCCGTGACTCCTATAAATAATGAGGAAACCAGGTAAGTTGTACACATCTGAAAGCTGCTATTTTGCTTCCTGCTTTTGTTTTGGACAACTCCAGTCCACTCTCTCAAAAGCAATGCACAGGTACAGGTAGGCAAGTACAAGTAAGGACCAATCCTGAAAAACAATTTTGATGACCCTGTATGAGATCTGGCTCCCTCTGTCCTGCACAGTCCTTGGGATCCCAGAGGCTCTTCATTTGCACAAATGCCCAAATGTTTGCATCACAGGCCACAAAAGCCTCTGTTTCTCATTGATAGGCTGCAACATGGCACTTACTTCTGAACTTGAAGCTGAGAAAAAACACACGCAGTAATAATTATATCCTAGATCCTGGACCAGTTGCTATGACTCTCATGACAATGTTGCATTCCAGTGTGCTATGATACGATTCCAATCTGAAGATCAACTGCTAGGCTACATCAGCGTGGCCAGCCTGCTCTAGGTCATGCTAGCCCTGAATGGTGCAAAGGCCCTTTCTACCCTCTCCACCACTTGACCATAGAGTGATGAACCATTCACTGGCGTTGATGCATTTAATAAGACAGATGTGGGTCTTATGGGAGTTGCAAGCAGGGACTCAAGGCCATCTTTTGCTGTCTCTTCTATTGCTATTGATTTAATAAAGGAGGCTGAGAGAAGCTCTTTACCTAGAGCAAACACCTTATACTCTTGTTTGGAGCTCTAAATCTGCCTTATTGCTGACATGAATTATATACCCACATCACCTCTAAATCCAGCACTCAAGCAATTAATCTCTCCTATATTACAGCTGGCTCCTTCAGTGAAAATCTGATTTGGTTTTGGGAAGGTAAGATTGTAATTTTGAACATAATTTACTGATGTGCAAGGAGGAAATTTTCTACAAAAACCTGCAGAAAGGCAGGAAAATTGGTAGAGAAAAACATGTGCCAAATACTCAAGGATTTAGGGCAGTAGATAGCAGCATCTTTTGATAGGTTGAAGTTGTCTTTTTAATAAAAATCCTGAGCCTGTTCAGTGTCATTTTTTGGCATCTTGTAATCTAGATTGTGTCAGGTTATTTTTAATTGTGCAATTCTCTGGCAGCTTGCAAATGTAAAACTTTAGTTTTCTATTAAGAAGTTATTTTCAGTTCTTTTCAGATCTTCTGTGATAGAAAATGAAATTTCTATGTGAGCCAGCCACTAGAGAATCTGAGGGAAGCAGTATCTGGGTTAACAGACTGTTTTAAACACATTCTTTCAGGACCTTTCTCTTCCCCTTCAGCATTTTCAGCCTGTCTTCCTCTTCTTTCCTGCTTATTTCTTCAGCATTCAGGCCACTTGTGATATAGTTGAAAAGGTAGACTGGATGTATTAAAGAATGGCTTTTCATACCAAATGAGAATTCAAAATAATCCTGTAACATAAATATCTTGGAGAACAGCACCCAGGGCAGGACCAGAGCAATGTTGTAGATCAAGGCACATTGCTCAGGACAAATTATAAGCACAGTAACAAACAACTGACTTTTATCTCATTAGTTGCCCTTAAGGTAGTTGTATTGCTTTGAACTTTATTTGCAACAACAATAGTAAAAATGAAGAAAAATCTTTAATCTTGTAAGTGCAATAGACCCATATTTACTAAAATTTATCCGGCTCAGAGTTATCCTACTAGGATGTAGATGAGTTGAATTGCCTCTGTGCAGTCTGTCTGGGACATAAAGGTTTAGGGATGGTTTGCAGAGTTGGAAAAAAATTCTTAGAATCAAAACTATATATAGAATCTTAGAATCATAGAATCATAGAACCATTCAGGTTGGAAAAGAGCCTTGGAATCACTGCGTCAAATCATCATCCCTGCACTACAAAGTTCTCCCCTAAACCACATCCACCAACACCACATTCAAACGACCCTTAAACACATCCAGGGATGGTGACTCGACCACCTCCCTGGGCAGCCTATTCCAGTGTCTAACCACTCTTTCTGTGAAAAAATTTCTCTTAATGTCCAGTCTAAACCTCCCCTGTTTCAGCTTGATGCCATTCCCTTTTGTTCTATCACTAATTACCTGTGAGAAGAGACTAGCACCAACCCCTCTACAATGACCTTTCAGGTAGTTGTAGAGACTGATGAGGTCTCCCCTCAGCCTCCTCTGCATCAAACAAAGCATTCCCAACACCTTCAAGTGTTATTCATAAGATTGATTCTCTAGGCCCTTCACCAGCTTCATTGCCCTCCTCTGTATTTGCTCCAGCACCTCGATCTCTTCACACATTACAAAATAAAGTTCCTATAGATTGCTCTCCATTCTGAAAACTCCAGACTTCCATTAGCAAACTTGCAAACCTACTTTATGAAATAGGCAGAGCCTGATTCAATGCTGTGTACTACCTTTGATATCAGTAGCCTCTATTTTTCCTCCCAGTAAGAATCCTAGAGGTCACTGTCAATAGCTTGGAGGTAGGCTGATAGCATCCAAACTAAAGGAGTGCAGAAAGAACAGTTATTTTGTTTCAGAAAAGCATTAGCTGGTCCAGTGAAAAAGAAATCTGAGTTACAACACCCTCAGGGCTTTGAAATAACACTTGTGACAACATTTCATTGTATTCTCATGTACTATGATCTAACTCTTACCTGAACAACAGACATTTTGGACTCCACAGAGACAGAACATGGTACTTTGTAATTACATAATGATAGACTGAAGTCCTACAGGACTGTGTAAAGATCATCAGTTTCGCTCAGAACTTTAGGCTAAATTATCAGCCACAGCACAAATAACAAAATCTCTTCAGCTCAATTATGTGGCTCAGTCTGGGATATCAATGCCTTCAATTCTTACTCGGCATTTAACTGCCTTGTGATGGATGTAGCAATAGAAGGTTTCCACCAAAATAATTTTGGAAGCACTTGGGGAGCCATGTGGCAGGATTTTCATATAAAATTCATTTAATGAATAAACATCAGACATAAGATTTCCTAAAAAAAAATTAAATATTTACTTTTAATGCACTCGAACAGTGAGGACTATAAGAAAAATAACATACCTACATTTTGTTTCAGGAGCAGGAAAAAAGTAAAGATTATGGTTTGTAGATATAAAATTACAGAATGTCATAATTTAGTAGAAATTAATATTTTCAAGTTATTCTTCCTTTTCCAAAATAATAGGCAGATCATGTCAGTCTAGTCTTCAACCCCATAGTAATTTGACCAAACTGTTGTTTTTTGGTTTTTTTATCTCATATTACTGTGGTATTTCAAATGTAACTGAAATGTCAAGACAGCTTTTTTGATAACCGGTAACAATACAAGAACAGCAGCCATAATTTCCTATTAACCTGCTGGAGCTGTCAAGTGGTAAAAATGCCATACTAAGATTCTGGAAAATCTGACACACATCCCCCACCCCCAAGCTCCTCCCCTCTCTTTCACAGGTTACATGTGATTTTGAGTAAATCACTTAATGTATTACTCAGCCCTGAAGAATAATACCAACCCAGTCTTAATTAACATATCAGTTTCTTATATGTCTTTATAATTACATCTGCTTCTGTTAGGGGGAAAAGTATGTTTCTGGTGTTAGCTCCTCTGAGGCTTCACGGATAAAGGAATGTAAGCTGAAGTCCATTCTTCCTTATAAAGTGCCAGTGCAGGTCACACGCTGCATTTCTAGGGACCCATCAGTGCTGTAAAAACAAAAGAAGTGTCCCTAGCATTCTAGGTGAGGCGAGTAAATCAGGCAGGATAACTCAGGTCCTAGCACTGCCCTAAAGGCTTTGTGCTACTCTTTCTGCTGCACAAAACAGGAAGAGTCAAATTCACTGTGGGTCCTCAGACTGAGTTTGCAAGGACGGCATTTGGGGAAAACAAAGCTGGTACTCTCATCTATCACAATTGTGTTGGGAATTATTGAGAAAACACAGAACTATTGTTATGGGCTTAGAGTTCAGAGTAAGCCTGCATTGCAATTGGGGGCGAGCTGAGCTCTGTAGGGACTATGAAATGCTTTGATGTCCAAAGAAGAAAAGTGCAACAGACATTCAGAGCTACCTCTGTTTAAGTCATTACGTAGGAGCAGGTCTGCATTTCAGAGGAGCGTGGGCATATTTGGCAGTGAAAGCATCTTGTCTGGAAGACAGCCACAGTACACAATTCCTGCACACGATTCAAGGTAGGGAGCTCTTGCTGGGGTATGGGTGCTGGTGAACTTGGAGGCAGAGTTTACCATTTGCCATTACAAACTGGGACATTCTTTATTCTGAAAGAATGAGTCATAACAACACTGAAAAAAAACACGACAGGTTTTACCGAGAAAAAGGATAGGATGGCTAATCTTGTGTCATGCTCCTTTTAAGGAAGAAAGACACTTCTTGCATTAATTCTCAGGAGTCAATGCAAGGAGATGAAGTTCCCCAGGTAAAGGCAAAGACACATCTGAGACTGTGAAGTCTAGAGCTACATCCACAGAGACTGCCTTCCACATCCAGATGTTCTGTTATCTGAAAACAATTAGCTATGGGCCAAAACAGACATAAGTATATTAAGGTTCACACATTAAGCCATTCCATTGTAGATAATGGCATTACACCATGACAAAACCAGTTTTGGAGATTAGTTTTGAGCCCTTTGGGTAAAGACACAAGAAGACCCAAATATATTCACTCCACACACATTCATGCTGAAGAGTGTGTCAGCAACATGCAGTTTATCTCAACCCACAGAAATCTATCCATAAGGTATGTACAGAAACACATCCCAACATAGTGACTAATCCTGCACCAGCAGCACTGTTTTCTCAGTCACTTGGTTGCTTGGAAGATAGTCATATTTAGAACTGAGCTGACAATGGGAAGTAAATAGTTTATGTCTTAAATCAACCTTTTCCCAATTAGTAATTTGGACTCTCGTGGAAATTTCCCTTCTTGTTGCAAGTATCCAAACTGAATCCCATTTTATCAGTGTGCACATGTGGGGGATTATGAGAGTTATATATTCAATGTCTTTAAGTGACAATTGATTATAAAAGTAACACAGTTCTGTCTCTTTTTCCCCACTGGCTGAGTGCACCTGTTAACATTTGAACTTTGAGAAGCCAGTGCAGGGCTGAGCACCCCAGGGAAAAGTGGTGGTTTAGGGATAGGCTATAGCTGAGAGAGATAACATCTACTTGAAACACTTGTAAATTAATATTTTTCAAACTATGTAAGACATCACTTAAGCAGGATCCTATAAATCCACAACCTCCTACACTCTTTATTGGTGTAAGGACAGAATTTGAACTTAATTTTGGCTCACACTGCTCATACAAATGAATCATCTGAGGAAAAGCTCGGCACACTTGCAAAAAACATCAAAACTTGGTACTTCTACTTTGGGTCTGGAAGATTTGACAGATCTAACATTGGCCCTCCGTGATGGGTTTTATAAACTCCCCACTGCTACACTTGAGGCCATCAGTACAACCTAAGAAACAGTAGGGGAGCACTTAATCTAGGGTATGACACAGAATAAATAACTGCTGTGCTTTTTTTAGTGTTGTCATTTATGTGACTGATTAGCATCAGCCTTATGTAGGGACATAAATGGAACTTCAAGGATGTGGCTGTGAAGCAATGGCACTGAGCTGGGCAGAAGCAAAGAGCTGCCCAAATTGGCCTTGCTACCTCCTCCAGGTGGTCCCTGCCTCTTGCATTCTGCTGCCAAGGTTTAAAATAGAGGTCATATAATTTGGCAGTACTTACCTAGAGTCCTCTCAGTCTCTGTTCTCTTTTACAGATAGATTGTTCAAATACATTCCACACATAATCTAAGTTTATCTCTCATTTTTTTGGCAGGATATTGTGACCTTTGAACTGAAATACCCACAGCCTCCTATCATAACAGAGCTGCTGACATATCAGTAAAACCCAGCTTGGCAGACATCCCTGAATATACTAGAAAAAGTTGCATTTTTAAAAAAGTGCAGTTATTCCTTATCTTGCACTCTTTTATGGGAGGAAAGGAGCTGCTGTGAGTATGTGAAGGCCGCTGGGGCTGTACTTGGAATCACAGAATCAAAGAATGTCTTCAGTTGGAAGGGACCTCTAAAGGTCATCTAGTCCAACCCCCCCTACAATAAGCAGGGACATCTCACACTAGAACAGATTGCTCAGAGCCCCATCAAGCCTGACCTTGAATGTCTCCAAGGATGAGGCCTCCACCACCTGTGGTGGCAACCTCTTTCAGTGATCCACCACCCTCATATTAAATAACTTTTTCCTAATGTCCAGCCTAAATCTGCCCTTCTCTAGCTTGAAACCATTATTGCTTGTCCCTACCATTACATGCCCTAGTGAAAAGGTCTTCCCCAGCCTTCTTATAGACTCATTTCAGGTATCAGAAGGCCACTATAAGGTCCCCCAGAGTCTTATTTTCTTCAGGCTGAATAAACCCAACTCCCTCAGTCTGTCTTTGTAAGAGAGGTGCTCCAGCCCTCGGAATATTTTTGTTGTCCTGCAATAGCTCCACATCCTTCTGATGGGGGCTCCAGAGTTGGATGCAGTACTCCAGGTGAGGTATCACCAGGGCACAGTAGAGGGGCAGAAACACCTCTCCATCTGCTGGCCACACTTCTTTTCATTCAGCCCAGGATGCAGTTGGCCTTCTGGGCTGCAGTTGCACATTGGTGGCTCATGTCCAGCTTTTGATCCACTAGTACCCCCAGGTTTTTTTCCACAGGGCTGCTCTTGAACATATCTTCCCCCAGCCTGTATTCATATCTCTGGTTGCCCTGGCCTGGGAGCAGGACCCTGCACTTGGCCTTGTTAAACCTCATGAAGTTCACCTGGGCCCACTTCTCCAGCTTGTCCAGGTCCCTCTGGATGTCTTCCTGTCCCTCCGGCATATCAGCTGCACCACCCAGCTTGGTGTCATCCGCAAACTTGCTGAAGGTGCTCTCAGTTCCACTGTCAATACCATTAATGAAGATATTTAACAGCACTGGGCCCAGTATGGACCCCTGTGGGACACCACTTGTCACTGTTTTCCATCTGGACATCAAGCCATGGATCACTACCCTCTGCATGCAACCATCCAGCCAATTTCTTATTCACTGAACAGTCCACCCATCAAACCTACATCTCTTCAACTCAGAGAGAAGGATATTATGGGGGACCCTGTCAAAGGCCTTGCAGAAGCCCAGACAGATGATACCCATAGGTCTTCCCTTGTCCACTCATGCAGTCACTCCATTCTAGAAAGCCAGTAGGCTGGTCAGGAATGATTCCTAGCATATCTTCTAGGAGGACCTGTTCCATGATCTTGCCGGGCACAGAGGTGAAGCTGACAGGTCAGTGGTTCTCTGGGTCCTCCTTTCTACCCTTTTTACAAATAGGCAGAATGTTTCCTTTCTTGCAGTCACTAGGGACTTCACCTGACTGCTATGGCTTTTCAAATATCATGGAGAGTGGCTTGGCACTTACATCAGTCAATTCCTTCAGGACTCTGGGATGCATCTCATCAGGTCCTGTGGTCCTGTGTATATTCAGGTTCCTCAGATTGTCATGTATCTTGTCTTTGCTCAGGGTGGGAGGACCTTTGTCTCCTTGGTCTCCATCCTGTGGGCCATCAACTTGAGAGCCTTTAAGAAAGGGGTTGCCAGTGAAGACTGAGGCAAAAAAAGTTGTTGAGGATCTCGGCCTTCTCGTCGTCTGTTGTTACTAGTTCAGCACTGTTACTTTTGAGGCTACAGCTCATTGCTCTTTCCTAAGGAGCAAAAGAAGAGAGATTACATGTAGAATGGCTCAAGGTAAAATAAATGGGTAGAAAAATTGTAAGATTTTTAACTAAACTAAGACCAGGATTGGTCACTGATGATAAACAGATATAAGAAGATAGCACGGGACCTGGGCAGTTCCTCCCTGGACAGAGTTACAAACACATAAGAAGCAAAGACAAATCAGGAAGGGATGATACTTCCTGGAAAGATCACTCAGGTGGCTCTGGGGTCCAGATGTGAAATCAAAGGAGAGGTAAGGCATGGTTTCTGTTACATCATGTCAGTGCTATAACGGAAAGCTGATGGTGCTAATCTAGGCATACACGAGTTACTATAAATTAGCTACTCCACGTCCTGAAAACAGTGGACTAGATTAGCAGTTGCAACAATGCAGAGTCCAGGGCCAGATTTATAATCTGTGTTGAATGCCATGTTACTGCAGTTAAACATTGTCAATATGAACATTAGCTGGGTATTTAACCTACCTATATAACTTGGATGTTTGAGTATTACAAATATTGAACCTCACCTCCTGATTTCTAGGTTTATGTCTTAGCTGTGGTAGCAAACATCTTAACAATTTAAAATGGACAAAACGATTAGAACAAGAAAAAGGTATGTTGCTAAGCAGTAGGACTAAGTGGCTTGCCCAGTATTGTGAATTATGATGACAAGGGACAGGTTAGGAAGGCTCTGAATACATGGGACAGCCATTCACTGTCACTTGCAAAGGCTTTTCAGCCTAGAAGTGTCTCAACTGCAGATTAACAAGACTTGGGTCACATTAGCTCTGTAGACCATTGTTGAAACCCTGCAAGTCAACCACTCTTGTACCAGCTGTGCTTCAAACTCCCTTTTTATTAGGGCTAGCTTCTGGTTTCTCACTAATCTCTCACTGATCCAAGTGGACTTGGTCTCTGGAGGTGATTATCCTTTCAAAGCTGCCTCCAGCAGCTACTAACAGTGATTCAAAACAACCTTCTTAAGCATGATTTGGTACTGAAGTTTAACTAAATTGGAAACACAGCTAAAGCAGTGCTCAGGTTTACTCCCACATCAGCATATTTTCTAGTTTTTTATTACATTTTGTTTAGTTTTGGCTGAAGTGGACAGGATTCCTACAGCTACTGTAGGTTTCTCACTGTCTCCACACATTGCCTTCCCCTGGGTTTCTTTGCTCTCCGCTTCTCCTCTCTAGGAAGATTTTTAAACAGATAAATGTCCTTTGATCTCAAGCCATGGAAGTGGGACAATAAGCTTGTTAACCTTAGACTGAACCAGGCAGGTAGGCACTTTCAGATTAATAGCCTACCTGTTGTCCTCTGAAGGACTCCTGATATGTCCCCTGGAGATATCTTATCTCTATCACTGAGCAAGGAGGAAATGAAATAGATTCATAAAGTTTAAGCCCAGAAGGGGCCATTAGAAGAACTATTCTCATCTTACATATATCAGGGGCCCTTTAATTTCACCTATTTATCCTTATAGTGAGTTCAATAACTTATATTTCACTAAAGTGAATGCTCCTTATAACACATGTTCCAGATTTAAATGAATGCACTCAACGCAAAAAAGTATCCAGTACATAAACTGAGAGAGGTAAAACAGTCACTGAAGAGAAATACAGATGTCTCCTTCATGCTCTGTAACAGTGCCTGGCTGTGTTTTGATACAGAACTGACATATTTTAGTATGTCTTCACAAGTCACTCTGAAATTCACTAATCTCCAGAATAAGAGATGCTGAAAATTAAGATACACAGATTAGTCACTGTTAGAACATTGTTAGGTAGATTGCAAACTATAGTACATTGATATCAACATAAAAGTAGCATAATATCCTATGTAGGGCTATGAATGTCATTGGTTTGTAAGTCCAGATTGCCAAATTAAAGAGGGCCACCCAGGCAGCTCATTGTTGATTTGTTAGCTCATTCCCCAGCTCACTTTTTGCTCACATGAACTCTCTCTGTCCAAGACATAATTACTGTAGGGGAGTCTTACACTGAATATTACTGATGTAACAGAGTTAGTCCTACATGAGCATATTGTGAAGGCTCAACAAGCTCCTGGCCCTCTTTTATTTAGCTGTGTTGACATTGTCAGTAAGTCTAGGTGGCATATGAAGAAGAGCTGAGAGCAGCAAAGAAATGATTACAGTAAATGCTAAAGAGTAATGTGCTCTAAGATGCTTTGCAGCAGAGCAGAGAACATTTCAAATCATCATTAACCAAATTAAACAAACCATCTAGTAAAAATGGTCTTATTGTAAAATATAAAACAATTCAATTCAGTAATATATTTGGACATTTGTAAAATCTGCTGAGGCGAGGAGGAGTTTTTTATCTCTGTATTACAATCATGTGCCCTCCTGATTAAATGGTCATACCAGCACTCATTGTGGTGCTTGTAAGCACACCTTGGTGGGGTACCAACTCAAGGAGGCTACTAAGAAATGCAAATATAACACTCATTTTTCTAAAGACATTGCAACATTTAAAATTCACTTTAGTCCAAGAGATTGAGAAAGGCTGTACTTACATACCACTGTTCACTTGGTAGATTTTATATAAATATTTGCTTTCAAAAGTTACGGACACTGTCCTATCCAAGTCAGATGATTTCAAGACCACGTTTCTTAGATTTATTTCCTGGTGGATGTAATCTGCAGTATACGTAATCATACAACATTTCAGTCTGGGTCATACTTAGCCAGTAAGTCCAGAAGGCCAAATCTGAGGATTATTTTGAGCAGTTTCCATCGGCTTCTGAATTTGAAAACATGCCCATACGAAATAACTCCATGAAGTCCGGTTTCTTGCCTTCAGCCTATTCTAGGTCTCTAACAGCCAAGACAGAATATGCTGTTATTACTGTGAAATCTCTGCACTTCCTGCTACTGCCTAAATGACATTATAAAACTGAATGAGAGAATGTGGTTAAGACAACATGGCCATTCACAGAAACAATTTCTTGTCATTTCTTTGGGACTCCTTGAATTTAAAAAAATTAACTCAGTAAGTTCTCATTTTAAAAATTACTAATTAATTAATTAAAACTGCAACATTTTACTAGAATGCATATGGTTTGATTCCAGGACTACACATTAGCACAAGGAAAGAATTTGAAGGGCATTGCAAAATGTTCACCCTGATAAACAGAAATTTCAGTCATGTCTCTAATTTCAAATGACTTCCAGGACTAAATCAGGTGATAGTTTACAGTTTATATTTTACATTATTTTATAAATATATTTATCCATATATTTATACATGCAAAAAATAACAATAACTTATTTTATAGTATTGTGGGGTTTTTATGATAGTTTCTGCTGCTAAGCTATTCTAGCTGATCAGCCAGTCTATCAGTATTAATAACTATAAACAGACTAATTAATGTGTGCCTGCTGTGTGTATTTGAACAGTATAAATGTCGTTATGCAAATTGTGTCAGATAGTAAGGTAATTTTTATAAGAGTTATCCTAGAAACCTGAAATATCTTACGATCTCCACATAGTTCAGGAAACAGAACAATATTTTTCAGCATTTTATTCTGAATGTAGTCTATAATTTTCAACAATGTAACTGACTTGTAAATTTACCTCTTTATGTATATTTTTCTCCTTAACTCCAGTACATATTGAGAACATATACTTCTTGCAAGCAAGAGGCCTCATTTTTTTCATTTATTTTAGTTTTATGCAGAATGAGCTTCAACAACACTGTTTTATACCAGAATGCTAGAGAACAGAATAAGCTCCAGGGACAAAAGAAAAAAAACAACCATATAGAACTAAATTTCAGTTCTGCAGCCATCACAACAGACACTCCAGCCATTTAGAGAATCTCATCTAGTCCATGATAGCCTCCTTACTATGCAACAGAGAACCATCATAGCTTTCACCTTATTACCAGTGTTTGCATACAAGTGCAGATTCATGTTTTGCTGTGAATATGAAGGAACGGTGGAGTAATGCCAGGCCTCCATTTGCCTTGCTACACGCATTGTTTGTCCCTATTGCTTATTTAATATGATTATATTCAACAATAAAGGTCATAATGTCTTCAGCAAAACTGCTCCTACTAGTCATATGTGAGGAGTTGGAATAGGATGTGAGAGAATGTTATTATGCATATATACAAAAATCAATTAAGTAATTAGTTTTGTATCTTACAGTCTTGGGATGTCCTCACTCTAATATTCTGTAACCATTTTGGTGTCAATTTGACAAAGAAGAAGAAGACTGGAAAATTTTCAATGTCCCCTCCCTGAAGTGTTCAAGGTCAGGGCACTGAGCAACATAGTCTAGTGAGATGTGGCCCTGCCCATGGCAGAAGGGTTGCAAGCAGATGAACTTTAAGTTCCTTCTAACGCAAACCATTCTCTGATTCTATGACTCTGTTTTTTTTTGTATGGATACTCCTCCAGGTTTGGAAAACACTGCACACTGCTTTCCTTCGCTAATTGAGTGATGGAAGTTCACAGAAATCATTTAGATTCTCAGTACTCCTTTGAAAATCTAAACTTTTAAACTGATGTTATTTGCTGAGCTTATTAAGAGTGGTAAATGCTGTATTGATCTTCACTGGTGAGCAAACTGCCTAAAGGAGGAATATGTGTGTCATTTGCCACTATCACCATGTATCTGCTTTCAGAGGGACCCCAGCCATCTTCCAACAACAAGCAGACAAGCCAGGCTTTGCAGACACTGGACTTTTTCACCAAACACTTTCTGCAATGGCAGACTCTGAAGAAAGGGAGCCCTGCTGCTGAGGTCAGACCATAGCACTGGTTTGTTGTCACAACAAGAAGCTGAGTGTTGCCTTCCTCAGGAGATGGAGCAGAGGCCTAGGGATGGAGCTGGCAGGGAGGCTGTGGGGAGCTGCAGGGAGCCCCAGACAGGTCTGACAGAGAGACAGGGCAGGATGAGGAGGACCTTTGCTGCATGTAAGGCACTGCCCTGAGCAGGTTCACAGGGGTAGGCTGCAAACTTGATGTGGGGAACGCCCTATCTTCTTTACCCCACATAAGACTAAACAAAAGATGCCTTTCAAGCCAGCAAAACAGGAGTGACGCTTTCACTCAAGGACAGAATGAGCAGGCCTCTTGCCCTGCGAGATAGGTGCATAGCAAAGGAACAACATAAAGGTTATGATGACTGGCAGAAGAAAAAACAATAGATTAAAAACGTAAATATACATGGCCAATGGTGATTGGCTAATTCAGACAGTGGTACCTTTTTGGAACAATGGTCTTTGGTCTATAAAAAAGAAGAAAGAGAAAAATCTGTGAGGGTTTTTAGGACTCTGCTCGCCCTCTCTGCCTGCTTTTTGGACAGACCCCGCTGCAGTACCTGGACCTGCTTGGACGCCACTCCCGCGCTCGGAGGAACGGAGAGAAAGGGGGGCGCCGCCTGTGCTCGCTTCGCGGGGGTCGTGCCCGCTCCCTGGAACTCTGCCTGCCTAGCCCGGACCGAATTGGACCAAAGAAGCCAGCCCAGCCTGCGTCTGCCACTTGCCACGGGACCGGAGCCTTGCCTGCCAGTAGCAGGAAGGGATCGCCCCGGTTACTGGGACGCCGGCCCCCTTGCAGATCTCCAATTGAGCCTGCCAGCACTTCTGACGATCAAATTAAGGAAGGAAGGTAAATATACAGACACACACACACACACATACTTTTACTTTCTTACAGGGCTCAACTCCTACCCTTTCACTCCATTGGTTTACACCTCTCCTGAACCTTGATCTATTAGTGTGTATTATCCCTTAATAAACTGATTAATTTACAAACTAAACATTGGTCTCAGTAACAACTTCTGAGCGTGGTGGGGGGGTACTTTAATCTACCCTCTAAGAAACGATCCCACACTCAGGGCTCATTCATAAACCTCTCCACATTGGGGGAGGGGGTAAGTCGCGAAAATATCCTGACAGCCGGTAGCACTTGGTACCGGCCCGCGACACTTCCCCTTTGGTTTCTTTTGGTGCTGAAGGCACAATAGCAAACATCCTTAGGAACTTAAAACATGTCTGAGGTATGAGGCTGATGTTGTTTTGGGGCTGCTGTCTGTGAATGCATGGTAAGGAGGCTGGCACTGAGGGTACCTATCTCCACACTCAACAGCTTCTGAGCTGTAGTGGTCCCCAGTGCTGCCCACAGCCCCGTCTGCCCACACCTGTATGGCACCAGATACTCCATTGTATTTCGCTCTTTGGAGAAAATATGAGACAATGTCTCCCTCTCACTTGTGCTAAAGGGGAGCTGGAAATAGGGAAAGCCTTTTCAGAAGCAGTGCTGGTGGCTAGAAAAGGTGGGTGAGCTGTCCTGCCACACTGGAAGGGTGGTCTGGAGTGACTTGTGTAGTTAGGGACTGTGCTGCAAGCACTGAGCACTGCTGTCGGGGTCCCCACTCTGATGCTGAGAAGAGTCAGTTCTGTACATGCAATGGCTTATTTTGAAATGTGACAAATATATTGACGCCCTGAGAGCCTACAGCCTCTGAGGGTGTTCAGAGTTTACCTAATATGCTGAGCAGTTAAGACAAATGTAGTTGCTCACAACAGGGAAAGATATGGAGCCAATGATGAACATAATAACACTTCCCCACGTTGGAGCAAGGCAGCTGGTATGCACTGCAGAATAGCATTTGCTCCCTAAAGGATCTAATACACACAGGATTTGTTGACACTGTTCAAAACCTGAAATGTCCTGTTGCCAAGTTTCTAAAAGACTGGTAGCATCCTTACCACATATTTTAAACAGACCTTGTGGAAGATTTGCATTGTGATAAGTGGCTTTAGCGAAAGATACTGTCTGAAGTTGGACTCCTCTTAGCTTTTCCTCATACCATGCTTGGCAGTAAATCGCTGTGACTGTGGCACTTTTGAAAGACTAATAATATATGCATCATCTTATCCAATGTATATAATGCCCGTGTGGCAATGTAATGTTCGCCATGATGGTTGTTTCCTTACAGAGCTGTTTCAGTCTGAATTTTTTTCAACAGGAGTAATTAATATTGGGAGTGATTAATTAATACAGTGTCCTGTGATGTTACTTTGACTTCATTAATATGCTCCTTTGTACTTCATTCAATATCTGCAAGCAGTGTTTGCTTTGTGCTCTCTTCCTGCCAGGGAATGAGCAGTACAGCCTCTCACTGTTTCTGTTACTTGAACTAGAGCTAGCAAGGCCTGTTTTGCAACAGCTTCGTTTTTGGTTTTTTTTAAGTAGACACTGGTGTTAAAACATTTCTGAGACACAAGGTTTTGATTACAAAGAATTAGATCACACCTTTAAACTCCTGGCTACAATTCTATTTAAATGCAATTTAGGCACCTCTGCCTTGACAGCAGTGCAGCATTCTATAATGCTTGTCTGCCCAAAATCAATATGCACCCTGTGGCTAACCTAAAAGCTTCCCAGGAACTGAAGTTAGACACTGTATGTGCTAACTTGAAACCTCAGAGAAGCTGGTGTCAGTGCATAACTTCTGGCTAACAGTCTTGCAGTTGGAGCAATTACCCAGAGGCAAGGGGCCGGAAATGCAGGGTGTTATTTGAGCACAAATCTTACAGTTACACTTTCTCACCTGCATTTATTTTAGCCTTGGGGATCTTGCATGCCAAGCTGAGGTATAGAAAGGCAAATACTCTCTGTCTTCTTTCCCTCCCACCACACCCTATAGGAAGGGTTGGTAATGTGTTTACAGGGCAGTCTCTGGGAATGCAGCTCCAAGTCCTCTCCATCTGAAGGTGGTTTCAACTCCAGATCACCCCCTTCTTGGACCAGCGCTCTAATATCATTGGTCTATGATGAAAAACCAGCATGACCACAGCCAGCTGGCTGTCTTCAAAAGGCAGGAGTTCAGCTCACTTGGGCAGCCGTATGGAAAGGCAAAATATTTTCTGCTTGTATCAGAAACTGAGGTTCCAAAGAGAAGGGGAAGGATTCTGATCTGTGCTGATTTTCTGGCTATCCCTATGTGGTTTCCTCTTCAGGGGCAGTTTTCAGGAGCAGAAGCTCTCTCTATAAACCTCTAGATGACCTAGACATCCAAAGCATGTTGTGTGGGCCACTCTTTGGAAAGCAGGGGCAAAGTGCCTAAAACTTCAAGTTTTGGAGTAGATCACTAAAAAGTCAAGCATTCAATGTAAAGTATCTTGCACTTTTTTCCCCTTACATTTATTTCCCCATCATCTCCAGAACACTGTCTGGTAGGTATGAAGGAACTGATGGGGATTAATGCTGAAGGGGATTCCACTATATTTTCCTGGGACTTTATGGGAGATAACAGTCCTGATGGCAACTGTGACTGAAAGAATTTTATTTCAGGCCAAGCTTTAGTTTTGATTTAATATTAAATATCTTAGTGGATAGAAAATTCCTTACCACAGCCAGGCTTTCAGCCTCTTCATGCCAGGACTTCAAAGGCAATTTCACGATGTTTTTTAAACATTCCTGATGCTTAATCTTATATTCTGTACTTATGTTTTCATTTGCCTGAAGGTAAAAAACTGCAAAGAATCCTTATTAAACAAAGTTATATACTGCTTAGTACCAGTACTGTCACACTCGTGCTTCACTCAGGCAAACAAGATGACTACCCACCCCATCACAACAATGAATACCGACAATATATAATGCCATAAAAACTTTACTTAAACAGTTTTTTAAGCATGAGGGCAATTTAACCGTTTTTCAATAAAGTTAGAAATAAAGTAGCTTCTAATGGAAATTTGATCCAACTTACTTCATGTCCTGGTGGGTTCTTGGAAGATTTTCAGAAAAATTTAAAACTCCAGTGATTGTCTGTGCAATTAGTATTTTTTTTTCAGTTTCTAAATGAAGTGTTGACATTCTTCCTGACACTTCAAGGAGAAGTCTTGGCTCTGATAATTTTATGGTGGTCCGCTTGTGATTCTGTGATATTATCCAATAAAAATGCTACCCACTAAGAATAGGATTCAGCTCTGGACTCTTCACCTTGGGGTCTGGTTCAATGACTGTTCAAACTTTGAGCCATTTGAGATGCTCTGAGATGTGGCAGCTGGCCTCCATCTGCAGTTCCACAGGGCACATTTCCTCTCCAAATTATTTGCTGTAGCCTCCAGCCCTCCGTGAATCTTGGATGCACAGGGCTGCTTCATATTGCAAAAGATACTATGACTTATGTGTATAAGATTCTGTCCTAACCTAGAGAACTATTGATCTCACAATAAGTTAGACACTTCCATTTGGTCTGCTGAATAGCTTTTCAGATTCCACTGACTCCACCAAATCATTTATTTTTAAATGTAACTATACTTTTGCAGATTATCCTCACTAAAATTGTTAGTATTGACACCAAGGAAGAAAATTGCCATGCATGCCAGAAAAATCAAGTTCTCTCTGCCTTAAACTTGTAACTCTAGTGCATGTGAATGGCAACATATCCCACAGCTTTGGAGCATTCATAGGGAGCAAATACATGGATGTGGGTGCACATCTGGGAGCTGAGAAAAGGTGCTTTCAAGAATTCAGTATGTAACAAGCTGTAAATTTCTACTGTTTATTCTCGATTAAAGTATGTTGAGAACTATTTTTCAGTCTCATTTATCCCGTACTTACTGACAATATAATAAGTTTTGGCAAAAATAGTGATACCCCTCATTGAGTTTGGTGGTTTCTAACTAGACTCTTGCTGGAACATGTGGCTTTCCATTCTTTGTAGTCCTTGCTATATTAAAACAGACTTTTAAGTGTCTGATGCTTTCTACAGTGCATATATTTTTGTATCTAAGTGACCACATTGACCTCCTATTCATTTCCTTATAATCCAAGGCATGGTACACATGAAAAGGTAAAACCAGAAATACAGTCTTCTGGAAAATAACATGAAAATTGGGACATTCCAATTAGTCATTCATATGTATTTTGCTTTGCCTTATGGCAACTGATAAATCAAATCATAGTACAATTTCAAGACCTATCACAGCACTCAACAAAAAAAAAAAGTGTTTCCTTTTTGCAAAGGTTTCCCTTGTTCAGCTCATTTATTGACTCTGCAGTGGTAACTCACATATGAAAATCATCTTACTTAATTTTAGACATCTAAAAGGGATCTGTTTGGTTGAAGGCTTGGTATCGAGTCTCCTTGTGTAGTCAATGAATACAGACAGGCATTTCCAGAGGACAGTTCATCCCAAAGGTTGGAGTCCAGAAAAATGTGTGATAAGTACCCTTCTGGAAGTGCCTATGTCTCTTTTTATTGGCTAAAGACAAAACCTCTCTGAGTAGACAAGGTGCCTTACATTTAGATGGCTGTCGTTAGGTGACAGCTTTAATACCTTCACACCCTTTTTCCTCCATCTGTTAACAGGGACTAATAAAGCCATCAGTGGAATGCCAGGTGTCCACATTTATTATTATATGTAATTATGAGAAGATCTTTGAATGTGTAACTCTGTGGAAGTATGAAGAGCACGTTATTCATAACTGTGACAGATGGCCAAACCATCTTTGGGCACAATTTACTGTAAATATTCCCTGTATTATATTTTGCTAGGAGGTGTAGCTAGGTAGTGGAGAGGTAGGATGACTCCTTGCACTGTTTTGACTATGACAGAACAGAGGGTCCAGTATTTGGTCCCACAAGGATGAGGGGGCTGGTCTAGCCTTCCCTGTGAGCAGCTGGGCAGGCTTGGCTGGGAGCAGATCCCAGAGGCCAGTAGAGGAGCTAGAGACACTGCCAGCAGGGGAGGGCTGCAGTGAAAAAACCTGTGGAAGCGGAGGACTGGTTTGTAGTGCAGGATGCAGACCAAAATCAAAGCTTCTGGCTTTCCTGGGGAGACAGGCAAAACCATGTGACAGTCACAGAAGCCCAGAAAGATGCTGGAAACTGCTGAACTAGAAAGCAAAACTGGAAGATGTCCCTTGGAAGGGCACAGTGGGGATGGAGATTTATCTTCCAACCTTTTAATTTAATCTGTCTCACCCAGCAATGCTCAGTGTAAGCCATTAAAAGAGATACTTTGTTCTCGTTAATTGTTTTTGTACTCTGATAAATCTTGCTTTTCAACCATGGCAATCTTTAGATATGTACATGCTCTGAAGAAAAGAAAGGTAATTTCATCTCTGGTTCACGTGGAGTCATGTTGCAACCATCTACTTCCTTGTCATGCACACTGGCATGTGTAGAACTCTATTACAGCTAGGTACAGTCCCTGACATAATTTTAGTGTAGACTCACATTAAATAAGTGTTTAGACCTTTGTCGAGGGTATTGGGCCTGAAGCCTTTACATGAATATTCAATTTGTTTGTCAAAATAGTTTACAATTTCATTTTATAAATGTAAAGTTAGGTCTGAAAGTAAACAAAGTGTTACTGAAATAAGGCAGCTTCAGAGCTCAATAAGCTATAGAGGCAGTTATCTCATGTAGAGTAAAGCATTTACTGTAAATCAATACTTTCGCTTAACTCACAATAAATTCTTCAGAAATGTATGACTGATAAATGTGCCCACAAGCTGATGGAACTTGAATGCCTTAGGCCAAAAGGGAATTTGGCCCATCACCTGCAGTTAATATGAATTACCTTCAAATAAGAGAGTATACTCATAATCAAAAAGGTTCTTTGCTTGATGTCAAATTACAGGCAGAAAGCCAATTTTCTTGCTCTGTGATACCTAGCACAAACCTTTTTGACCTTGGCAAAAATAACAGAAACCTGAGTATTTGGGTTGTAGTAGTGGCACAGACATGAGAGCAGTTGAAAATATAATTAATGAAAGGACCTCCAGAGGATCAGGTCAGGGCTCAAACTTAATAAAGATGCATTTTGTGCAGATTTACTTGGTCTGAAATGAGATGCTGATGTGCTGAAATGAGACAACTCCTCGAATTTTGGGGATTTGATGTATATTTTGATCCTGCTTTTGCATTATATACTAATTTCAGTGGTGTTTTTCAACTTCGGGATTGTTTGTGCACAGTGTAAAGTAGTGGAGAATAAGGATCACCATTATATCACCCTACCCTCTGAAGTTCCTGTAAACCAAATGAACTAAGTAGACTTGCACCATTCTTCACCTTAGATTTTCTAAGGAATAAATCCTATTCATGCTACTGGATTCCCTTCACTATCTTGCAGGAATAGCACATCATTTGCACCACAGCATATGGAGACTCACTGCTCACACTTCTGTTGCAAATGTCAGTGTAATGTGCAGCATCTGTTTACAGATCTCACGAACAATTATGCTCAGGCAAAGCCTCAGTCTGGTGCTAAGATCTATTTGGGTGTTCATAACAGTTTCTTTGACTGAACCAATGTCCTGTCACATACACATGGCAATCCATGATAGACTGAAAATTTCAAGAAAAGAGCTAGGGTAGAGCAATTTCTTTACTTCTATTTATTTATTTATTTATTTATTTATTTAGTTAGTTAGTTAGTTAGTTAGTTAGTTAGTTAGTTAGTTAGTTTCTTTTACTGCAATACCTTCAAGTGAAGCAGTTACTGGAAATTCAAATTATTTACCTAATAACATTTCACATAGACAGATAAGTGCCCTAGGAAATGCTCAAACTCCAGAAACGGAGTACAGCTTGCATTAACAAGCATTTGCTTTCTGAAGAATGGTGACAGTACATTTATTTTTACGTATAGCCATCCAAAAATTGGGACTTGGCCTCTGACAACAAGTATTTAATTGAAAGGACACAAAAATCTACTTTAAAAAATCTGAAAGTCCACTTGATAATATGCACAGTTTAAAAACATGTTAATTCATACAGATCGGAACCATTCAATTAATCTCATGCTCAGAATAGTTTCCACTGACAGGAGCTGCCTGCCATCTGTTAAGTCAAGTATTTCTATTGCCAGTGATCTTAAGTTCATCAATTATGCTGGAGCGATTGAGTCTCCTGATCATAAATATAATCTGTTTTTTCCCCTCTCTGTCCTCCCTCTCTTCATCTGGGTCATGATTTTGGGGGGCTTTCTTAATCAGCAGTTTCTGAAAGTGAAACCGCAGACAGAAAGGAAGCACAGCTTGGCAAGGGGGAAGGGGTGGTTGTTATTGTTGCCTGCTGGTTTACAGTGATTTTTTTGTTGATCACAGCACTATCAATTTGTGTGTGTTTTCCTTGCATTTGATACACTGCCACAACTAGGAGGGATGGTGATTACAGTTTCTGGTCATCTATTCATTCCTTTTCTGCATGCCAGTGTTTTCCACACAGGCAAAAACCTTTTAATTTTCATAAAAGGGTCACGTCCCAGAGGAAGTGTAAAAGAGATCTGAATCAGCAATATTTGCTTCAATATGCCTGAGAAGTTTCCTTATACAGTTACTGCTGGTCAGTTTTTGTATCGGGCTCACATCCTGAGAGTAGCATATTTTTTGAGGTAAACATTTATGTTTAACTGAAATTAAGGGCCATTTCAAGCAAACGAAGAAGAAAGGATTGTCACAGAATCTTGTTAGCACTTTTTGGAGGTGTGTAACAAAGTAGGCGGCCAAAGATTTGCTGCTATTTTGTTTTATTTAACAAATAATTGCTTTTTCTGCACTTCTGGTACTCATACACCGATCTACTGCTTTTCTAATTGCTGTATCCCCTGTCCCACTTCTGCTCCCCAGTCTTTGCAAACATAAACTTTGCCAAAGCTCTGGTCTCAGGAAGAAAGCAAGGAAAGGAGAGATGAAGACCATCCCCTTCTATTCCTGCACAGATGCTGAACAAACCCTTCAGGCAACATGGGGCACAGAAATTTATTCTTAAATTCTTGCTGCTGGTTCTAGAGTCCACTGGGTCACACGTTCATGCTAGAAGTGTATATGCATTGGTTGTGTGATGCTCACAAAGCCTCACTGGTTCAGATTCTTCAGGGCTGCAGGGGAGTCATCACCTGCCACTTGGGAGCCATCGTGCTTGCATGAACAACATGGACTGTAAGAACTTCTCGCGGCTCACTCCACCCCCACCCCATCTCCTACTGTGTGTTTTGACCTAATGCAGCAACTCAGGCTTTGTGCTACAATAAAAGATAGCAGGGAATAAGAATAAATTAATTATTGATTTTTAACCATATATTTCAGGGGTTTTCTATTTCTGTGGGTAGTAGACATCTTATCTGACTATATGAACATCTGAGTGAAATTCAGCAGTGAAGACAAAAGGATTTTATCAGCTGGGTAACACTGAGGGTGCTATTACTTTTGCACCACCAGCTGCTTACCACATGAATGATTTATAAAAGTGTGGCTGTCTGACTTCACAATAGCTTCTGCTATTTCAGCACCCCTATTAGTAAGGATATTAGCAAAAAAGATAATTCTCCAGTGTTTGAACAAGAATTTAGAACCTTACCTTGTTCTTGTAAATCAAACAACAAAAACTCAAAAAGATTGCATTAAGAATAAGATACAGTGATGCACTGAACTTTCACAGCTCCCACTGAGACAGTGGAGTAAAGGCACTCCGCCTTTCCTAGGATGGGGTAATCTAGTTCACTCAGTACTCTGATAAATTATAAATACACAGTTGATTTTACAACTAGGTCTTGATGGAGAGTATATAGTGCTGGAACAATCAAAGAGGAATCAGAGTGGACATTTAAATTCAACAATAATCAGTTGATATGCAAAAATGAACCCACATAGTATGATTTTCTGAGGTACTTGTAATCTGTTTTGAAGTGTGTCATGATTTCCATGCCATGTAACATTTCCAGGAAGAAATACAGTCTTTTGATTGTACTGTACAATATTCTACAGTCAATTCTTCACTGACACATAGCTTATTTACTTAAAATATATCTTGAAGCTCCAAAGCTAGATTCAAGTTCACTATCAATGTGACAAGACATAACAGAGAAAACATAGCTGCTGTTTTAACATGAAATGTGAATTCCCTTGGCTAAAATGTAGATGCATTATTACTTTGCTGTTCTGACACAGAGGAATTGCAATGCAATTAAGCTTGATTGGTTTTCTATTGCAAATCCTGCTGTTTAATTTTATATCTGCTTTGTTATCAAATGTAACTTCATAATAATAATATAACTTAAATCCCACAGATAATAGATCTTTAACCTGATCCTCCACAAGAAACTGGACTGAATCTCATGGTATGCCAGTACTGCAAGAAAAGTACATGTTATGACTTCCATGAGAAAGATCTCAAAGCAAACAGAAGAGCTATATCTTCATAAATTATATGCTACCACAAGATGGGTGCTTTTTTTTCCCTCTAAATTTGGATCTTGAAAACTAGGATGTGGTTATTAGAAAGGCCTTTTTAAAGTCATTGGTAATCCACAACTCCCTTGGAGCTTGTGAGTGTGTTCATTGCAGTGACAGCCATTCCATGTGACCAGAGGGTGAAGATACAGTTGTAATTATGTTTACGAGGAAAGAACTGCAATTGTGGAACAGATACCCATATTTAGGTGCCTAAGGCTAATGCTGGCATTTCCAAATCTGCAGCTGAGCTTCTGCTCTTCACGATGTTTCCTCCCTTCATTCTCTGTAAAGCTGACTAAAGTGGCAAAGCTGTTTCCCTGCTGACTAATTGCTCAGAGACCAAGGTCAAGCTGAATCCCAGCAGACTCCCAGAAGTGATCAATGTAAATTTGTTACAGCTTCCTCTTTTGTCCCTTTCTAGTCCCATTTCCTATGGCATGTGCTAGGAGTGTGGGTAGTACCTGTCCAGGGGCAGGGGAAGGTAGCGAAGCACTGCCTGGGCCTGCGGCCAACAGATGATGCCTGAAAGATGTGGCAGGAGGGACAAAGCCATGTATATCAAACTGCATATCAAAGAGGCCAAGTCTGTGCTGAAGGCAGTGCCACAGCTGGGGACAGCCTGCTGCCACTAGGTTGGTAACATTCTACTCCTCTCTAGTGACATCCTTGGGGTTTGCAAAGAGGGGTGGGATGTTCTCCCATGACTTAATGTTCTGGCTATGCCCACTTATTCTTGTTTGTTTTGCCTGCCTACCAAGCCCTGTTATCTCTTTTATGGAGTTAGAGTTGACATCCTAATTAGCAGAGGAGGAGAAGAACAATATTATTACAATGACCATTGAGGAGGTGTCACATGTGGTTTGACTGCCAAGGCTTGAGCTTGTCTAAGCAGATAATTTTATGTGTGACTGAAGTTAAGAGGTTTTGGTTGAGGACTGTGAGCAGAGGACCCCTTTCAATCAACTGGCTCCCCCATTTTCCTCACCTAGGCTGCCCCTTTCTTTTCCCCACTCCTTGGCTTTTTGCTCCTGGCCAGATGGCTCCTTGCAGCACTTAAAATTGGATGGAAGTCTGACAGCTCAGCTGATGATTCTGAGCACTAAGAGCTTGGGAACTATAAGCCGTAATAAAGCAAAAGTTGGGCAGAAGGTAGAAATAAAACAGCATCTCCGTGTTAGAAGACTTGCTAAGTCTGGTAGTCCTATAAAATATTGAGTATTCTTGAGTCGCAGAGAACTCTCTCCACACAGCTTTCAGTCTGCAAAGTTACTAAATATGACTTTTTTTCTCCCATTAATATTATTTATTACCAGAATAAAAGTACCCAGCACGAGTAAATAAAGATTATCTTCACTTGCCATTTGACATGTTGGAGCCCTCTTAGAACTGTTCTTATCAGATGATAAAATTGGTCAGCAGATGTTTGTTTACAGCTGGATTAGGG
Source organism: Apus apus (assembly GCF_020740795.1). Taxonomy (NCBI): domain Eukaryota; kingdom Metazoa; phylum Chordata; class Aves; order Apodiformes; family Apodidae; genus Apus; species Apus apus. Next base: position 24,070,618 of record NC_067282.1, read on the forward strand.
GAACAGTTTTATAATAGAGATACAAATTAGACTGTAACCACATTGATTTTGGTAAACATTGCTTCTCTGTGTGTATGTGTATGCAGGTTAATTAGAAAGTTCATAGCCTTGCCTGTGAAAATTCACCTTTTAAAATATGTAGATTTGAATTTGGAAGCTTAATGAGATCTACAGAAATCTTACAGCATGTTCTGTTCACAGTCGGAAGGCAGAAGAAGTAATACTACAACATGTTTTCTGACCTTTTCTTGAGCAAATTGACTTCCTTGGGTATGCAAGGCAATTATTAACTCCAGAGACAGTAATTACATCCATATAATATTTATTGTGCACCAAAAGAAAAAAAGAAAATTGAAATTCCATGGTCAAGTATTTAACACAAAAACAACTCCAGCATGAACGCTGCTTGTGTTTTACTTCCAAAGTCTAGAATGATGTTTTCAGAGAGCAAGAATCCTGCAGGGTAAAGCTTTAGGAATCATTGGAGATGGGTCCACCACTCAAGCTCAGGGAGCAGCTGATAGCAGTAGCAGGGGATACTTTTTATGGGATTAAACAAAATACGTGATGGTGTAGTTTCCCACTGAGTGTCCAGAGCTCACTGGAGGGTTCGCATCCTGACCTGCTTAAGGAATAGTGGCCAGCTGGACCAGCAAGGTGATCTTACCCCTGTGCTCAGCACTGGTGAGGCCGCATCTCTGGTTCTATGTGCAGTTCTGGGCCCCTCACTACAGAAAGGATGTTGAGCTACAAGAGCGTGTCCAAAAAAGGACAACGAAGCTGATGAAGGATTTGTAGCCCTTCTTCTGATTCTGCTAGATAAATATCAACACTGGGGTTTTCAGGCACGCCAGACTTGCCTTGGAAGCATTGTGTAACTCAGTTCTTCATCTGCTTTGCTGGAAAAAGACTTAATGTTTCTGGTGAGGCCCCAGTTACAAGGCCACAAGAAGTATTGATCACACAGTCCTGTATCTGCCTTGTCTATCACCAGCTGTGCTTAGCATCTGGGAATGTCTGAGATGAGCATTTCCTACACAAATTCTAAGAAAACTTTCCTATTGCTGGACTCCTTCCAAATTTGGCATCAGAAAAGCCCTGGGTCTGAGATCCCAAGCTGGTGCTAGAAAAATCCATTGTCCAAGGCCTACAAACTCAAAACTGCAAGGATGACTGATTTCTTTTTTGATTTTCCCCTTGGAAAACAGGCTGCCTGTTTGCTCAGCCAGCCCTAGTATGTAGGTACCTAAACTGTGCATGGCCCCATGCTCTTCCCCATTCTCCTTTCAGAGGTGGTTGGTGCAGGATGATCAGAGTATGACAGCATCCTTGGAAAGGCTGCTGACTGGGCCATTAGCATGACTCAATTGTCTACACATATGCATCTAGTCATGCTTGAGATGCTCCTGACTATCCAAGATGAGCAGAGAAGTGGCACATATCACACAAAGCAGAGGGAGATCTGTGCCCATAGGGGTCCAAGTAATTTAAAGTTGAGAGACTTAAGTGGTCTACAAAGACCTCTAAACTCCCTTGTTTATGTACCCAAGCTGTGTATGGCAAGGGTTAGTTGGGGATGGGAAGGAGAAGGAATTTGCCAAGTGGTTCATCTAAATCCAAGGATCTGCAGTGACAGAGCCTGTGGGACTTAGAGAATTGGGGACAGATGGAAAAGTCCACCCTGAACTGTTCTTACTGAGGTGGTCCTCAGGGAAACTCTACAAGAGTTGTTGCAATGTTTTCCCCTCTAAACTTTACTGATCTTTCCAACAAAGTCCACCAGAGCTATCACAGCTTGATAAAATTGGCATGCTATGACAATAATTATAACCACTACACAATCAAAGGCATAAAGCAAATCATGGCTAAAGTGTAATGAGGAGATAACAAGCATTTAGTGGAAATTAATATTAGAGATCTGTGCTATGGCCTTATCGCCATGTTTAAGTTTCCATGATAAGCATCTAAATATTACATTGGTATTAAAGTCTGACACTTTGTAACCTATTGTAATGATTAATTATTAGGAGAGGGTAATAAACTTGCAAAGAGGTGATATTTCATTAGTAAATTATGCTGTCCATATGACATGGCTTCTCATCATGGTATTAACAAATTCTTGGCAGTAATTATGAATTCACTAGAGCAAGTCCTTGATAGGAATTTTTATTGGTTTCAAAGCAGAGGTCTAGGTCTAGGTCTTCTTATGGAGAACACTCTAGTTTCTCTGCTGCTCTCAAGGTGAAAACAGAACTCCCACTGCCTTTAGCAGACATTAATCCACCTCTTCTTCCTTTTCCTATAAGGCAGACACTGAAGTTTCTAACTAGCAACCTTCTGCATCTATTTGCCCTAGGAACAGTTACAATCACTCTGATTGAAGCTGCCTGCTCTGCCAGATCTTGAATTCCTATGAAACAGGTAGATGTTACACTGGCAGTATGTACCTACAACTGGTGGTCTGAATACTCTGTTGAGGTGCTTCCATAGAATGAAGAAATGTTTTAGTTTTTTAAATAAAAAATTTTGAAATGTATGTATCCATTCCACAATAGTAACAAAAGAAGAAATTTATCTGAAAAAAGTTTAATAAAACAAGTAAAGACATGCCATGTGTTCTAACTATTGAATTGATAAAAAGCTGCAGACTTTGATTTAGAACTTTGTTAGAGGAAACCAGTCTGATCAAATAGCCAGTTTGATTTCTTAATGCAGTTTCTTTTGGAGGTTATATTTCTCCCTAATTATTTTCTTTGCAAAACTAGATCGCTAACAGTAACTGATTAGTTAAGAATTGGCACTGGTTTCCAATGATTAACAAGAGTCTTTGCATTCACAAGGTCTCATGCATATTTCAATGGCAGAAAAGGCAATTTTCTTGTTTGGCAGCTCCCAAATGTCATTTTGCCACAGCACCTATGTTAGGAATGGATAAAAATTCTGTTAGTGTCTGGGAGGTTTTCTAATTAAATGCATTGGAGCTGACAGTATTTGAATGAGTTATTGTCTGGTTTTATGTCTTCTAAAAATTTGACTGCTTGATTTTTTTTACCACTTCAGCTGGGTTGTCAGCATAACTTAGACTTTCGTCAACTTCCCCAAAGTGACCTATACAGTTCTAATTTTGTATGCAGCCATCATTTAATCTGATTTGAATAGCAGCTTGATTCCTCAACAGCTTTGCATATGTGGGCCTATGTTTCTACATATCTGCTCTAATTCCCATTTAGTCAATTAGAATTATTTTTTTTAATGAGATAATATTTTAACTTAGATCCTAAAAGAGTGAATTAATCTTTCCACTTCAGCCAGAAAAAAAAATGCATTATGTTCAGGTAGAAATAAACATCATCACTCATTATCATTAATAAGTTATTAAATGCATGTTAATACATTATTTAAAATTACAAAGGATAAACTATTTAGCGCCAACTATTAATTACATTTTTAAAAAATCTCTGATTTTCCTAAAATGGCATCTGCTTTAGTTATGGATTTCACAGTTTTTTTGTGCCAGTTTGCAATGTGTCCATTGTGTCATTTGCTTCTCAGAAAATAATAACTTTATTTGTTTATTGTGATAATTCTTTTTATGAAATGCTACCCAAAATGTCTCCTTTTTTTACCCAACTGAGAAAGCATCTAAGGTGTTACCTTTCTTACTCAGTTTATTTCTGTCAATTACTTATTTCAGGCAAGTTTTTTTTACCTAATCGATTTTCATACATTTTTTTCTACAGTCAGGCTTGGAAAACAGAGAAAATCCATTTAGCAGAGTGGATGATTTCACTTAAACAAGAAGAGGAAATCTGGTATGCTGTGATTTATGTTATCAAGTGCTTACCGAATAACAAGGAAGTTCTCTGTATCAGATTTCTGTGCAATGTATGTGCCAATCACATCAGGCATTTGGTCTTATTAGTGCTTTTTGTAGTCAGGCCTTTGTTCTTCACCCATTGTATGCAAGTGACATTTTTTTTTCCTGTTGCCAAAGAATCAGATTTTGCATTTTGTTGTTGAACACTACGAACAAAGGACAACTAACCTGAATTAGGAATATTTAAGGATATCATCTGAAGGCAGAAGCTCAGCATCCGGGTGACAGAAGGATATTTTCCTGGATGCCAAAATGCTATAGCTTTCCATTTAATGCACTAAAATCCATGATGACCCCCTGCCTAGGTAGTGCAGTGGTTCCACAGCTTGCTTGCTGGATGCCAGGTAAGCATGGCCAGAGCTTCCTTCCAGCAGAGATGATGGTCCCAACTGGGATCCAGAAACCATCTGGGTTTCTCTCATCTCACATCCTTCCAGCAGAGATGATGCCCCACACCCACTCTGGGTGCCAGAGGGACTGGGGCTCTCACATCACAGCAGGTATGGCCAAACAGGATTGTGCTCTCTAAAACACACTACCAGAGCTGATTTTTTTGGGAAAAGGGGAAGAAGGAAATGATGGTAGAGTCTCTTTCACACAGTTCTGCAGTCACTGGAGTATCCTTGGGGGCTGTGACAGGGACAAGGATGTCCATTCTTACCAGAGCCACTACCACCACAGCTTTACTTGGAATTCTAGTTAAGGGTTTTGTTTTCAGCCTGTAGGTAATTGCCTGTAGCTGCTCTCACCTTCAGAGCATCTTGTAATTTTCTGTCTTCTTTGCATGTAAAAGAATGCCAGAAGAGTTAGGAGATAATCTAATGGCTGTTAGGGATGCAGAAAACTAAGCTCCTTTATCTCTTTCCCTTTTAGGGTGTTTGCCCTGCAAGAAGCCTGGTAAGATCTATAGCTATATATATGGAATAGTAACATCAAACCTCAATATAAACTTCTATAAATCTTGATTTAAATGGTAATTTTACCTGCAGTGGGTATAATTTCTACCATTGGTACCTCCAGATTATCTCAGATGGTATCTTGTTGTCAAGACACTACACAAACATCAGTGAGCACACAGGGAGATAAGCAGCCTTTGCTAAGGAGAGCATGTATTTGAGTAGATCTCGCAGACCTGTATGGGTAGATGGAAAGCCATGTAATGTGCAAATGAGATGACAGTTAGTAGCTCTCAGAATTACCTCCACAATGCATATTTTGTTCCTTTCTAGAATTGTAAATGGTTTTTGTGGTCTTTTGTTCTGTTTTTACTCCAACCTAGTCTCTTGAAACCCCAAAGGTAGAGGGTGGAGCGAGAAGGCTATAGATAGGCAATAAGCAACAGCAAAGGACTTGGTTTTCTCTTCAGATATACAAGATTTTGAAGCATTTTTGTTAAACTACTGTCACAGCTGGAATCTGGAGGTTATCAATTACTGTTATTTCTGATATAATTTCTTTCTAATCATTGTTCAGCAAACATGACTGGAATAATGAGTATCTTCTTGTGAGTGAAATTGAGCAGACACTGATATTTAAGCAGAACAAGACTTCTAGTTCATTCTCAGCATTTCTTGATCCTTTCAGTGCTGTTTACCTCAGTTTACTCCCCCACCTTGAATGACCAGTCCTATTATTAATCCAGAAAAGCCTGATGCACCTGTCTTCTTGTTATTTTCTGCAGTGTTGTTTGGAATATTTTTTTCTGTTGGTGGTACTGCAGAAAAGTTCTGGAAGGTTTGTCTGCTTTTCCAGTCTTTGTAAAGCAGCCAAATGTTGAATCACTCCCTGGGACATTTAGAAAGAAGTTTGAAAGATCATAGCCCTTGGTTTCTGATAAATCTCAATAGACATTGGTTTACATTTTTTACTGCAGTTACTATGGTATTAAGATTTTCACATTCACGCTCACACTCATATTTCACAGTTTCACATTCAATCACACCAAATTTTGAAAATTGGTTGGCTAAAATTAAAGGCATTTGTCTGTATGTAAACACCTATGATGAGAAACATTCTTCCACTGGATATTTATGGACTTCTTAAACTAGGTGTGTAGGTAAGTAGGTTTTTCTCCCCTTTTCCAAATAAAAATAATCTATTTTTCAATGGAATTTATGTTTGTGCTTAAATATTGTGTTGATTTAGGCAATGACTAGTTGCTTGTTAAAAAATATAATAAAATAATTGCTTTCTCTTTTGATTGGATTCCCTAAAGTACAAAGGAGCTGTCTAGATCTGCAAACGTGTTCTTGCACAACAGCAGAATCACCTGGGCAGCTTTCTTACTCAGTGACTATTTTATATTTTTCATAGTTCATATAAACGAGGTTTTAACCGTGAATACATGCAGAGAAATGTAAATCACGCATAGCATTACATTTCATTTATACATTTGTGTCGCCATCTGATATGGTGCCCAGCAACACAGAGCTGGCCCAACTTCTGCTAGCTAAGGCAGATGAAAATAATTCTCTCTCAAGTAGGAATTCTTAAACTTTTAACAAACAATCATTAACTGCAGGATATAAGACAATAAAATTATGTCCTGCAGAGAAGATACAAATGGGTGTAGCGGAAAGATATCTCTGCAACATGCAGGTATGCAATAACACTCTATTCTCCCTCTATTGAGGCTTCATATCTCATTCCTGTAGTTATAAATAAAATGAGAGGAGCAGAACTGCATTTTGTGGGATCTTCATCCTGGGATGAAGTGCAGTGCCCTGTAGCGCATTGGTTATGTTGTTGACGGAAGTGAAGCATGGGATAAAAACAATGAGTAACACTGACGAGGGGATAACCCTCCTGGTATGTATCAGTAAAATTACATACATTTATTACATACATTTATTGGTGTCAGTGATCGTCTGAGGGGTTCTGAGTTAAGAGTTTAGGAGCACAGTAGATTTCTCTAAAATAATGCGCTTTTAAGGAAATGTGAAGGAAGATTCCAACAGCCTACGAATCCTAATCCCCTGGACTTATCTTTCAAACAAACAAACATACATACCTTGTGTTTATGATGCAGTTGACAAGGCATTTATTCATATCAACAGACTGCACCCTGTATTTCTAGTTAATCAAAGTTAAGCTCTTCTTAACCCTGTGTTCCCAAAGGATGTCTATTCAGTGTTCACTCTGCATCAACTTAGCGAGTGTGTCTTCTACAAAGGACAGCAGCCAGTGTTCTCCCATCACTGATCCTCTATGGTTTCCTCTTCAGTATTTTTCTTTTATTTTTTTCCAAATGAGATACTATCAATAGCTGTTTTCATTTCTGTCATAACTGGAGCACTACTTAAACAGAGTAGTTTCAGGTAGTATTGTCATCTTCATTATTATTCAAAATATCCAGAAACATGGTTCTGACCTACACAAAAATATGTGGAGGGTTAATGACAAAATATCATTTAGTCCTCAGTAGTTGGCTAACTACAAGCTCATATGAAAATTGAGAGTTCAGAAGGTCAACGAGTTCAAATGCTATTAAATTCACATTTCACTGGAAAGAGAAAGAATGAGTGATAACTGTTTGTACTAGGGTATTGGATTTAGAAGTAGATGCTATGTCTCCTATATAATTTTAAATTTTATCTGAATAAATTGTGCTACTGTGACTGAGCAAACAATTCAAGGCTGTGGCCAGTTAAACATGACAGACGGGCGTAAGCTTAAATTAGCGAACCAGTGGTCCTTAAAAGATGTGGGTGACTGCATCAAGGACTTGGAATCAGGATGTGCAGTGGAAAACACTGTAATCTGATCCAAAATAAAAACCAGTTGCATTGGCAACATGGGCCATAGATACTGGCAAGTGGGCTTTATACATTTCTCCTGGCTGTATATGATTTTTTACAATTTTTGGTTGACTGATGAAATGACAGCTACACATCTGGTCATACTTGCAGGTTTTTCTAAGCCCTGAAAGAAATAATAGACTCCACTGAAAAAAAAAAGTTTGAAAGGGACCTCAGGAGGTCATTTACTTCATTGCCTAGCATCAAAATAAGGCCAAACAGTTTCTGGGCTACTCCTGACAGTTCTCTAACCGGATCTGTTCTTCAAAATCTCCAGTGCCTAGACTTTCATAACCCTCAGAGATAAGTAAATCCAGTGCCCAAGTATCTTGACAGCTAAGAAGTTTTTGTAATGTCTAATTTAAATGTCTCTTGTTATAAATTAAGCCAATTCCTCTTGTCTTTTTAATCACTGCCATTGAGAACAGTTGATTACTGTTCTAAGAGTTTCAATTCTTAATGTGATTATAAAGCCCTGTCTCAGTCTTCTCTTTTCTGGACTAAACAGTTTCTTCATCCCTTCCTGTACATTTTTTGATTGCTTATCACTTCTGTTCAACTGTTGAGATTTCCCTCTGGTTTATCTTTAAGCTTTTTTTACTGATGGTTTTCAAAATGGGACATAATGTTGTAATTGAGTCTCTATCATTTGTTTCAGGGAGTGTAATAACTATGTAGCATTAATAATTACTTTCATGTTAATATTTAACTAGCAATAAGTCTTGTATGTAATGAGATTTCAGAATCAGAATTGTCTCTTTTGTGACAGCATCTCAAACACTGACTCATTCCACGTGAACCCCCCTGAGCCTTGCTTGCAGTGCTGCCAGCTAACCAGCTACACTGGTTTTTCCCCATTTTCTGTCTATGGATTTTATTTCTGTTTCCTTCCTGAAGAACTCTTTGCTCAGCCTTAATAAATTTAATTATGTTGATTTCAGACCGGTCCTCTAATTTATCAAGTCCACTTTTAATTCTGCTTCTGGCTGTTGAATTCCATGTTATACTTCTCAACTTCCTGTCATCTGCAAATGACTACTCTCCCACTTCATCATATCAATATTCAGAGTTTATACTGAATATTAATGGTGAAAGACATTTTGTGGAGCCTCCCAATTTGTCAGGGTCTTCCATTTTGAAAGCAAATTCTTGAGAAAACCACTTCAACAGTATTGTCCAAACCGGCATATGAAGGTATTGTTGCAGGGATTGTGCCACAAGCATTATAAAGGTCATAATGTAGCATACCTACTATTTCCATACCATGCATTAGGCCTAGTTACCCCACTGAAACACAGAACTTGAGTGATGTGACTGCTCTTGAAAAATTCATAATGACCTGTCTTTATCATTGTATTATCCTTCAAGTGCTTACAATCTATTAGACTTAGGAATTGGATCCAGCAGCTTTCTAGGAAATAAGTTTAGGCTAACTGGCTTGTACCTACCCTTAGCAAAGGTTGATGGCATATTTGGGTTTGGTCTTCTGGTGAGCAAGTTAAGGAAAATCATGTCACAGCTCTGGGTTTAGAGAATGGGAACTCTGTCATTTGGATTTCTGATAAAACTTAGTTTTGGATGGGGAACCTGTAATACTATTACAGCCATGCTATTGCTTTCCTGTGTTGACAGTCCCTGCAAATTATACCTTCCTACTCCATGTTGACACAGAAAAATAGAATTCATCTGAATTTGAGTAAAGTTAGCATTCAGAGGTTGTGTTTATATTTCCATTAATATTTACAATGCCAGCAGTAGAGGCAGTTTCTGCAGGGGGAGGCTAGAGGGAAAACAAATAACTTCTTGACCTCGAGGGAACTTGAACAAGAGATATACTAGACATGTGATGAGGGCACTACTTTGGCAGAGAAACAGGTCACATTTGGAAAACAGATATTCCCGTATTTCTTGTGAGTCACTTTTGATAGTCCCACAAGCTGACTATCTGAAGGTGTCTGGATACTTCCATTCTTTTCTTCACTCTCTATCTTTAAAGTGAAAAAAGTAGAAATCCTTTTCTTACATTATTCATCCATAAATACCTTAGTATAGTGACCTATATGCTTTCTGATTATATTTGTACCATGTCTTATATAATGGAGCCCTAATATGCACTGCTAGAATATAAAAATGATAACGCAAATGTCAATACTGAGCCAAAAGGGAGGGAATTCTTCCTGCTCTCCTCAGAAAATTGTACATGAAATATGGACTAGGCTAGTTGGAGCATGTAGAAGACTAAATTGTCTGAGGGGTACCAAGCATGATTGGCATGACAGTTGAAAAGAAGTATATAGAGGGAGAATGCATGTGAAAAATAAATAGAAGAGACATGGGAGCAGTGTGAGAAAAGGACATGACATGACATGACATATAGAGGACAGTGGGTAAGCAAGCAAGCAACAGGGAATAAGACTGAGCCTAAGCAGGTAAATCATCCCATTAAGATGGGGTATAGTGTGTGCTGGTCTCTGATTCAGTGAATTTGTTGCTTGTCTCTCAGCAAAAGATTATTCACTGCTGGAGCCATTCTTGTGAGTGGGAGAACCAGAAGGTCTGTGGTGCAAATGTGGGCACCTTCTCCTGACTGCTTTGCTGCCAGAGGCCTGGACTCAACCTGTGTGGGAGCAGGACTCACTCTCAGCACATGCAGCAGCCAGTGGTGCTTGGGCAGGCTGCTCCCAGGGAGGTGGGAAAGGGGAGTCAGAAGTCTGTGGGGTGGAAACAGGACTGAGTCCCATTTCCTAGCCTTTCCTGGTTAGCTCTTGAAAAATTAAATGTGAACTTCCAGAAAACATTCTCACACTTGCAGAGTGGCAGCCGGAGGGAACAGCTCAAATGGCATTGGATGCCCACGTTTCAACAACCGAATAGAGCCCTAAATTTCTCTTGACTGTAAGGAGATCTGTGTGTTTTAAGCATCCCAACTGATGTGCCAACAATCTGAACAGAAACTGAAATGCTGTGTAAGAGGTGCTGAGCAAGGCAGGTCTGGTCTGCAGGGATGGCTTCCAAAGGCACTCAGTCTTATTGGTGCAGGAGTGAGAGATTTGGACCTTCTTCACATGATTCACCCGTCCAGCGACACAAGTAGCTTGTGGTGGAGCTGCAAGCTGAAAATAAATGCACCGGCAGAATTACGGTTAAACAAAGGTGTTTGACAGCAGTGCCACACTTTGATGTATACACCTCTGTGCAGGGGAGCCATTGTCATTCCTGCACACCCCAAGCTGTCCCTCTGGGTGAACATGCCACGGTGTCCATCCTCCCAGTCCACATGAGAGCAGGAAATTAAAACAGTTAATGCTCGCCTTGAGCAAAATACCCAACACAAGTGCTCACATGCTGGAATTGCAGAAGAAGCCAGCCAGGATGGAGTGTGACTGAATTAAGTTGCTGTATATTATTGTAAAAAAAATCCAAAACAACAAAGAAAGGGAAAAACCGAAACTGTACACATTCATCAAAGCTTTCCTCCCTAGGTTTTGGGCTAAGTGAAAGTTATGAACTATCAGGATTAGGTAGTAGGAAGCTTCTTTGGGCTTAATTTTTAAACCTTAGATACAGGAAGAATGTTTGCTCTCATTTGTCTTAATTCAGAGCCCCAGGTTATTCTAAATTTAGCCAACCTTTGGTCAATCTGCAGAGCAAATACTACGTCTATTATCTGAATATTTGCTTGAATCTCCAGCAAAATCTGTGACCTGATTGTATAATTTACTTCTAAAAGGTGATTAAGTGCACCCTCAGTAAGTTTGTAGATGACACCAAATTGGGTGGAAGTGTCGATCTGCTAGAGTGTAGGAAGGCTCTGCAGAGGGACCGGGACAGGTTGGATTGGTGGGCCAAGGCCAGTTGTATGAGGTTCAGTAAGGCCAAGAGCCAGGTCCTGCATTTCGGTCACAACACCCCAGGCAACACTACAGGCTTGGGAAAGAGTGGCTGGAGAGCTGCCCTGCAGAAAAGGACCTGGGGATACTGGTTGACAGCTGCATGAACATGAGCCAACCATGTGCCCAGGTGGCCAAGAAGGCCAACAGCATCCTGGCCTGCATCAGGAATAGCGTGGTGGTCAGCAGGAGCAGGGAAGTGATCGTGCCCCTGTACTCAGCACTGCTGAGGCCACACCTCAAGTACTGTGTGCAGTTCTGGGCCCCTCACTGAAGGAAGGACATTGAGGTGCTGGAGTCTGTGCAGAGGAGAGTTACCAAGCTGGTGAAGGGTCTAGATAAGAAGTCATTTGAGGAGTGGATGAGGGAACTAGGGTTGTTTAGTTTGAAGAAGAGGAGGCTGAGAAGAGACCTCTTTGTGTTCTACAACTACCTGAAAGGAGGTTGTACGGAGGTGGGTGTTGGCGTCTTCTCCCACATAAATAATGATAGGACCGGGGGAAATGGTCTGAAGTTGTGTCAGGGGAGGTTTAGGTTGGATATTAGGAAGAATTTCTGTACTGAAAGAGTAGTCAGACACTGGAACAGGCTGCCCAGGGAGGTGGTTGTGTCACCATCCTTGCATGTATTCAAGAAACGGGTAGATGCAGGACTTCAGGGCATGCTTTAGTGGCCAAGGTTGGGGGTTTTTGTGGGTGTTTTTAATGGAGTGTGTGTGGTTATTTGTGTTCGTTTGGTTTGGATTTTTTTTTGTTCTGATTATTGGACTCAGTGATCTCAGAAGTCCTTTCCAACCATGATGATTCTGTAATTCTATCTTAATTTCAAATGTGATATTAATTTACACAAAGACCAATAGAAGACTAAGACAACAATACCTAGTATGACATATTTGTGTTTAATGAAGTATGTAACAATTGACCTCAATAAATAGAGCCAGATCATGAGGTGTTAGCTGGAATCTGGATGTTGAAGTACTACCAAGAACCACACAAAAAATAAGCTGTCTAGGCTGGAAATATGATGAGACAGAACTTGGTAGACATGTAGCCTGACAAAGAAGCTAAGCAGGACATTAAGATTTGCTTGAATTAAATGCAGAAAAAAGAACCTGAGTTTCCATAAGACAAAAGTAAATAAATAAAACCTTGTATAGCTAAAGTATACACATAGGAAACTTATTTTCATAATATGACTGTGTGGTATTTAATAGGGCTGAAAATAAAAATTTGAAGCAAATATAAACTAGAAGAGTAGTCAAAGTTGAAACAGAGCACTCTTGCTACAGACGTAGATATAAAAATGCTTCCTATATATAGAATCATAGAATCATAGAATGACTTAGGTTGGAAAAGACCTTCAAGATCATTGAGTCCAACCATTAACCTACTCTACAAAATCCAGCACTAAGCCGTATTCCCAAGCACCACATCTTCATGACTTTTAAACACATCCAGGGATGGTGACTCAACCACCTCCCTGGGCAGCCTGTTCCAATGTCTGACAACCCTTTCAGTGAAAAAGTTCCTCTAATGTCTAGCCTAAACATCCACTGGTGCACCTTGATTCCGTTCCTTTTCATTCTATCACTAGTTACTGGTGAGAAGAGACCAGTGCCTACCTCTTTGCAGCATCCTTTCAGGTAGTTGTAGAGGGCAGTGAGGTCTCCCCTCAGCCTCCTTTTTGTCAGATTAAATAGCCCCAGTTCCCTCAGCTGCTCCTCATAAGACTTGTTCTCAAGGCTCTTCACCAGCTTTACTGTCAGATGCACTTGCAAGCCTCTTTTCATCATTTCCCAGCAGTCCTGGCTAAGGGTGGGGGAGTGTCAGTGGGCTGAAGGGTAGCAAATGTGGTACCCATCCACAGGAAAGGCCAAAAGGAAAATCCAGGGAAGTACAGACCTGTCAGTCTGACCTTGGTGCCAGGGAAGGTCAGGGAGCAGATCATCCTGAGTGCTGTTATGCACCATATACAGAAAAACCAGGTGATCAGGTCCACTCAGCATGTGTTTATGAAAGGAAGGTCCTGCTTGATGAACCTGACCTCTTTCTATGACAAGATGATCCACCTGGTCGATGAGGGAAAGGCTGAGGATGTTGTCTACCTGGACTTCTGTAAAGCCTTTGACACTGTTTCCTACTGTATTCTGATGAAAAAAACCCATATGCTCTGCTGGGTAAAACACTGGCTGGACACCTGGCCCCAGAGAGTGATGGTGAATGGAGTAAAATCCAGCTGGTGCCTGGTCACAGGTGAGGGTCCTCAAGGCTCAGTATTGGGATTACTTCTTTTTAACATCTTTGTCAATGAACTTGATGAGAAGATAGAATGCTCCTGCAGTAAGTTTGCAGATGATACCAAGTTGGGAGGGAGTGTTGATCTGCCTGAGAGTAAGGAGGCTCTACAGAGAGACTTGGACAGACTAGATCGATGGGCCAAGTACAACTGACGTTCAACAAGGTCAAGTGCCAGGTCTTGCACTTGGGCCATAACAACCCCATGCAATGCTACAGGCTGGGGGAAGTGTGGCTGGAAAGCTGTCCAGTGGAAAGGGACCAACAGGTTCTGACTGATAGGTGGCTGAACATGAGCCAGCAGTGTTCCCAGGTGGACAAGAAGGCCTTTGGCATCCTGGCCTGTACTAGAAATAGTGTGGCAAGCAGGACCAGGGAGGAGATTGTCCCTCTGTACTCAGCAGTGGTGAGGCCACACTTCGAATACTGTGTCCAGTTTTTGAGAAGGGACAAGAGATCCAGCTAATGGTAACTACTGGAGATTTGATGAACTATTTTGGGAGGAGACTATGGTATTGTTTGCTAAATTTTAATATAAAATCCCTGATCACTGCTAGAGACAATATATGAGAAGAAAAGCTGGTGTGATCTAGTATTCTATTCCTGTGAGTCAGTGCACTTACCTGATCATTCTGGACAAGCTCTGACTTGAGTTTACTTAATTCATAGATGGTGACTGGCTAATAGTTACTTAAATAATTTTTTAGAATGATTTAACAAAGAAACCTGACCACTACATCTCTGGACTAATGTACATTTAGGCATTAATTACATATACTTGTGTAATGTATATTTATTATAAAAACCTGCAAATTTGAATAAGAGATTAAGAACTAGCAGACTGGTTAGAATTGAGATGTACTGGAGGCTTCCTTTGTCACAAAGCACTTTGCATGCCAGCATTACTCTCTTCTATTATGCGAAGCATGCAGTTCACTCAAAATGAGATTTTAGTAATGTATTTTTCTGCTAGAAACAAAACAGATTGGAGTTGCTTCCCATAAAATAATGGCTTTTTAGAGAAATGTATTTTATACAACTAAGGTTTTACAGTGCTTGCCTTGAATCAGTAGTAACTATGAAGATTTAATTGGGATTAGTGATGTTTTATCTCACAGAAATCCATTAAGTCTTGTTTGAAGCAAGAAATTCACAAATTCCTAGAGGTAAAATTGCATTATGTATTCTTGCTTTAAGTTCTCCCTTAATCAAAAAGTGATATTAGACTCAGTATCCTTAAACCAGAGCAATTTCCTTCATATTTTATTATTTTATATGCTACTATTCTTTCATTTAGTCTCAATATGGCTTGCAAATAATGGAAATAATATTATCTTCATTTTTCAAAAGAGGAATTTTTCTTAAAGGGAATTTAATCACAGAGAAAATAAGTGGTTTTCCCACACTGGCACTGGAAGGCCATGGCAAGGTCAAGGGTCAGTCCTGAACTTTATGCTGTATAAGATCAGGAAAATACTACCATTAGGAGTTGAATGAGTGATACAGAATTACTAAGGCAATAATGCTGCAGACCAGAATACTTCAGGTTTTGAACTTAATGATATCTATTTGCAAATCAGTGTTTCAACTTAGAAACATGGAAATAAAATTCTGGGAGGACTAAAAGGATTGGGTAGGGTACAGCTCATGGTATTTGTTAGGTAACTTTTAAATTTATAGTTGTATTTACACTTTATGACAAAAAAAGCTCTTGGTCTTGGCTGTAAGGAATAATATCTTTCCCCTCCACCCCCCCGCCTCACAGTATTTACTGCCCTCTGCTTTTTAATTGCTTATTAGCCTGAGGAACGGAATTTGTCACATCAAAATTAAAATGGTCAAGAGGCAGCTGAATAAAACCTTCCTGAGAACAGGGGAATTCAAATCTCACAGTTATTATTCTTGCTTTCAACAAGCTCCCTTAGTCCTGGGCGAGTTTTTTCAAAGCTGCAACAACTGGAGACTCATTTTCAAAACTTTTCTTGGTAAAAAGAAATATTTACATAATTTAATCTGACCGATCTGCCTCGCCAGTCCTTGTACATAAAGCTTGAAAGGCTAAGGTTGGGAGTGCAACCTGGACCTTCAAAGTGAATACAACAGATAAAAGATCTGGACACTCTGACTGACCTGATACAGAAACAAATTGCATTGTTTCTTGTCTTATTGTTCATAGATCTTCACACGACTCATAAAAACTACTTAAACCTCCTCCCTTAAAAAAAATAAATTAACAAAGCTCTCAAATTTATAGCAGTGTCATTTCCACAGTGCATATTCAGCGATTCATTTTATTAATTACTTGTGGAAGTTTATGCAGCTCCATCCTCTCACTCAGGTGATATAAATGCCAGTTTAGTTTCTTTGCTCTCAGGGCTGGTTTTGCATTTTGCATCTGATTAAAAGCCAGCAACGATTCTAGAATCAGAGGCCACAATTTCTGCCATGTGCTTGGCCTGCCCAGAGCATTCACAGCACCTGGTTTCTCATGGAGCATGGCAGCATCCACCTGATTTTCTGGATCCTACTGGGGCTTTGGTCAATGTCTCGTGCCTGCCCACTCCTGCTCACCTGCAAATGCTCATAGCCAGAAGCAGAGCAGGAGGCACTCTCGAGCTTGCAGGTCCAACAGGGACCAATCAATTACTTCAGCTGTCTGCAGAGGGGAGGAAAGGCTGAGCAGTAATTCAAACATAGCTCTCCAGCATCTTGCCTCAGGTATATGGAGTACCCACAAGGGTCCCTGGCATTGTAATGCTTATCCCCACAACACCTAGGAGATGCTGAGAGAATGTTTACACAAAAAGCTCTTTAAATAAAAGAAGAAAGCCTTCAGAATTAGGCAGCTTTTCTGTGGATGGCCCAGCAGTATTTTAGCATCCCACAAGTGCTAAATCTCTGTGTAAAGATTATCAGGAGGTCTGGCCTCCAAGCCATTGCTTCATTCTTCTACCTAGTACATTTGTTACGGATAGAATGAAAAGATGTTTCTTTATGGTTTTGTTGTTGGGTTTTTTTCACAAGATCATGCTAGTAAATGTATCTTTCACTGCTACTAATTAATTTTTCAGTTTGATTGCCACTACCGCAATAATTTTTATGAACATGGTGATTTAAAATGTGAAGCTTTTACTAATTGATTCAAAATCAATTGTCCTTAACTTGCTTTCTGTTATAATTTGCCTGGCAAAATTGTACTAAAAGATAAACTAAGCATTAAACGTAATTTTACAGTAAGTCTTAGCTTAGAAATGTCCTTCTTTCAATGTAGATTTGTATGCTCATTCTTTGTAGTAATAACTGAAAACACACTGCAGGTTTATTCCATCAAATTGAAATGATGAAAGCAATTCAGTATATTATAATTCCAGACTACTACTCAAACAAGGTTTTGTGGGGTGAGCGGCTGGTTGGAGGTTGTTGGTTTGGATTTTCTTTAGTCAGGGATTGTAGCTAATCAGAAAACTAATTCCCTTTAAGAGCAGTTTCAACACCTTCTTCCACATCTGACATGAGTTGACCCACAAAACTAAGTATGTTCCAAGTCACATCTCATAAATTAAGGATGTTCCAGTAATCAGAAGAGGATATATGAGTCCAGCTTACAAGAAAACATATACCTTATGCCTTACTACTGCCCAGGCTGCTACAAGTCAACACAGCAGATGGGTTCCATCTTTTCCAGCTACTTGTGTCTAAATGCTTTTTTTAGAGCTGAGGGCACACCACGAAGCTCCAACGCTTTGCCTGGCATCCTCTGGAGAATGGCAGAACACAGTCAACCTAGAAACTGAAACATCATTTCTTTCTTGTTTGATCTTCTAGGGGTCTTGCAGCTACCTGCATGGGCTTGCTTGTACATGGCCATAGAATCAGACAAGAATCCTGTTCCCTCTTTGCTGGCTGAAGAAATTACCAGCAGTCCTAGCCACTTACTTTGCCCTAGAGACTGCCAACTGCTCAGACCTGGTGGTACATTGTGTGCATGAGGCCTCTCTGACTCATTTCCATCCAAGTGAGGTGGGTAGTTTGAATATTTCATCTTTGCTAAGTGTCCTCATTTTGATGGGAATGATTTCATGAATGGCTCTGAGGAAACAGTAGGTGAAAGCAGAAGCAGACAGCTGATACAATGCAAGCAAAGGGAAATGGTGATTTCTTTACCTCAGCCGGCCAGAAGCAGCCTTAATCAAGCACTAACACTGCAGAACTAATGAAATCTGAAATTCCCCAAGTTGGTGGTTTCTCTCCTCTCCAGGCCAACATAGCTGTCAGGAGCAGTCCAATAGGTGTCCCTTTGGCAAGTTAAGACATGCAGACAAAATGCAGTTCATGATTTGTCACCATCATCATCACAGCAGTCTATATTCTGGTTGAATGCAGCCTTCTTTCTGATTTATTATTATGTAGGGAAAAAAACTCCAACCTGAACAGTTTGACAATGAATAAAGGAAAATTGAGAATTTCATGTTTCAGATGCAAAAAGAAAGAGAATTGAATTAATTTGAACTTAGTCTTCATGTAAGTAGAAACAAGGTTTGTGGGTACTGCTAAGTCAAAACATGAGGGGATTAGTCCTTTAAAAGGAATTAGAATTAAATAATAGTCATCATTCAAAGCAGGGCATAGAGGAAGGCTTAAAGGTACATTTAATTATCCAAACTTTGTGGATTATATAATGAAAATAATATGTAATCATGTTCAAAGGCTGTGTTTTAAGCTAAAAAATCAAGTTATATTTGAAGAAATTATAAATTGATTACATTTATACAGAAATAAATTATAGTGTGCAGCACTTCTGCTCTTTGATAGTCCCTTTCAGTGCAGCAGAGGGATGGGAACCTGCCTACACATGAATGAGCTGAGTCCCACAAGGAAAATCAGGAGGCTGCTCTTCTCTGACTTGCCCTTTAGTGGCTGCCTGGGGCTGCCCTAGGAGACTGCTCAGAGTGCCTTGAGCTGGGATCCCACTCTGAATTGTGCCTGGGAGAAACTTCTCCCTTGGTTACAGAAGGAGCCTTAAGAGATTAGACCTTCAAAGCTAAATATAAATTTCATCAACAACCTTTCTAATTTCCTTTTGGTTTTCCTTAGTACTGATTGTGTCTTACTGTCCAGAGTGTTCAAACACATTTGCATGTCTCTCTGCACTTCCAGAGAGGAAGATATCTCACAAGAGTCGTGATGTATTGCACATTAGAAGAAGAAACACTCATATCTTGGGAGGTCTGTTGTAAATAGACATTTAATTCAGGAGAAACCACAACAGGATACAAACATCCTGTTGATACCCATCTGAACCATTTCTGTCAGGACACTTGTCCCTTCTTTTTCTTCTTGGATGAGACTCCAGCTGCAGAGCAGATGGGAATAGAAAGCTCTGTAATTTAACTCCCAATCTCACCTTGCTCAAGAAAGAAAATAAGTAAAATTACTGACAAACTTCTTTTTCTTGTAGTCCTTCAACTTTAATGAACTAGAAAGAAGAGTAAGAAGAGAGAGGAGTCAGAGAAAGAAGGTCATTTAACCAAACTGATAATATATAAACCTTTCCTGCACTCTGTTCCACCTTCAGGAATTTCCTTTTAATGAAGGGGCAGAATATTTCAGAAGCAGAGGTTATGTTCTGTCCTGTCATATAACATATCTGTGAGCCCCTAAGCTTGACATTCTCTCTTGAGGATGAGCTATAAAACACTTGCAGGGCTGAACATATGTCTGAAACCAATTTGAAAGTTCCAGAAGGTTTTTCTTTGATGCCACCAATTCCTTGAGCATTTTCTTATGTCTTTGTTACCCTTCATTTTCACAATTTCCATAGGCATCAACAAATTAGGTTTAAATTGTAATGTATTTGCCTAAATGGAAATTTTCTATCTCAATTTGCTTGTGACAAGTTTAATGAAATCATACAGACAATATGTATTTTTGTATTAATTAGCTTTCAGAAATTGCCTGCTTATGTCCAAAACAAGTTAGACAGTAGAATTCTGAGGTGCCAAAATATCTGGACAGTATGTGATTTGTAGCATCATTAGCTATCTGCATATCTACATTATAGGACTGCTTTCTGTTCCTTTGCTTCCCTGCATTATCAGTCATGCAGTATCGCTCAGAGAATGTCAGAAAAGCCAGAAAATGGATTTAATTTCCTGCTGCCTTGGAGAAACTGTAGAAGGAACACGGAGCACCACATGTAGTATTTGTAACACGTATTAGTATATCCAGAAAGTGGCCACATCCTCTAATAGTAACAGAACCCCAAATTATTAATAATTTAAGAATACTCTTTTGGCTTGACCTGTGTGTTCAAAAGTAAAACAAAGATCAGGGTGAAGGGAAGGAATTATGCTAGAGAGAAGGGTACAGTTTCTAAAGAAACAAATGTGGGATGTTAGCTGATCATTTCCAGGAATGTCTAAAGCATTTGAACACAGGCTGTTGTTCATATATGTATCATTTCCTGATGCCTTGAAGACTATCCCGTGCCTAATAAGGAGGATGTATATTTCTGAGTAAGACAAAGACATGGCTGTGCCCTGACTAACACAGAACATGATCAAACAGAACACTACAAAGATTCAAGGCAGAGCCAGTTTTTAAATATATGTACTTGCTGCACATCCAGTGCTTCGAATTCATATGATAGAGGGTTATAATGATATGTCCTTTCTTGTAATCTGCATTTTTCTGCTCAGTGTTGCCAAAATTCTTATCAGCCAAACCTTTTCCTTAACTATTCTTTAACTAGGTAAGACTTTAAATGCCACAGAGATGTTTTTTGGGGAGTTTTTGTGGTGGTTTTTTTGGTTCTTGTTTTTTTGTTTGGTTTGTTTTGCTGTGGTTTTGGTTTTTTTTACAGGGTATGTTTTTAATTTTTTTGTTATTGTTGTTTTTGGTTTTGTTGTTTGCAAGGATAGGTCTATAAATGCAAATAAATAAATATTTAGAGAACAGGCCTGTAATGTCAGGGATTTTTAAGAACTGTGTATATTCATACAGTGTTCCTGAGGATGTGAGTAGGCCAAGCTGTAAAGAAAAAAGTAAAACTGAAAGGTCAGGATATAAGTTAATTTTGCCACAAGGTCTTCCTTTGTATGACAGTCACTTAGTGTTCAAGAGGGAAAATATATCTTATAAATTGTTTATTTGCGATATAGATCATTTATCCAAGAACTCCCAAAGAATTCCCATTTCAAAGTACTTTCTCTTACCCTGCAAACAAGGGTAAGAGTTTATCATTTACATGTTATTTTCTTTCTGACTCCACTAGGGATGTCTCTGGCTGATCAGCTGGCAATCAGTAATCTTGACATGATCATTCTATGCTCTAATTATTGGTTCATCATATGCCTGGAAAAAAAGGAACAAATAGAAAGCTAATGTGAAGAAACACATTCTATAAACAGCGATACTTTCTAAATCAATTTACATTAATTTAAACCAGACTCAGTCCTCTAATTTCAGAGGAGTATTACAAATTCACTGTGGTGTCTCTCAGCATCCAGCCCCAAGCTTTTAGAAATAAATGGGTTCCATTTGTATGATATAATTACCAGAATTTTCCAACATTCAGGGGACTTGAGAGTTGACAGCCTACAGCCAAATCAGTAAGGCATAGATCAGAAAAGTAATGTGTTTTGGCTTATGGAAATAATAGAGCACACACGCTGGAAGGGATCCCAGGGCCCACACATACTCTGCTCTTGTTAATTTTTCACATCATTTTGCATGCAAAAGTACACATACAACTCACTGGGTGAGAATTGTTCGTGCACATAGAAATGGCACTTCAGCCTGGAAGCCTTTTTAAGCCCTCACATCTCTTTAAATTTAAAAGTACTATTCATGGGAGCCGAGAAGGGCACATTACACAGGCTCTGTGGTCAGCTTCTGGGTTCCTGATGCAGCAATCTCTCCCCAGCCGCTCTCTGCTGATGCAGGTGGGCTGCTGATTTTGGGAGAGGTGTGCTTACACACCACGGGATGCCTTCAGACTGCTCAGGTAGTTGTTCAGGCTGTGTGAGAGGTAGCAATGGGTGCTGTCTCTGATACATAGGTAGCACCATGTGCTTGCTCTTCAGTCATCCAGGTTCCCAGAAAGGGACTTCTCTGACCACATGTAGACAATTCTTACATGTACAGCTTAATCTGAACTAGTTAGTTAGATCCTTTCTGGTCAGTGGACAGAACCAGCACTTCGATGGTGTTAGGACCTGCTGAACCCAGCCACTTGACAGAGGAGAGGCTTCTGCAGCTCTCTGTCCCCGGGTTCAGCCAGCAGCAAGGTTGATTATGTGTTCTCAATAGCCCTGTGTCCTCACATACATGCATACTTACATGCACATACATACACATCTATGCTTACATTCATGGGAAGCCACATACATCAGCAGAGATGGAAACTACAGAACGCACACAACACCAACAGCACCAACAGCCTGATCTTGTTTACCTTGGCCAAAGGCCAGACTCTCGTTTCTTCAGAAGCCAGGGCCTTCTCTAGTTCCTCCAGTCCCTTTTGATTCTCCTGTATACTTTTGATTGCCTCAGTATCTGGCTTTCAAGCCTCTTCTCCTACTCTCAAGCAAGTCTACCCTGATGTTAAGTAGTTCCCACACACACTGACACACACCCACACAGCATGCAAGCACCCCATTCTCCTGCATTGCTTCCATCCACATGTGATTTGTTGTCCTTCCTCCAGTTGCTGGAACTCAGACCTCCACACATATGTGTGCACACAGAACTCCCTTGCCCAGAAAAGCAGTTAGAAATGGAGTTAAATTCAAAACAGGACACTTTGGCAGTCATATGAATGTCAGCCCTGGTGGTTATATTAAATATGAGGAACCATATATAGTAGGGAAGAGCACAAACATTTTCCTCTTTACATTACTATAGATCTTCCTTCTCTAAGACTTCAATTCATTTTTATTACCTTAAGCCACCACATGTCAGCTCAAAGGCAGTCTGCATTCATGTATCCATCCCACGTGTTCTTACAGACTCAGCAGAGTAAGTAAGCTGCACCAGCTTGTTTCCTTACGTAGCAGGAAGAATTTCAGCACCTAAATGAACATGAAGAGTTCCACATTACTATAGGCAAGTCTAATCAACATAAACTAGCTGAATAAAGATAACAGCAAACAATTATTATTAATTCTGTTATTTGTAGAGGCAAGGCTCTATTATTCTGTACTGCTGTCTTACATTAATCAACCTAAATGCAATCTGAAAACTTGTAGTAAATACATAATTAGGACATTTCAGATGTGCAAATTTATCAAAATACCATGAATGTAAAAGAAATATTTGAAAGCCATCTCTTTCTAACAGACAATGGCATTTTTTCATCAGAATTTCACTCAGTACTCCTGAGTAACATTTTGGCAAACAAAATTCCCACCAGGATTTTAAAATAACATTGTTTGTTTAATTTTTTCAGATGTAGATGAATACAGATTATTACAAATAATAAGATTTATAATATCAGGGAATCTTTTATAGAAAAAAAAATATTATTCTAAGGAATAATTGTCATGTAATTATGACCAGAAAGCAGGAGAGTCTCCTGCTACACAACAATCTATACTGCATAGAATGTGGAGAAAGTCAATACATGCACACATCTGCCTCAGCATATACCAATAAAAATAGTTTGAAGGCAGACTATTCTAAAATTAAAGATTAGATCATTTCAAGAGAAATCAAGACCTTGTTACCAAAACTCAAGAATTCTCAGTTAGTTGTCACATTTCAGATAACTCTGATCCAGGAGAACCAAGACTTTCTGAACCTGGATAGCTGAAGAAGAAGAAAAAATATGTCATTCGAGTTGCTGTACTTACACAATGATGGAGTGAGTCTTCATTTATACCAGTACAGGTGAAAGGAAAATAAGCCTCATTGTTTTGGTGGCATTTGAATTGGTGAGAGCTCATCTAAGCAGTCCAAAAGGGAGCAAGCATCATGGTAAAAACTAAGCAATGTAGATGTTGATGGGCTTCAGTGCTCAAGCTCATTTTCTGGCCCTCTTTCACTCCCCTGTACAGAAAAAAAAAAATGATCTCTGTTCTTCTCAATTGCATAAGACAAAAACTCCAGCCTCTTTTTTTTTGCCTTTCCTTGCTGAACAGTTGACATGGCTGTGGAACTTACAGGTTCACCTCCTATTCACTAATTTCAGCAGATCCCAACATAGAACTCAGAGAGCACTTATGCTCATCTCACTGAGAGAACTACTTGGGAGATAGTGAGAAAGGGGGGAATGTACTGAATAAACAGAAAGAACTGAAGTTTAAGAAGACATGAAATAGCATTTTTACTGTTAATTGTAGGAAGACACTGAAATGGTTTAGATTAGATGTGATCCTCCTCCTGCTAGAGATAAAACACCTCTTAGAAGAAGCTATTCAAAGAAAGGCATAATTTCCACCCTCACAAATCCTGAAACCCTGTCCTGTTCATTCTGAGAGAAGAACAACAGAAACAGTTATCAGACAAGGAAAAAGGAACAAATGATGCCTCCTTAATAAGAAACAGGTTTCTAGACAGTTCATTTTTGGACAGTTTCCAAATGTCGCAGATGAATTAGATGGCAAAACTCCCCTTGACTTCTATGGCAACAGAAGCATTGAATGACAAATGGAAGGGCAGGTACATCCAAAAAAGATATTATATCATGTCTTGCTGTGATAGAATGAGTATCTGCCACTTTGTCTGGTTTTGGGTCTTAACAATGTGTTTTAAAATGTGGATTCAAATGAAAATGCAACTAGACTGTTGCATAAAAAAATAAACCAAATTGTTTGTCTTTAATTTCAAAGGCTATTTTCCTAAATCCAAAGGCTGGTGTTTGTGTTGGTACTGAATGTTATTTTGCAGGGGGAGAACCACACCCACATCAATACCTGGATAATCATAGTTTAGTACCCCAGAGATGTGTCCAGTTATAATGAAGTCACAGTTTATATTTTATGGAGTCTGTAGGAATGCAAGAACACAGTGAAGTTGCCATGATCCTGTTTGTATGGAAAGTTTGATTACTGAGTTAGTGGAGATGGCCAAGGTCACACTCATCTGAAGAGAGTGCCAGCATTTTGATGGGAATTGCCAAATCCAGTACATCGATAGATATGAGCTACTTATGTTGGCAGGTGCACCAAGAAGTGAAGTGTTAGGCACACACTCACATAGACACAAATGTATTTGTGCATGGCTGGCCACACTGATCAACATGCAGAGGAAACACACAGCACCCACATCAACAGCCTCATCGTGTTCCTCCTTTTCTACTGATGAGGAGGGAAGTCTGCTAGTGGACCTCACATCTCTGGGTTCTTCCCCAGGTGCTGGCTCCTAAGTCATGCCGAACCCCAAGGTTTGCAGCCATACTCCCTTTGCTGGTACTCAGGCCTCCTCTTACTGCCACACACAGGCTGGTCCAGACAAAATGTCTATCCAGTATTGGCACTCACACCCCTGGGGTCTCCAGTATCTGAGCCTCAGGCCTGTGTCTGTCTGGTAGCTGACCCCTAGACCTGTCATTCTGCTTGCTGCTGGTCTGGCTTGAAGTTAACATTTGAGTTTTGAGTACTTACATACATACACAGAGGACTGAAGTTCCCCAGGGGAATGCCCTTATCCACCTGCTGGTCCTTAGACCTCCCATATACAAACACACACTGAACAGAGATCCCATCACCTCAATCAGTCAGACCGCAATCACAGCACCTAACAGATTCCCATTTGAGGATGCTATTTAAGATTACCTGTATGAAAAGTTTAGTAACACAGTAGAATGAAGCAATTTCTGTGACAGGAAGATCCCTAAACAATTATTCCTGAATCACAGTGTCCATAGGTTAGAAAAGAAGAACACTATGTGGGAGAGAAGGAAATATCCTTTTCTGATCCTCCTTGAGTTTTTCCTTTTTTCTTGCATGTTACATGATTCCTGTACATCACAGGACATTATATAAATATCAAGCATTTCTTTCTACCATTGATCTTACGTTCAAAGTTTTTTCAATTGTATCATAATACCAGTGAGGATAGTGATGTAAGACACAGAATTAAGATTCAAAAATAAGACTGAAGATAGCAAACTAACATCCGGCTTGGTAGAAATACAGGCAATTTATTCAGAGAAAAATGCCACCAGATACAGCTTCATTGGCAGTGCACCCTCAGGAAAAAAGGTGTAGTGGATTTGAGCTTTATGTTTGTTAGAGCAGAGCTTGGGTCCAACCAGCACAGGAAATGATTGTGATTGTTCTGTGTCCTTATGCAGCATGGTACTGGCACAATCTTAAAAGCTCTCATTGTCCTATCAAATTAGAGACAAACTTAAAAGCTGTTTTAATTTGTGCCAACTCAGTGATGTCCTCCAGGATTCTTTTTGTCCAGGGTGCACAAAAACATGAAAATTTTTCTATTTTTTTTCTTTTTTTTCATCATTTTTGGAGTTTTGTTGTGTTTGGGTTTTTTTTGTTTGTTTAGTTTCTTTTATTCTACAGAAGCCTCCTCACCAGAGTTGGAGGAGCTGGTCTCTCCAGTCTAGAGTGAATAAACCCTTTCATTCCCTGCCTTTCTTTAAGATTAAAGCCCCCTTTGAAGTAAATACGGGGAAAATTCTGAGATTTAGGTATTAACAATATCTGCAACTACAAAATCAGATTGTTAAACTATTTGGAATTCCCAGAGATACCAAGCATTCATTTTTTCTGAAGGGAAAAGTGAGCAATTTTACAACAACTTTCTGTGCAGAAAATATTCCTGTCTTTGACATAAGTAGTTTTTTGACAGACCCAATAGGTTTACTTTAAAAAGTCAGCCGTGTAAAGGTTACTAGATTAATTCTCTTCATCTGAGAGACAATAAAGGTATAGAATCATAGAATCATTTTTGCTGGAAAAGACCTTTAAGATCATTAGATCCAACCATTAACATAGCACTGCCAAGTTCACCACTAAACCATGTCCCTAAGCACCACATCTTCACCTCTTTTAAATACCCCCAGGGACGGTGACTCAACCACTTCCCTGGGCAGCCTATTCCCATGCCTGAGAACCCTTTTGGTGAAGAAATTATTCCTAATATACAATCTACACCTCACCTAGCACAACTTGAAGCTGTTCCTTCTTGTTCCATTGCTATGAACAGAATCTCACAGAGGTTGGAAGGGACCTCTGAAGATCATCTAGTCCAGCCCCCCTGCTAGAACAGAATTCCCTAGAGAAGATTACACAGGAACATGTCCAGATGGGTTTTGAATGTCTCCAGGGATGGAAATTTCGCAAGCTCCCTGGGCAGCTTGTTCCAGTGCTCTGTTACCTTCAGAGTAAAGTATTTTCTCATATTCAGGTTAAATCTCCTGTGTAGCAGTTTGTGTCCATTACACTTTGTCTGTCACTGGACACCACTGAGAAGAGTCTAAACCCATCCTCCTGACATCTGTCCTTTAGAAAGTTATAAGTATTAATGAGATCCCCACAAGCCTCCTTTTCTCTAAGCTAAACAGACCCAGCTCTCTTAGCCTTTCCTCACAGGGCGGATGCTCCAGCACCTTAATTATCTTAGTGGCCCTCTGCTGAAATGTCTCCAGCAGTTCTTTGTGCTTCTTGAACTGGGGAGCCCAGAACTGCACACAGTACTCCAGGTGAGGCCTCACTAGGGCAAAGAAGAGGGAGAGAATAACCCCCCTTGACTTGCTGGCCACACTCTTATTAATGCACCCCAGGATGGCACTGGCCCTCTTGGCTCTGAGGGCACATTGTTGGCTCATGATCATCCTTAGCATGTCTGCTATGACTCCCAGCTCTTTTCCCCTAGAGCTGCTTTCCAGCAGGTCAACCCTGAACCTGTACTGGTGCATGGGTTGTTCTTGCCCAGGTGGAGTACTCCACACTTGCCCTATTGAACTTCATTAGGTTTCTCTCCACCCAGCTCTCCAACATGTCGAGATCATGCTGGATGGCAGCACAGCCTTCTGGTGTGTCAGCCAGTCCACCTAGTTTTGTATCATCAAGTGCATGAAGTTCAACAAGACCAAGTGCAAAAGTTACTTGGGAGAAGAGACCAATCCACCTCACTACAACATCCTTTCAGGTGGTTGTAGAGAGCAATAAGGTCTCTTCTCAGCTTCCTTTTCTCCAAGCTGAACAACCCAATTCCCTCAGACACTCCTTATATGACTTGCATTCTAGGTGCTTCACCAACTTCATTCCACTCTTTGGACACATTCCAGCCCCTCAAAGTCTTTCTTGTACTGAGGGGCCCAAAACTGAACACAGTATTTGAGGTGCAGCCTCACCAGTGACAAGTACAGGGGCATGATCACTTCCCTAGTCCTGCTGGCCACACTGTTCATGATAGAACCCAGGATGCTGTTGACCACCTTTGCCACCTGGGCACACTGCTGGCTCACATTCAGCCAGCTGTTGACCAATACCCTCTGGTCCTTCTCTATTGGGCAGCTTTCCAGCCACTCTTCCCCACTCCTGTAGTGTTGCCTGGGGTTGTTGTGACTCAAGTGCAGGGCCTGACACTTGGCCTTGTTGAACCTCATACAATTGGCCTCAATCTAGCCTGTCCAGATCCCTCTGTAAAGTCTTCCTACCCTCAGGCAGATCAACACTCCCTCCCAGTTTGGTGGCTTTGGCAAACTTACTGAGGTTGCACTCGATTCCCTCATCCAGATCACTGACAAAGATATTAAAGAGAACTGGTCCCAACACTGAGCCCTGTGGAATATCACTTGTGACTGGTGGCCAAGTGGATTTAACTCAGTTTAACAGTTGGTATGTTATGGTATGTATTATTTCTGGAAACATGTATTGGACAAGAATTGACCTTTGGAATCCTTACTTATTT
This sequence comes from Apus apus, assembly GCF_020740795.1. Lineage (NCBI taxonomy): Eukaryota > Metazoa > Chordata > Aves > Apodiformes > Apodidae > Apus > Apus apus. Next base: position 24,099,353 of record NC_067282.1, read on the forward strand.
CAAATTAAAGTTTTCAGAGAATTAATTACACATTTAAGTAAGTGAGCCATTACATTTTTTAAAAAAATCAGTGGAACATATGAATCCCTTACAGAATCATTACTTTTCACCAGGAAGACAATGCTGTTGGGAGAAATGCCAAAGATGCATCAGTATTACTGAGATTAGGACCTGGTTTAACTTGTGTAGCTGAAAGCAGGATGCACAGATGCTGTATTTAGACACTGGCCAGGTCCTGTGCTGTCACTTGCCTCGCATAACCTGGCAGAGGAAAGTGCCAGTGGTGGACTTCATATCACTCACACTATTCCCCAGTAATCTTTATATGAATATCAGGCTATCTTTCATCTTTTGTGCCAAACTATCTCTGTTTAAATCATTAGTATTCCTGAAGCTGACAAAAGGAACGAGTGAAGTAGACCAGAGCAACCATACATGCATTGCTGCCTTCAGGTGAATTGTCTTTGTGTGGCTTCTTAAAATTAATTTGCCTCAGCAAGAGAAGGTAACACTGGGATAAATCTGAATCTTGTTTATGGAATCCAAATCTATACAAAAAACCATGAGATTTTTTAAAGGGATTTGATACAGTTAGATACATGTAAAAATAATTTGCTATGTCCTGTTTTAATATATCCATCAATACAGAGAGGTTGTGGTCCTTTGTGTTTAAAAATGTGTATGTCCTGTGGATTTGGTTTGCTGTTTCCCAAATTATTCTTTGGTGGCATTACTGTTTTCATCTAAGTTGCTTTTAAAAGTTTCTTCCGTTAGAATACACTATATTTCTATACTGCTTAACTTGCAAATCATCAAAATGCTCAGGAAAGCTCTTGTTCCAATTATACTTAATAACGATTCTTCACTCCTCGAGACATTGCAGTGACTAGCATTCAGATGCTGTATTTACAGTATTTGTATGTTCACTTGAAACATTTGAGGGAAACATTATACGCCAATTCAGCCACACTGCTACCACCATAGGAATTTCCCATTTCCCTAACCCACATGTTTCCCAGTTTCCTCCCACCTTCACAGCAAGATGAGACTGATTAACAGTAGTGTACCAACTTCTCTGGGTATCGGATGAGCTGGAGCAAACCAATCCAATTATTTGGATGCTGGAGAGTCAGAACTCCAAGGTATCATATGTTAGAAAGTACCAGCCAACAACGGTTTTTTGTAACTGGTTATATCATGTCTGGTTTGTAGACAAAGTTTCTACTGTTTGACACTGGTGGTTTCAAAATTGGTCACAATATGAGTGAAATTGCTAGGAAAAAAGTATTATTCAAGCCCTGAGGAAAAAGAAAGGATTTTAGTGTTGCAGTATAGGGCACTGTAAGAACTAAATTTTGAGCACCTAGTTTACACTGCTGAAGTCTAAAATGCTGCTTCAGGTAAATGGATTCCTCTTATAACAACAGAAAGGAATTAGTGACTCAGACTGGGACTCCCCAAAATCAATCACACTGAATTGCTTAAGATCATGGGGAAGGAGGCAGTGAGAAAAGGGTGGATCTCAGTCAGCACCCCGAGAATGTGGTTTATTCCACTGGGGTTTAACAATCCAGGAGTCTCTCTTGAAAACATATATCCCTGCTTTTCTTTTCCTCTAAAATGAAATACAGATCATTGTTCAGGCATAGGAGATAATGGGCAGGTCTTGCTGGAGGACTGATCAGTATGCACACTCATTTAACAGCTTCACTGAAACACCACTCAAAGCAGTCCTCAGAGACAGCTGTGATTGATAGACAAGTTGTATATTCAAGATTGCATTAACTCAGTTGGAAGGGTGGAACAGTGTGTGTGGTCCTGCAAAAAAAAGTGTATTCACTGAACAGAAGGTGAATCAAGGTAAAACATGAACATCCAGATTGGGTGAAAGAAGCAGTCTGAAATGTTGCTCTGACCAATGTATTGAGGGGAGCCAGAAACAATGCAACCTAGGTTTTTGACATGGAGAAAAGCTTTGTCAAGGGCAGAGCTGTACTAACACCTGACTGGACAAAGTATTTGTGTTTTGGCTATGCCTTGGTGACAGAAACCAGGCTATGACTTTGCTACCAAACTGAACCTACAACCATATTTTACAAGACAAGCACTGGAGTTTCCAGACAGCTGGTAAGCTGCCACCAAGATTACAATGCCAACACTACACATCTACTAACAGCAGACAGCAATGGCCTGAGAGAATATTTTTATAAGATAGCTTGACAGTATGTGAGAGACTGAGTTAATTTGCCCATTTTGCCTCAGGAAAGATCTAGCCTGCAAAACTGGGTTGAAAAGTCCTCCATACAAGTTTCCTCTGTGACCAGTCTGCAGACTGGTGGTTAGGGTACACTCCTGGCAGACAAGAACTTGGATCCCTTTCAGATGTAGAAGTATCCTCCACTATATGTGGGAGTGCTCTAACCAGCTGGCTCTTCTGGGAGGAAAACATCACCTCCTCCTATTTGCCAAGGAATTTCAAATAAAACAGTTTACACTATTGTTTCTTGTAATGATTATAATCTTGTATGGTCCAAAATGCTGCCTGGATTAAGCTGTTATAGGAAAGCCTACACTACTGCATAAAAGAGACTTATTTGAAAGAGTGAGCTCAAACATCAATCAATCATTCACCTTGCTTTACTCCTGTCTCTGATTTGAACTGCTTCAGCTAGCTGTCTCCATGAGAGATTTGCTGTAAAATGGCTTGTCTTCAGCAGCATGGACACAACCCAGTCCACACCATAGGCCATTCAGCCTGGTTCCCTCCTATTTAGCATAATGCAATGAGTCCAAGGGAACACAAGCCAAACAGTGTCTCTGGTGTCCATAGCGGCAGTAATCTGCTTCAGTTTAAGAAATGACAAGTCAAGGTTTGTGGACCTTTCCTAGCCTGCCTTTACAGTCAGTGGAGAAGCAGATACTTCTGGGGGTTCCACAACTCATCCCAGGTTTGGTATCTACACTGTCAGCTCACAATTTCACTCCTAGATCCTGAAATCCAGAGTGTCCAGACTGCATGCCTTCCTTCAAGGTCCAGCCAGCTCCCTCAGAGATACACATTGGGTGCTTTTGGCAAAGTGATCCTGCCTACTCAGGCAGGATGGCACACTGTACCTGAGCTATTCCCATACCTACACTGCACTGCTCTGGACACAGTACGTTTCTGCAAGTTTCATGGAATCACAGGATCACAGAGTCACAGAATAGTCATGGTTGGAAAGGACTTCTGAGATCACTGAGTCCAATCATAAAAAACCCCAAACAGACAAACAAAAACCCCACAAACACACAAAAAAATAATCCACAAACACCCAACCTACAATCTCAGCCACTTAGAGCATGCCCTGAAGTTCTGCATCTACCCATTTCTTGAATACATGCAAGGATGGTGACACAACCACCTCCCTGGGCAGCCTGTTGCAGTGTCTGACTACTCTTTCAGTACAGAAATTCTTCCTAATATCCAACCTAAACCTCCCCTGACACAACTTCAGACCATTTCCCCCGGTCCTATCATTATTTATGTGGGAGAAGAGGCCAACACCCACCTCCCTACAACCTCCTTTCAGGTAGTTGTAGAACACAAAGAGGTCTCTTCTCAGCCTCCTCTTCTTCAAACTAAACAACCCTAGTTCCCTCATCCACTCCTCAAATGACTTCTTATCTAGACCCTTCACCAGCTTGGTAACTCTCCTCTGCACAGACTCCAGCACCTCAATGTCCTTCCTTCAGTGAGGGGCCCAGAACTGCACACAGTACTTGAGGTGTGGCCTCAGCAGTGCTGAGTACAGGGGCACGATCACTTCCCTGCTCCTGCTGACCACCACGCTATTCCTGATGCAGGCCAGGATGCTGTTGGCCTTCTTGGCCACCTGGGCACATGGTTGGCTCATGTTCATGCAGCTGTCAACCAGTATCCCCAGGTCCTTTTCTGCAGGGCAGCTCTCCGGCCACTCTTTCCCAAGCCTGTAGTGTTGCCTGGGGTTTTTGTGACTGAAATGCAGGACCTGGCTCTTGGCCTTACTGAACCTCATACAACTGGCCTTGGCCCACCAATCCAACCTGTCCCGGTCCCTCTGCAGAGCCTTCCTACACTCTAGCAGATCGACACTTCCACCCAATTTGGTGTCGTCTGCAAACTTACTGAGGGTGAAATGAAACAAGCTGAGTAATTATTTTGGCCAGTTTGAACTGAATCTCACCTGTCAGAACATTATCTTATGGTGCACCACAAAAGGCCTACAGAAGATCTGGCCAAAGCTGGATGTGGGTAATTTTCATGGAAGGATAACAGCAATGTAAACATCAGATAGTCAGCAACATCTGGTTCAGGGTTCTCTCCCTAGTGTGGTGACATACAGGGTGACATACGCAGATTCAGAGATCTAACCTCATTACAGATGAGACTTGAAAAGTGATTTTTCAGGACAAGAATGTTTAAGGGGCTCAGGAGGAGATAATTTCCAGCATAACAAACAAATACATTAATCCTTATCAAGTACCACACTTCTACCCATAATGCCCATGCATTACTAATTATATCAATAAAGGTTTTTTTTGCTGAACAGTGCAACATATTAAAATTGCTCTGAAAAACTGGTTAATATTTATTATGCTTGTAAGACCATGAGAGTTTCAATGCCTGATTTGACAGCCACAGTTGATGATAATAGACTTCGAAGTCATTAAAGATTTGATAGCACAAAATAGGTCCTTCCATTCATCACATAGTAGTGCCTGGCAAAAAAGACACCATACTAGATGAATTTATACTCTATGAAAAACCCAGGCTACAAGCAGACTCTTGAGTCCTAAACCACATTGCATTACAGAATATGGAGGAAATCTGTAAAACCATGTAATGACCTTCAATTAATGTGCTTCTTTCAATGGCCCAGAACAACTATGGACAAACATCTGCCCTTGAGGCCCCATCACATATTTTCTCTCTGGTGGAAAAATTGCCTCTGGGCTCTTTTCTAAAAGGACCTGACATTATATGATCAAAGAGAAATAAGTTTAAGAAAGTGGGATTTACTATTACAGGGGACATATCTAATATAATTACCACTGTCCTGAACCTTGATTATGTTAAACTGCAGAACTGGGTCAGGGTAACACAAAAGTGTTACACATCTCAGCATACAGATTACAGATTGCATAGATAACCAAATTCTCACAGACTTTTCACTTCTTCAGAACAATGACTTTAGAAATCATATAAATTCCAGGAGGCTTTGTATGCAGATTGAATGCTGCAGTTTCGTTTGCAGTGTTTGCAAATGAGCTAGTCCCTTCAGGCTTGTGATTAGATTTGTGTTACAAGAACTCACTGCACCATCACCTGAACATTACTATCATCTCTGGATGATAAAACAAACATTTTCCGCACCTTCAGAATTCAGACTGAACTAGACAATCTCAAGCTTTTTTACAATTCCACATGAAATAACTAACAATGATTTCTTCTTCCAGAGAAAGAGTAGATCCCAGCCATATGCTTAGATATTGTTTGAATCTTTAATCTTTTGGAAGGGGAAGATTTCTTTCTGATGCAAAAAGGAAAGCATTTGATTTGAGGCAGAAAGCTTTTACATAACTGCAGTTTAATTGTGCTCTCTAATTATTTAGCTGAAAGACTTAGGTTTGCAAATCATAGAAGAGAAGGTAGGAAGTAATGTTAGAAAATCATCAGGTTCATCATCCTATCAATGTTGGATATGCAATAGTGAGCCAGCAGCCACCTGTACAGTGATTTTCATTTTTTGAAATATGAGGGAATTGTTTTAGTAGGACTTTCTGGTGAACATATATTAAGCTTGTTTTTCTTTCTTCTTTACTACAAAAATGACCACTTTCTACATCTAACTGTCACAACTGTTCTTCAGCTTCTAATTGATACAAGGTCACAACAAATACTTTAGCTGTAAATGTCTGTTAAATCTAAGGAGCAAATCTTTGCTCAATTTTTAAAACTACAAACCCCTCTCTACTTAGTTCTTGGCACTAATTATAATCTAAATTTTTCAACCAGAGAAGAAAGACAGTATTTGCCAGCTCATACATAAACAGCAATACTGAGGCTAAGCCTTTTCTCATTAGTCCTCAGTTTGCTGTGCTTTAGCAGGGTTCACACCAGCAATAAGTGGAAGGCAACAGCAACTGAGATTATAAAACTAATGTGATGTACAAAGCAGATAATTCAGAGGAATTCAGCATGTCATGACCTCTTCAGCCATCCATCACACCTATTCCAGAGGAACAAGATGTAAAATAGTTACATGTACCCATTTTCAACAATGCGTATCAGGAAACACATATCCCAGTAAATTGTTCAAAGAATAGATAGTATTAAAAGGACATTGTAAAGTAAATCCTGAAAACTAATAAATTGATAAGTAAAGAGTGAAAAATTATAAATAACTATGTTGTTGTTATCCTTGAAGATTGACAGAGCTTTACAAATAAAAACAATGAGGTAGAACTAACATCAGCAACTGGAATATCAAGTAGAATAAAGGAAACTGTAACAGTCATAAAATGCAGAAATAATATTGTGGCTGGGGTCTGTTGAAATCACCTCTATTTCTCTCTCAAGCCATTAGTTATTTTTCTCCTCATGGGAATAATACAAGGTTGGCAGATCTGCATCCAACCCACAACACTATAGCCAGGGAAAAAAACATCCCTAGAAACCTCAGCACAAAAGAAGCAGCTGCCTGAAAAGATAAATTATTGCCAGAATACTCAGACAGCCTATTCAAACACAAGCAAAGGAGGTAAATACTAGCAGTTGATAAACACACCAGAGGAACCAACTGATGCTCAGCTCTTGTAGTACAAGGTAAAAACAGCTCATGTGCACATACACCCAACTGTTCTCTTTTTGGAAGAGTAGTGTTTGGCACAGGGATTGCTCTGGTTTCAGGAGTTCTTGCAGTGACACTTGTGTAAAATTAAAAACATGGTCAACACATTTTCTGACTTCAGAAATTCAGGATTTACTGTTGTATGGTTAATATCCCTCTTACTTTTGCTATGACCTTGAGGTCAGTTTGACCTATTCCACTGGTCTGTGTTCAGCTTTGGCCTAAGAAGGGAGTGCAGCACCTACACTGCTTTCAAGGCTATGGCTCTCAGTTACTTTTTTCTTCTTAGCAGCTCTGTACCTGCACTTCTAGGTGACAGCACCCTCCACTGCAAGAAGGGCTGCTTATGAAGCTGAACTAGGGAATCAGGTTTGAGCTAAACCTCAGTGCACTTCTTGAGGTGTCTTCGTGCCCTGCATAGCACATGTAACTTTCAATCCACATGTCCAGATTGGGCACAAAAGTTACAATCTGGGTTACCTTTGCAGCAGGCTGTGGTGGAACCCATCTAAGAAAGCACCTATGAATGAATTATGTCCCTTATCAACTGTGTGATGGTACTTCAAATGCCAATGGGACCATGTGGTGGATATGCAGGACATTGTTCAACTGGTTCATCTTCACTGGAAGTAGATGGTATGACACTGAAGGGTAATAGAGGACCAAGTCTTTCTCCTGGGAATGGCTCTCAGTTGAAATATCTAAAGCATAGTCTGAGAACATGTTTGCATCCAAACAGTACCTCAGTGTGCAGCAGCAGCCAAAAGGCCAGCAAAATCTAGTGTTCAACTCGAGAAAAAGACAGGAGAAGCAATTGAAAGATCAAGAGGATAGAGCAGCTGCCTTATAAAAAGAGAACAAGAAGGCCAGGATTTGCAAGAAAAGACTAAAAAAGTGAGGAAGAGATTCTTGGTCTTTGGAGAGGAGAAAGCTGGACTGGTTATGAGTAAGGTTTGTAAAGCCATGAAAATAGCAGATAAAATGATATAGAACTGTTATTCAGCAAACTGCATTCTTTGAATTACAGACAGGCTTTTAAACCAGTAGAAGCTTGATTAAAGCATATAAAAGAAAGTACCTCTCTCCAGTGGCTAGTGAACTTCTGCAATTTACAGCCGTAAGAGTTTGTGAATGTGGATCATATCAGCAGATTCAAAAAAAGTATTAGCTCATAAACAGAAATTAAATGGAGAAGAAAGACACATACTTCCTAACACTCCTGAATCACCTGCTGGGGTTGCAAGGAGTACAAGGAGAAGGGACAACAGAAAACAGTGGGGCTTGTGTGCCCTGCTGAAACAGTGTCTCCTGTTGTCAATGAAGAGATAGGACAGTGAGCGGAATGAATCCATGTTCTGACCCAGACATTCATTTGTTCTGCTCTTCTGTTCTTACCTTCGCTCTGCCATGAATACAACTATGTGCTATGCAATTCGTATTATATTGACTTCAACTACTTCATTACAATTGATCAAAAAAAGAAAAAAAGTCTTGTTTAACAATGATTATGCTGAGTGGAAATCTGAATTCCCTTGTAGTTCGTGAACTAAAGCTTGAATAAAAACGTTGTTCATTAAAAAAGTGAAGAAAAAAAACAACACAGAAAAAGTATTCTGCTATATGAACATGTTCAATTCTTTATGCAAGCTTTTGTTAGTTGAACCCACGCAACTACTGCAGTAAAAGCATGCAGTCGTTTCTGACATGATATAGAGACTAAAGGTGGAAAATGACCAAGTAGGAATATGATTATCTGGTATTCAATTTGTGCGTGACATTCAGAAAGCAGCAGGAAGTGAATAAGTATAATTCCATCATTATCGCATAGTGCTCACACTTTAATGCTTTTATAATGTACAGGAGCCTTTCTGGGCCTTTCCACAGTAATTGCTGGGTTGACTCAGAGTGCCATCAATATTCTGCAACTGCATTATACTGCATAATGCTAATGGTATTAAAGACTGATAGCAGGCAAATAATTGCAACATGAAGCAAAGGAAGAGAGGAGAAGGGCCAGAAGCATTAAGTAGGCTGTATGGTGTGACTCTAGATGACTTGAGAAGGGAGATGGAGACTCTTAGCACAGTTAATAGTCCCATCTCTAGGGTTCAAAAAGCAATTCTATCCAGTCTGGCACAACTAGAAGATTTGATTTCATGTATGTGTAAACATATGCCTCTCCTGAGCATGTGAACAAGTGCACCAAAGTTCCTCAACACCTTTTTTGCTTCAGTCTTCACTGGCAACCCCTCTCCTCCCACAGGATGGAGAGCAGGGAGACAAAGTCCCTCCCACCTTAAGCGAAGACAAGGTTCATGGCCATCTGAGAAACCTGAATACACACAGGACCACAGGACCTGATGAGATGCATCCCAGAGCCCTGAAGGAATTAATTGATGTCGTTGCCAAGCCACTCTCCATAATATTTGAAAAGCCACAGCAGTCAGGTGAAGTCGCTAGTGAATGGAAGAAAGGAAATATTTTGCCTCTTTTTAAAAAGTGTAGAAAGAAGGACCCTGGGAACCACCAACCTGTCAGCCTCACCTCTGTGCCTGGCAAGATCATGGAACAGGTCCTCCTAGAAGACATGCTAAGGTCTTGACCTGCTGGCAATGCAACCTGGGAAGCTGTTTGCCTTCGCTGCAATGGTGCATTACATTTTTGTGCAGCATTTTTGTCCAAAGCTGTTCTTCAGCTGCTCAGTAGCCAGTATATACTGGTGCATGGGTTACATACCCACAGCAGGACTTGGCATTTGGATGTCCCAGTTGACTGGAGGTTAGTAGATTTGACACCCATCTACAAGAAGGGCCAGGAGGAGGATCCAGGGAACTAGAGGCCTGTTAATCTGACCTTGGTTCCAGGAAGATTATGGAGTAGATCATCTTGAGTATCATCAGGTGGCACATGCAGGACAACAAGGCAATTGGGCCCAATCAGCAAGAATTTATGAAAGGTTGATCCTGCTTGACAAACCCAATCTACTTCTATGACAAAATTACCCATTTAGGGGATGAGACAAAGGCTGTAGATGTTATCTTTAGATTTACTTAGACTTTAGTGTACTTTAAAGCATTGTGTTGTCAGGCAATTTTTAACACCCTTTTTAACCACTTCATTGTGATGGTAGTGTGTTTTTTTATTCATTTTTTTCCTTCCTCCAGGATTTCCATGAACTATAGACTCCTAAAATTATTCATAAAAGGAATTACTTAATGTAAAAGTGAGTAACTTACCATTTTTGTCGAGCAATATTTCTTTCTGTTGCCTAAAACAAATCACACACCGAGTCTGCATTTTTGCTAACAGTAGTCCCCAGTGGCAATAAGCTTGTTGGCTGTCCTCTGCTAGCATAAGTTGTAGTTAAATGCAGCCAGTCTCACTCTGAACAAGAAACAGAACGTCTAAGTAATTCTGCTCTTAACAATTAAAAACAAGCAAAAAAACCTACCTGATTTTATAGCAGAAAATTACTTACATATGAAGTGAGACTTTGGTGCTCAATAAAACATGCTAGTCTCCAGAGACCCTCCTTAAAAAATAACTGAAATAAATATTTCTCATAATGGCTTTTCTTAAACTATGCTATAGGAGGATTACCAAGAAATCCTTGGAACTTTTAGCCCGACGATTCCTCCCTTGCCCTGGATGTGTGAGAAAGCCTTCAAAGGGTTAGCCCACGTAGACTTACGCATTTGATCTTGGGGAAGAGCAATAAATTTTCAGTTTTAATCTATGTTGGATGAGGAACTGTAAACTGAGCAGCCTGTGCTGGAGGAGAAAAGTGGGAGACTTTGTTTTCTCTTCCCCCACAGCGGACCTGAACTCTTGTCACTCAAAGATGAGGAAAACAAAACGTTGGTTACAACATGACAGTCCTGGCTGGTAGTGACACCTGTTGAAGTGCTCCAGATAATGAGACTGGCTTGCTGTCTCAGAAAAAGGAGAGAGAAAACATTTATAAGTTTCTTATACTTTCTGTATTTGGAACATTGATCATTCCATGCATTTTAGAGAGGCAGTTGAACTCTGATGGGTTCTCTAAGATGCTCTTTGTGGGTAGCATTTTATACTTAAATGAAATCTGTAAATTAGTTGAATTTCCAACAGACTTATGAACAAATCCAGAGGGATGCATTGACATAATTGCAAAAACTCTGGTGAGGTCTCATCTGGTATAGGCTGTACAGAAATATTTGTTAAAGAAGAAAATGAAGTCACAATGGTGCTGAGACTGGAAAAATTAAATGTAAGTGAAAACATAAAATAGCAATAATTTTGGGATAAGAACAGATTAAAGTGAATTATACATTCCTACTGTTTTGCTATGTCTTCTTTAGTAAAAAAATCAAATATTTTATGGAAGGCTGGCACTGTCATTGAGAAAGGAGTATATGAATGCAATTACTCCATCTGCCTGGAGGATGGGAATTTTAAAATTAAACAGAATCATAGAATATTGGAAGGAACCTTTAAAGATCTTCTAGTCCAACCCCCTACCATGCACTGGGATGCCTCCTGCTAGACCAGGTTGCTCAAAGCCTCACCCAGCCTGCCCTTGAACACTTACCAGTAAGGGGACATCCACAGCTTATCTGGGCAACCTCGTTCAGTATCTCACCACCCTCATTGTAAAGAATTTCTTTGTTATGTCCAATCTACGTCTACCCTCTTTCTGTTTAAAACCATTATCCCTTGTCATATCAAGATGATGCCTGTACTCTTCTCCATTGCCTCAGGTGCAGAACTGACACTGGAATCTAGGCTGAGCCAAGCTAGTCTTGCAGGATCACAACTCAGCAGACTAGAGAGCTTTCCACCAAAGCCCATGCTCATCTACCTGGTCTGAAGACATAAAGACTGTCCCTGAGAGATAGAAGAGAGCAAAGGTGCCAAGTAATAGTGAGGACAATGCAGGAGAAAAGCAGTAAGGAAGCTTTCTTTTTTTTTCCCATCAAATCCTCACCAACATTTAAAGTTAAATGCCACTTATTTTTGTTGCTAGGATATCTGAAGAAAGAAGCAGGGGGGGAGGCAGTGACTCCTCTGCAATCTGACAAAAAATCCCTAAGAGATTATGATTTCTAGTTCCTGGGGACACCAACCAACCATATGGATCAAAATTCCTATGAAACAGAACTGGATCAAACATACAGTTTAAATCTCCCAGTAATCTTGCATATTATTTTATTTTTTTAAATAATGCACATCTGGGAAAAGACCTTGTAAGAGTTTCCTGGAAGAAAACATTTACTCATCATTAAATCAGTCAGTAGGCTATTTAGATTTTTTTTTCCTTCAGACTATTTTTTTTATTGTATATGATTTAGCATTATGTCTGTCTTCAATTTGTGATAAAGGAAGTTGGAAATAACACAGTTGTCAATAGCATGCAACAGCAGTACAGGACTATTAAAGCACCACTTCTGCAAGTGTCAGACAGTAAAGTTCCTTCTGATAACTGGGATACATACCCAGTGCTGGGTGTCTTCCTTAGTAGGGGCATTATAGCCAAAGACTTAGGCTGCGTGGCTTTCACCTCATGCAGGTTCTGACTACTGAAATGAAGATGTTTGTTAGTCTCCTGCAGTTAACAAAGATAAGTAACTTTTGTCAGCTACTGAAGATGAATGGTGCCACAAAGTGTACTTTTTCTCTGGTTTCAATCAAAACAATCCAGATTACTGCAAAGGTGGAAAGTCACACGACACCTACAGTTAGCTATGTTCTTCACCAACAGACCACTGCTTCAAAGTGGTCTGGGATATTAAAGTGAAAGCAAATTTTTCCTAAAATTATTTAAACACAAATGCTTCTTAAACTAGGAAGGAGACTGTAAAAAAAACATATGGCACTGGTGAGGCCACATCTCAAATATTGTGTTCAGTTTTGGACCCCTCACCACAAGAAAGACATTGAGATGCTGGAACATGCGCAGAGAAGTGTAATGAAGCTGGTGAAGGTTCTAAACCATAAGTCACATGAGGAGCAACTGAGGGAACTGGGGTTGTTTAGTCTGGATAAAAGGAGGCTGAGGGGAGACCTTACCACTCTCAACAACTATCTGAAAAGAGGTTGTAGCAAGGTGGGTGTGGGTTTCTTCTCCCAAGTAGCAAGTGATAGGACTAGAATAATTGGTTTTAAGCTGCACCAGGGGAAGTTTAGATTAGATATGAGGAAAAAATTCTTCATCAAAAGGGTTCTCAAGCAGTGGAACAGGCTTCCCAGAGAATTGGTTGTCACCATCCCTGGAGATATTTAAAAGAGGTGTAGATGTTGTGCTTAAGGATGTGGTGTAGTGGTGTACTTGGCAGTGCTAGGTTAACAGTTGGACTTGATGATCTCAGAAGTCTTTTCCAACCAAAACAACTCAACACTCCATTCTAGGATTTTATCTAAATCTTACACTATAGAGAAAATATATTTTTTCCTTTTTGGCACTTCCTCTTGGTATGCTTATATCCTTGTGCTCGTCCTTAGGCATTCAACCTTTCCCATGCAGCACAAAAAGAGCTTTTATGCCCAATTCAGCACTATGAATTTTATTCCTGGAATAAAGTACCTGCAAGTGCCCAATTCCCTTTGAAGATCTAACACTTGAAATCCTCATAGACAGTTTCAAGAAAGACAAGTTCAGTCTGAAGCAGGTGCAGAGAACAGCTATTATGGCAATCGGAGAAGAAGAAAGCACATTTTGTGTAAAAATTTATTGCTCAGATAGTTAAATAAAAAAAAGGTGACAGAGGGGTGATGCAATTGATTTTTTATAAACACACCAAAGAGAATGCAGAGTTATTGAATCCGAAGAAAATGCTTTTACAAGCATAAAAATACATAGACTGCCCAAGGAACAAATTTAAATTGGACAGTGGAAAAAGAAAAATCTATTTGTTGTCCCAGTAAAGCCCTGAAAAAACCTTCCAGCAAGGCTAATGGGGAAGAATGGGAACCATGTAACTCCCATAGTTGTGTCATCTGGTGCACCTCAATGACTTGTGACAACAGAGGGCTGGAGTCAGTGGACCAGGAATATGCTCCCAGTCTTGCTTTCCTCATATTCCCAACTAAAACAGAGTTTTAGCTCATCTCTTTCTGGAGTCAATGTATAGCTTTAGCAACCTATTTTGCATAGGCAAGGAGGATAGAGGCACCATTTTGCTGGCACTGATTATATCAGCTATTGATGGCACCCTTAATTCCTAGCTACTTGAGGTCTGTACCATGGCAAGTCCCAGCTCAGGTCACCCAGCTACAAGGCAGAGCTGCAATTCCAGCTGCATGACTAGAATGAGACTGGAATCAGAAAGGGATGAAATCTATCTCAGGCGTGACTTACCAAACATGTACATTTGATACAGCAAAAGCTCAGATACTGTCTGAGCAAGGAACAAGTGGGACTCAGGAGTCACTTATACAAAGCAGAGATGCTGAAGAGGGAACTAAGTGCTATGAAATGCCCTTTTTCGTTCTGGTTCAGGCAGGCTGGGATGTGTCAGCTGGTCCCAATCTATCACAAGAGAGTAAGAACAGAACGTGACCCTCCCTTCTTTTCATCCCACCACACCGGAGTGAGAAAGAAAGGAGATTCCCCTGTTATAGCCCCAGGACTTTCCAACTACCCTGATAATGAAAATGTAACTGAGTGTTCCCTACTTCTCCTTACTTTCTGTGGTCCAACTATGCTTTATACCTATTCTATTGTGAATTGCCTGTACCTAATTGTAGCTCATGTGCCCTTAATGGTTTTTCCTGTATTGGAGATGCTCTACTGTCACCCGATGAATATAAAATACAATATTAAGTATTAAGGATTGCTTTTTTTCTGTAGTTCCAAGATTTAAATGAAAAAAATAATAACTGCAAGGCATGTATGTGAGCATTTTGTTGTGTTTGTTGGGAGTATTTGACATTACTGTTTCCTGAAGGCTAGGGAAAATGAGACTGCATGGTCAGAATAGTCTTCAAAGCCCCATTACACCTTTGAAAGCAGGACTCCTAGAGGTAGAAATCCCCTTCCAATCTCTGTGTTTGAACCTTCCCAGGCGCCCAGAGCAGTGCTTCATAATCCTGCTTCTCCTCCTAGTTGTGTTATCTCAATAAAGGACCAAGGACAAACCCCCTGCCTACATTTCTGGCCCTACAGAAGCAAGCCAGTTTCACCAGTGACCTCAGAAGAGTCAAGAATCTCCATGAGATCTGAATTCCACTCTTGCACTCCAGACACATTTCTAATACACAAACCACAGTGGTTCTCATAATTAACATCCTGCAAAACTGTTGTGGTTTGGGCCCAACAGGACAACAAAGGAGCATCCCCATGGCCACTCACTCAACTCCCCTCCTCCCCCCCACACACGCTGAGATGAGGAGGACAAAGCTCCTGGGTTGAGACAAAGGACAAGGAGGGTTCTTCACTGATTAAGGTCCCAGGCAAAACAGACTCGACTTGGGGGAAAAAAAAAATATTAATTTCACAGTAATCAAACACACACAGACACAGACAACACAAAGAGCAGTGCTTGCATATGTTACCCCACCCCTCCCTTCTTCCCGGGCCCAAATCACTTTGTTCCCAGTTTCTCTCCCTCCTTCCCCCCAGTGGCACAGGGGGACAGGGGATGAGTCAGTTCACAGGCTGGTGGTTCCTGCCGCTCCTTCCTCCTCAGGAAGAAGGATTCCTTACAGTCCTTCCCTGCTTCCCATGGGGTCCCTTCCACAGGAGAGAGTCCTCCACAAACCTCTCCTTCATGAGTCCTTCCCATGAGGTCCGGAGCTGCTCCAGCCTGGGCTTCCCACAGAGTCACGGGCTGCTTCGGGAACAAACTCCCCTGGTGCCAGGGTTTTCCCAAGCTGCGCAATCAGAGTCCACAGGCAGAAAATCCTCTGGCCACAAAATCCAAGTCCAGTGGCCAAGTTCACCACTCCTGGAGTCTTTAGGGAACTTTCCACCATGTTCCTCCATGAGTGTAGGGGGACAGCTGCCATCTCATCATGGGTTGCAGGGAAACTTCTGCTTGGGCACTTTCTTCCCCTTCTTCCTCACCAACCACCAGCACCTCTCTCCTTCACCAGCACCGCTCTCCTCATCCAGCACAGCTCTTCTCCTCTTGCACAGCTCTTCTGCCCCTCTCTGCTAGCTCTGCTCAGGTGTTATTTCAGTTCTTTCTTATGTTAGTCACTGAGGCGCAACTATTGTCCCTCTAATGGCTCCTTGGCTGGGTTTTGGGGCAGGGGGAGCTTCTCAGCTTCTTACTGGAGCCACTCCCATGGTCCTTCCCCTGCTACCAAAAAACCCACCAAACCAAACCATAACAAACACTTAAACCTGGCACTTTTCATGCAGTGATAACCATGCTCAGTATGACACTACAAATATATGAGCCGCGCCAGGGTGAAGTAGCTAAGTTAAATGCAAAAGTCTTTCTCCCAAAAGAACCCAGATTGATTTCAGTAGAACAAACGCTTTTGGTTAGATTGATCTTACACCAAACAAGGGGCTGTACATTGTTCATTTTACTGATGGTAAATGTGCCTTTTATGTTCAAGATCATAAGCAACATGCATTTAAAGGCCTGACATTTAGAGGAAAACAAATTTCCTTTCTGCACACCAAATGGAAATCATAGATGTGAGAGCTGGGCAAAAAGCAACAATATCTACAAATCAAGTATTTTATCAACCTATTTCATGCTGTACAATTAGAGAAGTTACCAGTTACATCACAAATCCTCATCCGTACCTGGTAAAGTGTCCCCTTTGGGAAGATCAATATGCCTAACTCATTGTGGGAGTAAAGGATGTACATAATTTAAACTACACTGCACTGCCAGGTGGTGAGCTTGATTATCTGGAAGCAATTGTGCTGCACAGGGAACTGATGTCAGACCCCATGGAGTGCTACGATTTAAACTGTACATTCTCTGAACGCACTAAAAAAGGGATCACTGTGATAATTTCCATGAAGTTGATTATCTCATGATCTACACCCAATAGATCATTTTCTTTTAGAAGTTGGAAAAAGTGGACTATGGACACATAGGGATTAGGGTACCTCAAGCAGTCAGTAGAAAATGCCAGGGAAAATGTATATTGGTAGCTCTTTCTTCTCCATTGCCTGTGACACCTGTCTCAGGGGAGAAGAACCTGCGCCTCTATGACACCAAGTTGGATTCATCCCATCTCGGTCTACACTGGAGTTTGACAAGATAATATGAGTTTTCTCCTGCAAATACCAAACCCAGTCTCCAGGTAGTCTCACTCACAGACCAATGGTTTTCTCCTCCTAAAAACGGCAAGGCTCAAGTTTCACTGTCTGCCCCAATGCCTCCTCCCCAGCTGTGTGTCCCTCTAATCTACAAACATGATGTTTGGCCCTTCTGCATGTGAAACAGGCATTTTCCTTCTCCACGCTTCTGTGATCTATCATGGGAAACTGGGAGCAGAGGAGAGAACATGCTCCTTTCTCCCAGTACAACCATGGCAAAGATTATAAATTGGATGCAGATTTTCTTTAGGGTAGCAAAGACATTGCTCCTTCTGAGGGTATATTTCAAGTTGTGGTTCCAAAGTACGGGTTACCAAAACAGTTGCCAGAATTTTATTTTAGAACTTTAACTGAAATTGCCTGCAAAATTCAGGTTGATGTAGACAGTCCGCTTGGAGAGTTTTGGACTGGTGGTTAATGAAATTCCAGACGATTTGAAAACACAGAAAAATAATGTGAAGTGTGGAAATGCATTCACAATTTGAGCTTCTCTCTCTCTTCTGGAGCCAGGTGCTGCACTGCTGGATCTGAATTTACATTCTTTGAGCATGACTGCTGGAAGTCCTTACTGCTGAGACAGCTAGGTGCTCATTTTATTATCACAAATACTGTTGACTGTTCCTGTTAAAACTATCTTATACATGTGAAAATGTAATTCAATCTAGACATTTCTATTATCTGCAGCTTTTGTGCTTATGAAGTTTTATTTGTTGTAAAGACAAACACAGAAATAACATAAGCCTTTGGTAAGCAATAAATAGGGACTTGAAATCATTTCCAGAAGCATCTGACTATTGGACTCCACCCAGGCAGTCTAGTTATGATTTGTTTTGATTTACAAATTTTTACAAGAAAAAAAAAGAAGATCCTTCCTTTATTTGCAGTGGTTTTGAAATTACCCTTCTAAAAATTAAGTTTTAAGCACAAACTTCTCCAGAAGCATTCTGAAGCTCCACTGCTGGTCCCTGGGGCAGGAGCAGGAAGAGTGTTTATTTGCTCCCAGCAGATGCCCCTGCACAGAGCTCTTCTCTCATCCCGTTGCTCCTTGCTGAGGCTTTGGTTATATCTATATTATAGCTTATTGGCTGGTGCTAATTAGACCACTCTGCTAGGAGTAGCCTGAGTCCCTCTGCATTTTCCCAAGATTTGACTCTCTGCAGCATTGCAGCGCTTGTAAGTACCACGAACTGTAAATGTGTGATTCTTGTCAGTCCCATTTCCCATTGCAACAGCAGTTTTAGGGCCTTACGATGAAATAACTCACGGTTCACCTCCAGACAGATGTCATCAGTGCAAAGGCAGACAGGAGGCATGAGATGACTGGGTCTTACCTGTTCAAACTGTAGCTAATGGTACACCTTAGTGTGGTGCACACGTGGTGCTGTGTCTAAGGTACAAGATATATTGATAAGTTTTTTCCCCTGGCAGACCCCATGTGTTGTGGGCCAGCTACTGGGGGGCTACCATTCCCCACACCGTGTTTCATAATAAGCTTAGTGCAAGTACTTTTATCAGTGTAAACTATATGTGAAGTTGACAAAAAGCGTGCTCTAAAAAAGCAGTTCAGGGCCTATGAAGTGTTTTTGACTGAGAGAACAAGAACTCGAGACATGTAAAGGCAGAGATGTGAGCTGCCTGTCCCAGGAGCTGGAGGTGGCTAGAGGTGCAGAGGTGTAAGGACCTTTTACAAAGGATGTAGGAATCCCCCACAGCAGCTGTCACCAGTTTCCATGCTTTTAAAAAAGAGCCTATATTTGCTGAAAGAGAGCAGTGGCAGCAATTTGCAGTTCAGCAGGGAATTCTTAGGTGCTGTGGCATTTTGTGGGAGCAGTTAATGAGAAGATGGAGTAGGAAGTTACCGCTGTGATGACTGTGTATTATCAGAAGAAATGAACCAACAAACAGGTGAGATGCTTCGAAGAGAAACGGGGAGGCAAAGAGGTTTGTTCAACTGCTTATAGGGTGCTATCACAGATTTGACTAAACAGCTAAAACTGGTTAAATCAGAGTGTTAAATTTCAGCACAGATTTTAAAGGGGGGGACATTCTCCCAACTGCTGAGTGCTGCAGTCTGTGGCATATCATATCTCAGGCCAGCAGCTCCTTGCTGTCCCAAGTGATAACTTTAGTGTGATCAGCTGCAGCAGCTCAGCAGGAAGGAAGTTGGGCGGGGTCCACCTACACCTTGTGAACATTGTTTGAAGCCAGGCACATTCTCAACATGCCTACCTCCAGCTGAAAACTCCATTTCACTTGCAGGGCTGTTTTTTACTCCCCTGCTGTCTTCTGACCTCCATCTTGATTAAAATTCTGCACTGAAGGTGGACAGTAAAACAGGGATAAAAACAGAGAATACTTGAGTGTTGAGAAAGCAAGCCAAACAAAAAGATTCCAGTCATCCACTGCAGCACAGGTTTTCAGTTCTGAGTTCTAAACAAGATGTAACTAGGTCTCAGAATAGTGGACTGGAGGCTTTGATCACATACCAGAAAGCTGTGGATTGCCGTTGTATTGAAGCATGCCTCTACTACCTAGTTAACAACAGCACAGAGCTCCCTGAGCTACTAAAGATATTTGCAGAAAGCTCACATAGTGCATTTTTAGCCCAGTATTGTGCCTCAGACAATCTTTGGCTCTTGAGAAGAATGAACAGCCCAGGAAAATACCACACCCTGACCCTATCTATCTCATAACTAGAAAATCAGGGTGTTGTATCTCTGTACTTCTGATTCTGGGCCTATTGCAGGTAGTGAAAGTGAGTTCAGGTTTCCCTGGATGTGAAAGGGCAGTCACAACCTGGGAGAATTTGGAAGAGAGGGACTCAGACCTGCTGCAAAGCCTGATTTTACTGAAGTCGCTGCCAAGCTCTAAGTGCTGCAGCTGCAGAGCAGGTCATACTTCGTTGTTATACTCCAGAAGTTCAGGCAGTGTAACGTTCAGAAATCATTCTGAACAGCACCTTAGTCTTACAGCCAACAATGGGTTAAACTTAGCTTTGTTGAAACCAAGAAGATTTTACTGAACTTCACTGGAGGCAGGACTGACCTTGTGATATATAAAGGCTCTCAGATTAGAAACAGTTTTCAGGTGCTCACAAATGTCTGTATGCTTGTTTTCAAGTGACCCTGAGGCAGACTACACTGTTCTTGCAGCATAGCAGACTGTCTTGGAGTAGGATTAAGTACACCCTGCCCCAGTTTTTCAGCTTCATAGACCATTGACTGTGGGCTCAAAGCCCTGTTAGATGTGCACTGACACCATTCACCTCTCAGAGGGTCCTTAGCTGGAGTTGTGGCATTGTCTGACTGGCATTTCTGGAGATGATTCCATGTGAGCTCTGTGGTTAAATTTTAATCCTGAGCTAATTTGCTGCATCCAATCCTCTGTAATCTCCATCAAGCCCTTCTGTCCATCTGCAATGACAATGTCAGGCAGACAAGACAGACTCATGTTGTCTCCTGGAAGGGCCTTGGATCAGTCATCTGCAGAGCAGTGCAGGGTTGTAAACAGAATTCAAGCTGGGCTGAATTCAGGCTACTGGAAAAGACACTATGAATACACAGTTCTGGGCTTTGGCAGCCTCAGCTTCAAATCTCTCCAAGGAAGCATCTGGTATAGGATGGACAAATACAGTCCAAAATTGCAAAGCTGTGAATATCTTCCAGACTACTGGACCATAGTAGGTTCAGCCCAGTCTGTGATCACATACAGGCCCCCCTGTATAAATGAGACCTTGGCCTGTGACAAGATGCCAGTTGTATTTGGCAACTGCTTACATGTCCCCAGTACCACACAAGGTGTGCTGTTGGTGAGTCTGAAGTTGCAGTTGGGCTTGGACCTGCAGGTAGCTGAAGATACAGCCTCACTAACTGTGGAGAAAAAGGTAGCCCAGGTGTGAAGAGGCTGATGTCTGCTTTCATGTATTTCTGGGTCATCAGCCAATGCTAGGGTTTTTTTGGGCTGTGTTGATACATGAGACCATTCAATCTTCTGCTAGGGAAGTAATTGGACTTTTATGAAATTTATAGGTGGTAAGCAAAATCTAGATCATGTATGTGTCACTTTAGAATGATTTCAGAAATGGATGCTCCTGAGCAATTGTCATTGCTCATTTCAGATCACCTCAAGTTTCTGGGATGCTAAAAAATGTACAGTCCTCTTTAAAAAGTGGATGCAGAAGCCATGCTCTACAAAGGGAATTTGAAAAGTACTGTTAGTCTTCTGTTTGAAACACTTCCTTTATCCACAGGATTTAATTTTATTAATTAGTATCCAGCTTTAAACATCTGAAGCAGAGGCAGAGGAATTCATACTCTTTTAGATTGTCATCAGCAAAGCACTTTCATTCAGAATTTCCAGATACAGAGGAATACTTACATATAATTATTGTGATTTTCTGATGATACTTCACTGTAGAAACCCAGGAGTATTTCAAACCTCATCAGTTCATCCAAAACTCTGGTAGGTTGATTTTGATTTGCTCAAATCATTGAATGGAGTGAATCAGCTGTCATTCCTGGTTTTCAGTTTGGACATATTTTCCTTTGAGAATTTGAATACATTGAAATTAAGCCCTCTGCTATAGTGCTTCAGTTCCATGTTAAGTCTTTTGAGTAGTTCTTCATACAATTATATGCAGTTTCTTATTTAACTGAACAACAATAACATTTTTTATTGCATGTGCTATACTTGTATGAAATCCTTGAATCCATTAACTGGTCTGAAGATGCTGGGTACTAAATCCACAAAGAAGTGACCAGATGGTAGTTATGTTACTGGGGATCTCCAGTTGTGAAAGTCTGGGCTGACTTTAGTACAAGTGTGCCAAATTTGTGGATCAGGAAGAGGAAGGGGGAAGGGAAAAGGGAACAGGAAGAGGAAAGGGAAGTCTAGTCTAATCCAGACTAGACAAACCCAAAGTCCCTAGCCACTCCTGGTAGGACATGCCTTCCCGCCCTTTCACCAGCTATTTTGCTCTCCTTTGGAAACATTCACAGACTCACAGAATCATGGCAGTTGGAAAAGACCTCTGAGATTACAGAGTCCAACCATCCACCCAGGGGAAAGAAAAATACCACAACCCACAACCCAAACCACAACCACACACCCCATAGAACCAACAACACACAACCCCAAAAACCCTACATGTCCACTAGAGAATGCCCTGAAGGGCCACATGTACATGTTTCTTGAATATCTCCAGGGATGGGGACTCCACCACCAACCTGGACAGCCTGTTAAGGTGCCTGATCACTCTTTCCATAAATAAATTATTCCTAATATTCAATCTAAGCCTCCTCTGGTGCAACTTCAAGCCATTTTCTGTAGTTCTGTTATTATTCACTTGAGAGATGAAGCCAACACCCACCTCCCTACAACCTCCTTTCAGGTAGATGTAGAGGGCAATGAGGTCTCCCCTCAGCCTCCTCTTCTTCAAATCAAACAATGACAATTCTCTCAGCCTCTCTTCATAGGACTTGTTCTCTAGACCCTTCACCAGCTTAGTAGTTCTCCTCTAGGCACACTCCAGCAACTCAATGTCCTTAAAATTCAAGGACATTCACATCCTTCTTAAGTTTTGCATTACAGAACTTCTCACAGCACTCAAGGTGAGGCTGCACCAGTGCTGAATACAGCAGGATAATTGCCTCTTTTGACCCTCTGGTTATACTGTGTTTAGAATCATAAAATCATTTGGATTGGAAAAGACCTTTAAGACCACTGGGTCCACCTCCAAACCATGTCCCTAAGCACCATGTCTATATGTTTGATGCACCTTAGGATGTGGTTTGCCCTGTTAGCTGCCAGGGCACAATGCTGACTCATAATGAGTCTGCTCTCAACCAGCACCCCTAAATCCCTTTCTGCAAGGCTGTGCTCTAGCCACTCCTCTCCCAATTTATGCTTGTGCCAGGCATTACCCTATCCTAGGTGCAGGAAATGGCATTTAGTTGGTGTAAAAGTTAAATGCATACTTGTCTCAGTTGCTGTAGAAGACAGTGACTGAAAGATAGATAGACCTGTACTAGACTGGTTTCTAGACACCTTACATTTTGTATGTATGTAGGGCTAATCACCCTACACTGTCTTTTTAATCAATGACATACGTCTTTCTATTATAGGTCATTCATCTCACCTATCTTATAAATGTAGATAAGAATTAAAAGAAACATTTTCCAAAAGTGCTCATTCATCCCATTATTGACAAAGACATAGATCAACATTTGGTCTTATGAATACCACCTTTTATTTGATGGAAAGCTTTAGTACTAGTGGCATTATCAGGTACCTAATGGGGCTAGTCAGGTATTTTTGGATTGCTCTCCAGAACTTATGTGCCTCATGTTCATGTAGTTTTAATTTCAGGCATCTAAGGATTACCTGGATCTTGTCTTCACACTTTATTTGGTTGTGGTGCCATAGGAGAGGGATATAACAAGCAAAATCTTTGGACATGGTCTGGTTCCTAGTCTGTTCCACAGCAGTGTATCTATGTCCTTAGGACAATTGCCAGTCCACAGCTGATCCCGTTGTCCTGGTTTGAGACAGGATTAAGCCAATTATCTTTCTACTGATTTTTTATTTCTTTTCAGTGGACTCTCTTGTAAGCAGCACACTTGCTGAAATTAACAGCAAGTTTTCCAGCTAGTGGACTGATAATGCTTGATGTTTATAGACACTGTTGAGAGACCAAGGACACTTAGCTCCGCTTATCAAATCTGCTGCTTCAGACACTAAAGGAGCAGAAGAATCACATTTACAAACCTCCCGAAGGGACGAACAGACTAGACAGGTGGCCAAATGGAGTATTCCATCCTATATGTGTCATACTAGGGATAAATTGAGGAATGATGGGAGTCAAGCTCTCTTTCATTCATGACCAGCATCCAAGAAGGATTCTGCCTGTTAATCTCCCTTGATCCCTAGGCCCATGCATACAGAGTTGACAAAAACAGTGTCCCAATTGAGCTAGGAAAGAATCTAAAACTTACCCAATATTAATAGAAAGATGCTGATTAGTCTGAAGCCTCTATGTGTCCTGGGATAAATAAATTCCTATCTCTGGAAGCTGACAGCATCAGAGTGAAAAAAGTAAGTAGAACAAATTCAGGGCTGTCCCAGTCTCACCAATAAATAATTGTACATTGGAATATTTTGGATCTAAGTCTTTTTAAATACTAAAATCTAGCTTTAAACACAATATTCACATCAATGTTAACCCTACATCCTTCCCTGCGCTATCCCACTTGACCAAGCTCTACCAGCAATTTGAAGCCTCTAGTTTGGAAAAAGAAATAATTATTCCTGTGAAATGTATGTGGTTGGGGGAAAAAAAATAAAATACAAAGAGAAATGAGTTTCAATTAGTATATACTAGAGCACTGGCATTCAGCTGGCTAAGTCATCTGCTAGTGAAATACCAACCTTTTGATAGGATTTAATTTTTTTCTTTGGTTCAGCAGATTCCTTTTTCATTACTGTAAGAAATACTATAGGGCATGCAAAGCTCTGAATAAAATAAACTAACAGCTTCAGCTTAAAAAAACCCCACTACATATTGATGAGTATGATTCCTGGGATGAAGGAAAAGGTCTTTTGCTACAATAATTATTACCCTTTGTTCCTCCCTTGTCTTCCAGGAGGTCAAGCTGATATGTGGTAAGGTTTACAGCAAGAAATCCATTGACTCCTGCCAAGAAATCTGTTGACTCCCACCAAGTTAGGCAGGAGTGTTTATCTGCTTGAGGGTAGAAAGGCAGTGATTCTGTAAGGGCTGAGTCTGGTCTCACACAGATTTTCAGAAAGTAACGGCTCACCTACTTAACCATATAATTAATTATCTGAAGACTTCCTATCAAGAATATACTATATTACAGTCCAAGAAGGAGCTCAGTGTTGGGACCAGTTCTCTTTAATATCTCTGTCAACCATCTGGATGATGGGACTGAGTGCACCCTCAGTAAGTTTGCACTTAGTTGGCAGGAGTGTTGACCTGCCTGAGGGTAGGAAGGTTTTACAGAGGGATCTGGACAGGCTGGATTGATGGGCTGAGGCCAGTTGCGTGAGGTTCAACAGGGCCAAGTGTTGGATCCTGCACTTGGGGCACAACAACCCCAGGCAACACTACAGGCGTGGGGAAGAGTGGCTGGAAAGCTGCCCAGTAGAGAAGGACCTGGAAGTGCTGGTTGACTCTTTGTGAATGTGAGCCAGCAGTGTGCCCAGGTGGCCAAGACGGCCAATAGCATCCTGGCTTTTATCAGAAATAATGTGGCTAGCAGGACCGGGAGATGATTTTCCCTCCGTACTTGGCAGTACTGTGTTCAGTTTTGGCCCCCTCACTACAAGAAGGACATTGAGGTGCTACAGCATGTCCAGAGAAGGGCAACAAAGTTGATGAAGGGTCTAGAGTAAAGTCATGTAAGGAGTGTGTGAGGGAATTGGGTTGTTCCATCTGGAGAAAAGGACACTGAGGGGAGACCATACTGCTCTCTACAACTACCCAAAAGGAGGTCATTGAAAAGTAGGCATGGATTCCTTCTACAAAGTAACAAGCTGTTGAACAAGAGCAAGTGGCCTCAAGTTGTACCAGGGGAGGTTTAGAATGGATATGAGGAAAAATTTTTTCACCAAAAGGATTCCCAGGCAGTGGAACAGGCTGCCCAGGGAGGTGGTTGAGTCACCATCCGCTGGAAGTATTTAAAAGAGGTGTAGATGTGGTGACTAAGGACAGGGTTTAGTGTGGCACTTCATAGTGCTAGGTTAACAGTTGGACTTGATCTTAAAGGTCTTTTCCAACCAAAGTGATTCTACTATTCTATGATTTAGATGTGCTGGAATGTTGCTATTAAAGAATAGAAGAAAACAAAACAAAGCAAAGAAAGCCTACTTTATTGACACTGAAGGCAAACAACAGAAACCACAAAACTCTCTCAGCTGTTTACTGTTTAAGGATCTGTTTTCTGCATTATGCCTATAATGTTCTAGAAAAAATAGAAACATCCTCAAAGATTAAACTTTAATATCACACCCATGTATGAAATTGTAAAGGCTTTGAGCTAAAGTGGGAGAATTGAATCTTAAAAGGAAGAATTTTGTCTGCGATTACAAGCAAGTGGCATGCTCTAAAAGGCAGAAACTGAATTCATTTTCTCCTTGTAATTTCTGTATTGTCTCTGCAATGCATGAGGTTTTACCTTAGCCTGTACATTGAGTGACATTAAAGGGAAGATACATATTAATAAAGAGGTTTTACCTTAATAACCATTGCAAGTGCAATTCAGTAGAGCAGTACAAATACAGGTAAGCCATGGTGTAATTATCGACATAATCATCAGAGTGGCAGCTGCTAAGCTGTGAGGTACATGTGATCTTCTATGTACCTTCTGTGAGGTCTGAAGGAGTGATCTCGTTTCTAAGAGATGATGATGCACTGTAACCTAGTCACAGAAAAAAGGTCTTTAGTTTGGTAAAAAGAAAGAGCTTCAGCCACATATTTTTTTTGCAAATGTCTCAAATACTGTCACCTTTGCAATTTTGTGTCACGTGAGCAGAAAATTAGCTGTGATATTTATGCAAAAAATAGGTATTTGTGCTCCGGTGGCATACAATAAACCAAACCTTTTTCTTCCTATCTTTCATATGTTTGTAAACTGGTGATTTAGAGCTTCTGTTTAAAGACATGTTGCAGACCTAGTAAAGGAGTGAGCATAACCTGAGGGACTTTTTCTTCCTTTCCTCCCTAATTGGGTTTTGTGTTTTTTTTTTTCATCCATCCAAAATTAGATCGTTAAGTCTTCAAAGCAGGGACCCTAGACTCAATTATCCTCTCATTTTCTTCAAAGTCAGTGCAGTTTCACTAACAGGAAACTTAAAAAGTGGGTGAAGAATCAGACTTGCTTTACTATTTGTCCTCAAAGAAATCAAAATTAGGATTGTGATACAGTCACTTAAGAAAGTTCACTGCATACTACATGTGTTGCTCCATCTTCCCCACTGTAATTTATGTAATTATCACATGACTACAAAAATGCTGCCACTTTGCTATTCTTGCACCAGAAAAAAAGAAGTGCTTCCTTAGCTCTGATAAGGTTGCTTCCACTTCCTAAGCTGCATTTGCAATATGACAAATGGTCAGATTTAATTTTGACAAAGCCATTTCTCATTCCAAATATGTCGGTCTCCTCCCTGTCCTACAACTAAAAAAGGACTTAGGACTTCAAGTTCAAAATTCAGAATGGCAAAATAAGTGAGTATCAAAGGCGTTCCTGAAATTATGAGGAAAAAACAACTGTTTCACTAAGTCAAAGGGCATACAGAGGAAAGGAACACTTACTTAGCTTGCTTTACCTTTTCTCCTTGTACAGTTTCCTTCAGTGACCTGTACATGTACACTTGTGCAGCTACTGATACAGAAACAAGCTCCTAACAGATCCCCAAGTATGTCTTGATCATTCTGATGTTCTGTCCATAAATTCCATAGGTTACCTTTCTAATTACCTTTAAAGTTACATTTTATTATTTTTTTAATTTACTAGCCATTTTATATATTGAACCTTAACGTAATGTGAAATGTATGCTTTATAATGAGTTCATTTGTTTAAAAGGTGCTGCAGTACTTTAAAAAGAAGTTATTGTCATGTAAGTTGTTCTAAAATGAGAGCAATTTCAGTCTAACAATAATAACCAGGTACAAGCACTGTTGGTCTGAAACACAGTGATTCAAAAATAGTTAAAATGAAATTTTTACACCTACCTTATAGTCCTTCTGCCATCTTTATGGATTTTACTCCTGCAATAAAAGTAGAAAGGGTGAGGGGAATTTATTGATTTTCATTGTTCCACCTGTTAACTCTACCTTGGGTTTTGAAAGATGTAGTCAGACAGAGGAAATAATTAAACCAAAAATGTTCTTAATAACATGAAGAAAATGAGCAGAATATAATATTTGGAGTCTCCTGCAGCTACAGCAAATCATAATGATGAAATTGGAACATTTTCAAAAAGGAGTGTTTTGGTTTGTTTGCTTTTATTAGGCTGGAAATGTCCCTTTAACATTCTAATTTAAAACTGAAGTATGCACATTCTCTCTTGTCTTGGAAGAATGAGATTAATTTTGAGGAAGCGGTTAATGTCAAACACACTTATTCTGTCTTTCTCTTGAAGAAGTAGTAGGGCTGACAGGTTGCTTTGGTTTTTACTTCAGTGTGATTGTGAGCTTATGCGTAAAAACTAGATCTGCAACACTGTTTCATTACAGATTTTTCTTGTTATTAAACTGTACTTTGAAAGAACAAAGAAAATACCACTTTATTCCCAGTGAAGGGGTGACATCTGTATGATACTCTCTCGTTGCTGGTCCAGGGAACACTTCGTTATATTAAAGTTCCTCTACTGAAATCCTCTACTAGAAGAAGGTCATGAGACTTGATCAGAGCACTCTGTGTTTTGATGGGTTGACTATTCCACTTACCATAGAATCACAGAATCATAAAATGGTTTGATTTTGGAGGAACCTTAAAGTTAATCTAGTTCCAACCGCCTTGCTTGGGCAAGGGACACACCTCCCTATAGATGTTGCTCAAAGCCCCACCAAACCTGGCTTTGAATACTTCCAGGGAGAGGGAATCCACAGCCTCCCTGGGCAACCTGTTCCAGTGTCTCACCACCCACACACTAAAGACTTTCTTCCTAATGTCTGTCACAGTTTGACTCAGGATCATTTTCTCTTTTAAGAAAAAAGGGAGAGGTAAAACCGAACCTGCTACTGCCAGAGAGAGCAGCAGAGCAGACAGGAGCTGAGGGTAGACTTATGAGGGTCAGGAGAGCTCAAGCCCGGGGATCGATGATGCTGGATGGACGGAGTCCTCCCTGGATCCTGGCCATGGACAGAAGAGGAGGGAAGAAGAAGCAGAAAGGAAGTTGTCTTCTGTGATCTCTGACCTTCCTCTGAGCTTACGTAGATATATGGAATGGAATATCTCTGGCCAGTTTTGCTGTCTGTCTAACTCAGCCTCCTACGGGGGGGGTCATAAATCTCCCCGTAGTGTCTGAGCCAGCAGAGTGAAGGTGTGACCTTGGAATCTCGGCAGTAACATAAACATACCAGTGTTATCAGTCCACTATCTGGACCACTTGCTGCTAGTTAAAAGAGAGCTTACTGAAGGAAAAAAATAAATAAAATAAATCAGCAAAAGGATAATTGGCTTCATCCTGGCTCAAACCAGGACAGTCTAACCTAAATGTCCCTCCTTTCAGTTTAAAACCATTACCCCTTATCCTGTTGCTACATGCCCTTGTTAAAAGTTTCACCCCAGCTGTCTTGTAGCCCCCCTTCAGGTACTGAAAGTACACTCTAAGTCTCCCTGGAGCCTTCTCTTCTCCAGGTTGAACAACCCCAACTCTCTCAGTCTGTCTTCAGCAGAGCTGCTCCAGCCCTCTGATTAACTTCATGGCCCTCCTCTGATTGTGCTCCAAGAGCTCCATGGCCTTCTTATGTTGGGGTCTTCAGAACTGGACACAGTACTCCATCCAGATAGGTCTCATGAGTGTGGAGAAGAGTGGGAGAATCACAACCCTTGACCTTCTGGCCATGCTTCTGTTGATGCAGCCCCTAACATGGTTGGCTTTCTGGGCTGCAAGCGCATGTAGACAGCTCATGTTGACCTTCTCATGAGCCAGCACTCCCAAGTCCTTTTCCAGGACAGTCTTTTCTCAATCCATTCTCCACCAAACCTGTATCCATGTTTGGAATTGCCCTGACCCAGGTGCAGGACTTTGCACTTGGCCTTATTGACCTTGATGAGATTGGCAGGAGCCAATCTCTCAAGCCCATCAGTCCCTTCCCTCCAGCAGGTCAGCCACATCAAACAGCTTGGTGTCATCAGCATACTTGCAGAGGGTGCAACAATCGACACACTTAGATAGTTGTTCTCAATAAACTTTTTTCGCTTACATGTTTAGATAGTGTTTCTTAGTTTATTGAGCAAAACATTGTCCTTCTCTTAATTTAAACTTATTTGAAAATGTGGGGTTTTTTAGTATGAAATCCAAGATGCTGGCCAGAGGTTGTTCGGTTCTACCACTGGGAGCATAAGTCTTCATTCAAGCACTGTGCACACATTAGTCCTGAGAACTTCTGGTGGGCTGTCCCTGTCAAACAGCCAAACACCCACACAGATGCTCACTCCCTCCCCTCTCCTGCAGGCTGCAGAGAAAATATCAGAAAGGCAAGAAGACTTGTGGGTTGAGATAGAGTCTAATGGGGAAAGAAAAACTGCCCACATAACCAAAGCAGAGAAAAAAAATTATTCATTATTTCCCACCAGCAGGCAGGTGTCCAGTCACTTCCACAAAAGCAAGGCTTCATCACATGTAATGTTCCCTTGGAAAGACAAACACTGCAACCATGAATGTCCCCCTTCCTTCTCCTTTTCCTGAGCTTTTATTTCTTAGCAGAGTGTCATAAGGTATGGAATATCCCTTTGGTCAGTCCAGGTCAGCTGTGCTGGCTGCACGTCCGCACAGCTTCTGGCCCACCCCCAGCCTACTCACAGGGACAGAGTGGGAAGAAGAGACAGCTTTGACACTAGGCAGGCAATGCACAGCAATAGCCCAAACATTGCTGTGGTAACACTTCTAACCCAAACCAAAGTGTCATATGGGCTACTGTGAGGCAAATTAACTTCATCCCAGCCAGACTCATTGGAGCGTGCCAGCTTGTAGAGTTGCTTCTTCTGTCACTTGGAGTTTTAACTTGGACAAGTCACTTCTCAGTGCCTCGGTATACTTGTGCTTAACATAGGGAAAATTCTCCTTCAAGACATCAAGCATTGCTATTCAGAAAGTGCTTTCAGAGTGACAGAAGTGTCAAATACCACAGTATTATTTTTAACCTTTGAATTTCAGTCCTGTCCTTGCTACATGTGCTTAAGAATTTGGCTTAGATTTATGTACATTGTTTTTTGTGGTTTCATCAAATTTAACCCTCCCACACCAGTCCCTTGATTTTACATTTTCTGTGTACCTCATGTTTGGTGAAACCCTGCACCCAGCAGACTCGGGGGATATTTTTAAAGCAATTAAACATTTTATTCCTGTTAATGTTTTGCACTGATGTTGTTTGATTTGTTCATGTTAGCAGGTTAAAGTAAAGCCCCAACTACACTCTTCTTTAAGGTATAAATTTGTATGAAAAATAATAGCTAAAAAATTAAGCTTTGTTGTAACAGTGACCTACAAAAAAAACCCCGAGCAGCAGAGAGAAATCAGACGTGCTTTAGGGATAAATAATGATTGTTTAAAGTTACTAACAGAGGTTCCAGAGTTAAAAAGAGGAAGAGATTTCATAGCAGCTCATTAGATATTGCCTACTATGTGTACAGAAAGGATGACAATGGCCTCAGGTACTGTAAATTAGGCCAACACAAAATTAAGAAAATGAACCAAGTTCAAAAGGATGAGGGAGAGTAATAAAAACCATGCTGGATTCTAGTGTGATGTGCTAGATGCATATAAATCTCAATCAGTTTCTTCTTATTTATAAGACTAATAGGGCATTACTGGGGAATACTTCTAGGAGTAAAGCAAGGCTGAAGCTGAACTTAGAGTAGCTTGAGCTTGAACACTGAACCTGGTATCTAATGGGTCGGTGCCTAACCCCAGCCACTTAGACTCTTCATCACCATCAGCAAAGGGTTCCCTCCATGAGTAGGGTGCTATGCTGTTGAAATCACAAGGTGGGGGAGAGCAACTCAAGTCCTGCTCCTCTCAGACCAGGATCTCATAATTTTCTGCTTTAATATGTAGAATGAAAAAAAAAAAAAAAAAAAAAGAAGAAATGCACACAATGTTTCATGAGTGGCCTGTATGCTGCATATGCCTCACACCTGACTGCCAGCCAGCCTTGCTCATCAGTGAGGTTGACCCTGGCTTCATACCCCTCTAGGCTTATGGCTTTTGCTTTGGTGGGCACCTCACAGCTCTGTCCTGGCAGTAGGGCCAAATGTAGAGTCTTTACAGTAGCTCATAACCTGCCAAGATCAAATATAGATTTGACTTTTCACCCATTTCTCTTCTGTATGATGCAGCAATGACTCAGGCTGCATATGAAGGGCAGTTTTACAAAAAAATGTTTTTGATCATTTCTACTCCTGATCCTTTTTAAAGGATATGAGCTTCAGTACATTGCTATTACCCACTAATTTCATGGTCCATGGCTGAACATAAGGCTGTAATTCAATTCTGGGTTTTTTCTGGTATTATAAACAGCAAGAGTAATGCTGATTTACATTCTCAGTGTTCACTGAGGACTAGGTATTGTTATTTATAATATAGGCAAGGGATTTTGCAGACACCTAGTCATTAAGTTATTTAAAGTCTGTCATGCTGGAAAAGAAGACTTAATCCATAGAACGTAGAAAGCAAAGGATTTCAGGGCTGGAGATCTCAAAAGGCTGAGATTACCAAGGGAAAAAAATTAACACAGTGATTTCAGTTCCTGAGGAATAATCATTTGTAGGCAAGTAACAAACAGCATGCGGTGTGCCTGGATGTACAATCAATTTTTAACCAAAAAATATTATGTGGCTAATCAAATACTAGCAAATCATTGCATTACAAGATATTTATAACAGAATACAGTTTCCACATCATAATACAGGGGAATTAATTGACAAAGTAATGAGGATCTCTTATGTCTGTTTATGCTTGTTCTGGCAGATATCTATTTCATGTTATGTTCAGATGAACAAGAAAGTATAGTTGTAATTGCAGTAGGAAAAGCTTTTGAAAGATGTGAAATCAATAGCTGTCCTGAAATTGGTATCAGAAGAGAAATATTTTGCAGGGCAATTAAATTTATGATTCAGTGGGAACCACACACTGTCTTAACACTTGATCTTACAAGAAGCTGAACATTTTCCCTCTGCTCCAGCAGACCACTCATGTGTGGATGACAGATAAAGTCCCACAGACAGCATTGGCACTAATCATATACTTACATTTGAACTGGGCTCTTAAACACTCCAAGTTTTGACCCAGAATACACAGCAATGAGCTTTTAATGAAGATTGATTAACAGAACAGAACTGAATTCTGCAGTCTTCAAGGTCAGAAAAAGTTCTGCTCATTCACAATCTGTGACTCATGCTGCTTAAGGCACCTGGGTTGCATATTTAAATTATCATTATCTCACAGTCTCTACAGAGGCAAAACATCCTGTTGTCTACCATCCATGTTATTTCTACAGATCAGAATCTGGGCTCCTGGTAAGAGCTTAATCCCCTTCCTTTTACTTGTTAGCTGTTCTATGTATCTCAGACCTTCAGGCTGATGATATGTATGACTAACAAAGGAGAAGTTTTGCTGCCACTACCAGACATAGCCATTTCCATGTGCTTTAGGTGAATAAGGGAGAACAGGATAAACCTGAGGTGTTCAGGCGTGGGTCTCCTACTCTGCTGGCTGCTTTAAAGGCAGTGAAGGCAGACTTAAGTCAGAAAAGTTGTGACAGGACTGGTAGATTCTGGTAGACTCTGACTATCATGGTGTTAAACATTGCTCAGACAGGCACAATGTAAAAAGCAAGAGGCATAAATACAAACTCATATCCAAGAATACAAAATGCAGATTATATGTACAGGTGAGGTGTGTGTAACTTAGCAGACTGAAAAGAATTTGAGGATCCCAGTAGACAATCTGAGCACAAAAACCTACGCTGATACTGTTCAAAGGACTAAACCAATCTCAGGATACATAAGCAAAATAATTTTCCATTATGAGGATAGAAAATTGTTTTCTTATGTGGTGGGAACATGCCTCCTCCTCCCAGCGTCCAGAAGACTGTTGAAAAAATAGAACTGGGGGAGGAGCCATGACAAAGGTTGAAGGGTTGAAAGCTCTGCTTATAACTCACTCTATTTTGCTTATCAAAGAGGATGTTCAAGGCTGGATCAATCTGTTTTTAGAATCTATGTGGCGAAGAAAACAGCAAGAATGAAAGATTCTCTGACTCACAGACAAACTACAAATTTTAAAATGTTGAAGCCTGTGGTGAATTCCCGATATCTGGAAGTATTTAAACTTAAACTGTTTTTTTTTCTCTTTTTTTTTTGCTAAAAAATATTTTTCTGTTTTTCTGTTTTTCACTCAAACACACATGAACATAAGCCATTTTTGCTGAAGCTACCTGAAAGGTCAGAATACAGGATCTTAATGGCTCCTTCTGGTCTACTAGTCTTTGAGTGTATATTCTACAAAATCTTTTACCTCTACAATCCCCTATTTCAGTCCTGGTGTTCTGAGATATTTTCTTCTTCCCTCTGACCTGGGAATTTCATTATCCAAGGAAAAACAAGTTTAGTAAATTGAACTAAATGTTACCCACTTGCCTGGCAATTTTTGCTTCAGACAGAAAAAATCCCCTTAAAAATTAAAAGCAAGAAAACCAAAAGTATTACATTTAGAGTAGAATTCCCAGATGTCTGACATTAGAAAGAGACTGAGGGACTAGAGTAAAACAAGGCTGGATGGGGTGGGGGGACAGGGGCAGAGGGAGAAGGGGAAAGTCTCTGTATAGTTTATTCTTGATGGCAACAAATCTGATTACTTCTTACAGCTCCCACCAGGCAGCTCAATGTATTCTACTTGTGGGAGTCTGAAACCCATCCTGCTGAAGCTGTCCTTAGCAAGGAATGTTGAGATACTCATTCAGTCTTAGTGAGAGAATAAGCAAAAGTACATTTCCTGGAGGAGATGTAAAATGAATGAAAGGGTCATCTGCCTGCCTTAGGCACTCTTTTGAGGGACAGCCAAAGGGGAGCACATGGCTAAGCAGTGCAACCCTTTTGAAGGCAGAAGTCTACCTTTGAGAGGTGAGTAGGAAGTCAGAACAGCCAAAATTAGTCTGGGGACACAAAGGATGAGATATCAGAACATCTCACTGACTCCAGAGACGATAACCTCTGACACCATCCATACTCAGAGACAAAAGAGAATATGGACCACTGGACCGCTGTGTAGCTACAAGGTGGCACCAGCCATCCTACACACATACTGCCTATCACTGGTTTCCACCACAGAAAATTATCCTGGAGAGCTGATTGAGGCACTCCGAAACAGAGCCAAGGAGTGAGCAGATGAGTAGGGCACAAGTGCTCACACCCTGGCAACATGTGGACACAATCTACAAATCCCATTCTGCCAGTGCCTCCATCACAAGGCGACATGTTGTCACTGGTTCAGCAAACATTAAAATATGGGTTCCCAGAAAAAAATCAAACCAACAGCATAATATCAGAGTAACTCAGAATACTTTAAAACATTGTAGCTAGGATATTGTAAATGTGAAAGAAATAAGGGACTTTCATCCTCCCTCATCAGACTGTGTGAGTTCTCTTCTCAATGAGTAAAAAGGATCATTTTTACCTTGACAGTATTGCCAAACCAGCCCACTTTGTCTTTGCTTCTGTTTAGTGCTAGGAATGACAGGATTTTGGAAGTGCATGTAAATATATTTTAGAAAAAGTAAGAATGAACTGTTTTGACATTTCTAACATTATTGCCTTTGTCACTGTGACCAAGACTTTACAAATCCAGGGTGATTGCAGATGCTTATTTTCTTTTCTTCTTTTTTCTTCTTCTTTTTTTTTTTCCTTTCTTTTTTGTGAGTCAAATACAAGATTCACTGGAAAAAGGAAACCTGGCCAACTTCTAGTCATCTCATCAGCAGTGTATCATGGTTCACCTGCAATCAGTGTGCTGATGCCCAATCGACAGGAGCCTGAGTATGAAGAAAAAAGGCTGAAGCACACCCAAGTCTTGCCCAGCATGAAGTCAGTACACAGCCAGGATGTTTATTTGGATTTAGGAGCTCAGGAACTCTCTGAGTCTATTCATATGGAACCATGCAGGACTGGGCCACAAGATGATGGGAGA
Source organism: Apus apus (assembly GCF_020740795.1). NCBI lineage: Eukaryota > Metazoa > Chordata > Aves > Apodiformes > Apodidae > Apus > Apus apus. The sequence goes on from NC_067282.1 coordinate 24,135,419, forward strand.
GTTCAGGATCTGGAGGACAGTTTCTCCCTTCTAGGAGTTTGACTGGCCATGCTCAAGGCCAGATCACCAATGAGAGCTTCTGTGCAGCAAGAGCTGGGCAAGCCTCAGAGGAGGCTCTCACTCCTTCTCATTGGTGCTGAAGTTCTGGTGCTTAGTCCCCACCTGAGCAGCACTTCCGCTGTTTTGCAGCTGTGGCTATTCCCCATCTTATGCCTCTCTGATTTTGGCTCTCTGATCCTGAACCCACTGCATTACCATTCTGGCTTCACCTTGGACCTGCTGCATTGTGTAGATTTGCTGGGTGAACATTGATCTTGAGTCTGATTCTGGTTAAAATCATAATCCTGCTCTCCACTTCTGGCTCAGGGACAGTGGGACAACCCTGGATGGTGGTAGTACTGCCTCTGCCTGCCGTGCTGTGAATCTCAGCTCTCAGTTCCCCTTCTCCTGCAGCATGGCTTGCCCTCCCCAGTCCCTGGCAGGCAGTGTTCTTGGCAGAGATTTTCAGACTGTCTCTGATTTCCTACTTGGAAGTTCAAATGTAGCTTATCTTAAAATGCCTGGAAGTCCTTATTTGAGTTCAATTGTCTTCATCAAATGAGTAATATCAAGCCGGCTTTCTGAAGACAGCTGTCCACATCTCAGTGGACAACTCATGTAATCAGACTTAGTGCTGGTATTCTCAGAACCGAAATGCAAGCGTGGGTGATGATATGAAATCAATGAAATTACATCTGGCTGTGTGGAAACAGACCCTCTGACCTCAAGTACTTAACTTTATAGATCTGACATGAGGGACAAAAACACAACAATGAAAGCTCATCCACTTACAGGGGCGAAGGGAAGACTCCAGTCTTTCTACTTGTGATAAGGGGAATTATCTTACTACTTGTGATAAGGGGAATTATCTCTTAAAAGCAAACAGAGGAAAGAATGAAGTAATGAATAAATAAATCAGTGGAAGTATTTGACAAACATAACACAGACATACAGTTAAAAAAAATACATAGCAGGACATTTAAGGGTTTCCCAGGGATGTAGGTGCTGTTAAGTAGATGCCTTGTTTGTGTGCAGTTCCATAGTATGCTGTAAGTACAAACTTAAGAATAACCTCAGGCAGGAAAATGTAAAGGTCTGGAGGGTTGAACTTACTGTCCAATGTCCTTGCCTTGTTTTTAATCCTTGGTGAACTTAAAACTGTTTCCTGCTAATACTCTTCACCCACGACAGGGAATTAAACTGCCCCAGTCTCTTGTCATCTGTTGGACAGGCCAGGAGATGACTACTGACATTCTTAGGTTAAACTATAAGGTCTTTGAAGCAGAAGACACCTTTTTTGCTCTGTCTTTGTCAAGCACCTGGTATTCTGAGGTCCTACACCACTGTCATGTAAATTAAACAGAATATTAAATTAACACAACTCCCTCTTCACCCAACCAGAATTAAAGCTCTATCCACCTCCATAACAGATGCAGACCATAAAATTTTACTAAGTTTTTTCTTTCTGATAAAGGAAATCTTTTTCAACAAAGCTGAAGTTAACAATAAGGAAGAACTATAGGTGAACTGAAATACCTTTATATCAAAATAACAGCAAGATAAGCTTGTTTAGAAATCAGTCCAGTGCTTATAGTGCAGGTAAAGAGGACAGTGAATCTAAATTTATTTTTATTTTAAAAGGTGAGACCTTCCACACAGAAATAAAAATCTGCCCCTAACAACTTTTCTGAAGCAGTGAAATGTAAGTACAAGAACATGAGGCAAGCAAATTATACCAATATGCCTGAATCACAACTTTTGTTAGATATCCTATGAACTTACTTTCCTAAGTAAGAAATTCAGATAATGATGAATTTTAGAAACCATGCCGAGTTCCAGCTTAGTTGTAGTGGTCTAGTACAGCCATATATATATGAGCCAAAACCTCACATATGTAGCAAGGAGGTACAGAGAAAGGTTAAACTCTGAGGAATTCTGAAATTCACAAGTTTGCCCAAGATACTTTGGCCACTCTTCAGCTGAATCAGAGATAACAAGGATGAAGGACTTCTTTAGGTAGAGTAGGCTATGAATAGCTCCTTCTTGTGCTCAGTGGGGCATTCACAAGAGGAGTTGGTGCAGTGACTGCACACGGTTGGAGACATGAAGAGAACACAGCATATGTGATGCACTGACCTCCCTCTGGAGGCATCACCAGCATCAGCCTGAAACAGTCGTCAAGAAAACTGGACCTGCAGAACTGTGTTAGAGTCAAGGGTGATAAAAGGCACCTAGAGAGTCCTATAGCTGGCTCAGAAGGACTCAAGTGGCAATAAAGAAATTTTGCCCATGGGTCTGGTGATGTAAAGTGATCTAAACTAGGAACATGTACTCAGGGTCACGGCAATTTGAGATATATCAGAATTCTCCATATTGGATGTATTCTAGTATTTTATTATCAAAAATATGTTGCTAATGTCACTTAAAGTGAGATAAAATAACTTAAATCTGATGAAGCCACTGGGAACAGTATGGGCAAAATTTATGCCAGTTATCGTGATTTGAGTCTTTGTTCTGCGAAGTTTCAAAACATATCATGTGATTAGGTACAGCCCTATACATGAAAATACTTACAGGTCATTTCATGTTCCATTGGTGTTAGCAGCTGTTAAACAAACATTTAAAACCTAATGCATGGTCTAAAGCTTTACTGAATATGAATTCTGAAATTGAGGTTTTATTTATTGCAAAAACCTGGAAAGCTCTATTGAGAATTGGTGTATACTAGAGGAGAAACCTTCAGTGAGGGATAAATTCTTGCCCTGTTTCCCATGTTAAATAGCAGTTTATGCATCTCACTAATTCATGTGTGTTTCAAAAATTAGTCCAAATGGCTTAACATACCGGTTAGCAGGTTTTTCCAGGAGACATTTAGGAAGACCAAAAATCTTAGGGTTTAAAGCAAAATTTGAATAACAGAAGATAACAAATACATGTTAAAATGGAACTTAGATCTACACTTGTCTTTCCTTAGTTGCATGAAGATACAGAAAACATTTATATTTTTAACAAAACCTGGTTGTTGCAAAATTTCTTCCACTTTTATTCTGATAAAACAAGGCTGTTTCCATTGCCTGAATTCAAATTAAACTAAACACATTTTTAAAAATTCAAGCCTGCCATTAAATAAAGGGTATATTTATTAAATGTGGGTGTTTGATAATCAGAATTTTAGAATGGGTACAAGCTGTGCTTTTTCATTCTAGACATTTACACCAACTAATTTCAGTTTTCCAGCAAGTGGGGAAAGAGTTCAATAAAACAAAAAAAGAAAAAAGAAAAAATAAAGAATTGTTTGCTGTAAAATTTGTACTTTAGAGCATTCTGTAATTCAAGAATTTTTGTATTTGCCATGGATGAGGAAACACTTAAATGTCAACAGCAGAAATATAAATATGGAATAAATTGTTAATAGCTGCTTTCCTATTTTTAAAAAATAATCCTTTTGTTATGTCACAATGATGATTACTTTCAAGGGCTGTCATTTGACAGTCCCACACAGTGTAGGAGGGGTGAATGAAAGCTGCTTCTTCTGCCTTCAGGCTGAAGCATACAGCAAACTTGCACAAAAAGCAAGAGCTGAGAGGTTGCTATATAGCATTATCTCAGTCATTGCTTTATGATGCTCTGAGTTGTTCTTCAATTAGCTTTTATTTTTTGAAGGTTTTTAACAAAAGTGAGCCTCTATTGCCTTCAAACCCCAGGGAGTCATATTTTGGTTTTTTACTATTTGCTTCATTTTGACCTGTGTTTCAATAAATATGAAGCTTGAAGAAGGGTTATTTTGTTCAGGCAAAGATAAAACAACCACATATTAGCCTGGACTTCTCCTTCCCTGCAGATAGTCTACACAAAACCATGGACACTATTATCACAGACATTATTTATATCTCAGTTACTTTCTTGAGGCCTGACTGCCACTGCCACTGACTTAGAGCAATTTACACAGATTACTCCCTGCTCCCTTGCTGACAGGCTAATGGAGTCCATGAAGTGCTCCAAAATGGTTCAGTTATACTGAATAGCACCTTAAAATACAGTATGGGGATATATTTGTGTCAATGTGCAGCTTTTCAGCAACAGCTTGTGTACACATTTAATTGTATGTACATAAGCAAAGCCATGGTTTAATTTGGAGTAAAACTAAATGCCTTAATTTGTTCTCCTACCATTTATACTGATAGTATTTCTTTTAATTGATCCACTCCATTATTTATTTATGCTCTTAAAACATCATCTGTTTCTATTTGTGAAAGCTGCAGTTTACACTTACATAAAGGACAAGTCTGATCCAGCTCCCATGGAAGCTGCTGTATCTGCATCACTGTTGCCATTGTAGGTGAGTACTGAGATTTTACCAGTTGGATTCACACAGGCTGAATGTCAGCACACCCGTTGTGTTCACACTGAGCTCTTGTAGCACCTCTGTACCAGTCCTTCACAACCTCCCTCTAGCTTAATAACTGTCTTCCTTGCTGCCCATATGGAGTATGTTGTCTTCTAGCTATACAGGACTTTGCTATTCCTATGGCTACTTATTCTAACCATGAAATGTAGCGGAAGCAGTGTGAGAAGGGTAAAGAGGGCATCAGAGTGAAAGCTTTAGCCTCTTCTTTTTGCAGCTCAGCATTTTACAGATGGCAACAGTTTTCAGCCTTCTACCTGACCTGAAGCTGCATGCATGTGACACTGGATGATGGAATGCCAGTTCATGTTCCAAATCCCATATTGCCATGGTTTGGCTCAGGATCGGCAATTAAACCAGCAACAACAATGCTCTCCATCCCCTCGCCCTTCCACCCAGGTAGGGAAGGAGCGAGATGACAGAAAGAGAGACTTTCTGGATTGAAAACTAAACTAGACAGCTTTAATTAAACAGTAATGATAAAAGAAAATATGTACAGTTATATACAAGTATGTTCTGGAATGTGCAAAACCCTATTGCCTTTCCCTACCCCCAGCACCTTCCACAGCATCTCCTGAGCTGTGAACAGTTCTGAAATGTCCTGGAGCTGCCAGAGAGAGCAGCAGAGCATACAGGAGCTGAGGGGAGAGTGATGAAGGTCAGGGATGCACGAGCCTGGGGGTTGACGGTGATGGAGTCCTCCCGGGACGTCGGTCATAGACGGCAGAGAAAGGAAGAAGAAATCGGCAGGAAGTTGTCTTCTGTGATCTCTCACCTTACACCAAGCTTACATAGATATATGGAATGGAATACTTCGGTCAATTTTGCTGTCCATCTAGTACACCCCTCCCTACGGGGATTACAGATAAGACTCTTCTGCCTTGGTAGCCTCTGTGGCAGCAGAGCAAAGAAGTGACCTTGGCGTCTCAGCAGTAGCATAAACGTTCTGACATTACCAGTCCACTAGTTGTAAAACTTGCTGCTAGTTAAAAGAGAGCTCACTAAAGGAAAAAAAAGTCAGTAAAAGGAAAATAGGCTTCATCCTGGCTCAAACCAGGACATATGTGATTTGAGATCTATAGATACTTTGCCAGAAGAGCCCAGGGCTAATGTAACAAGTGGAGCTTGTTGTATCTAAGCTGTATGGATTTACTTCTGTGTAGAAAACAGGCATGGGTTTCTTGTCTCCACACTGTAGGGACTCCAAGCCCTCTCACCCCTCTACCTAGTACCTGCTATAACATCCTGACTTATTTGTTTGGTTGTGGGGTTTCTTGTTGTTTTGTGTGATTTTGTTTTTTGTTGGTTTGTTTCATTTTTTTTTAAATTCTCCTTACCTTCTGAATTAGGATGTCCTCCATCCAGCATGCAAACCCACCTTATCTTTCTACTCTGAGATCAACCCCAATCCAGAGCCACGCAGTAGATATCAGCCACTTCAGCATGTAGGTTAGCAGAGTGTATTCAGGCCTTTTTTGCAGGTTGGTATTCCTACAGTCCTGTTCCATCCCAGCCAGGATTTCTGCAGAACACAGATACTGGAATCTGTTGGGAGAGAAGGGATGTCCAAAGACATGTGGTCATCTGTGTCTCTGATTTTCCAGCCCTGAACCTTTGCTTTCACTTTGAAAAGCCAAACTTGGTAAATCTTGGAGTTGTTACCCAGACTCACAGCCATTGTCTTTCCACATGGTGTCCTGACTTTGAGGGCACCCATTCAAAGTAACAAGCACTGGGAAAAAGCAGCTTTATTCAGACATTTTTAGACTGACAAGTGCTAGTTATCATCAATGACTTACAATTTGGAGTAACTGAGAATTGCTGTTTGAAACAGGTATGTATGAATCTACAGGTGGTAACCCCTACTATAATACAGGGAAACTAGAAAAATTTCAAATAAAGGAAACTTGAATGACAACATGACTCAAATGGATGCCAAACAAAATAGACTAGAATCATTCGAAGTGGAAAAGATAAGACTGAGGTGCAACATAACATTAAAAATGTTAAAGGAACATAACATTAAACTATAAATAGAAAATAATGGTCTCCAATATATAATTTTAAAATAATGAAGTAATGGTGAATAAGGAAAGATTATTCTCCATTTCTCACAATAACAGAACCACTTAACACCAAATGAAATTATCAGGTAATAGATTGAAAACAAGACAGAGAAATTAAGCTCTTTAGTTTTTCTACATTGTCTAATCTATCTTCAAAAGTCTTTGTGACACTTCAAAATGGTGTGAGAGATAATGCATAAGAAAATCAGCTTTAACAGCTATATATTGTCATAGAGATGGACAACTGAAAATTATGTTAAGGAATGTGTGATGCAACTTTACTGTCTTTTGTAAGATGTTGCATGAAAAGCAGAGAAGGTACTTTTCACTATGATTTAAGAAAAGCTATTTTCACCTTCAGAGGATCAGTATTTTTTCTTCTACATATGCTGCTAGTTGTATTATGGAAGTCACCATTCCCCAAACAATGACATCATTAAATAATATTGATAATGTCTGCAAAAGGAGCTGAAAAAGTCAGCCTCTGGCACAGAAACAAGCTGTGCACTGGCAGCTGTAAATGCACGTGTGATAGAAAAGGAAGCCTTCAATCTTGCTCCCAGCAAAGAAGGGACACCGTGTTCACCTCTCTGAACACCTAGTTGACATGGGAGAGATGAAGCCTCTGTAACAGAGGGCTCAAGCTTCACCAACTGGCAAAAGTTACCAAAAGCAGAGAGTAGGAGCAACTTAAGGCAAAAAAACATGTTACATTACCTGATAAAGCTCTGGAGAATCATTTGACAACAAAGGTCAGAGAACCTGATTTATTTTGAACTGGGACAGAGTAGGTAGGGCGTTTTTATGCACAGAGCAATATAACAGTGAGAAATGTCATCTCTTTATTATCATTAATCTGGTATTTATGTCAGCACAAATTGGTTATTTAAAAATAATTTTCAAATGCAATTTAAAAATGATACTTACATTCTTATTACTCTTCAGTATGTCATAACAGAAAAATAATTTCATGGAGTACGTAATAAAGAAATTATCTCAAAGTCCACAATAAAATAATCTCTTTTACACTTTGGGTTCTGTAAATTGCTTTCAAAATAAAGCTGCCAAGCTTCTGGATGTCGGTGAAAAATCTGTAAGAGCTCGAGCCAAGTGAAATATTCCAATTATGTTACACAGCTAGATATTTGCTACCCTCCAGTCCATTGGGACCTCCCCAGTTAGCCAGGACTTCTGGTAAATAATGGAAAGTGGCTTGGAGAGTGCCAACTCTTTCAGCACCCTAGGATGGAAACCATCTGGTCCCATAGACTTGTGTGCATCTAAGTGGTGTAGTAGGTCTCTGACCACTTCCTCTTTCATTACGATTACATCATTCTGCACTCCCTCTCTGTGTCCTAGCTCATGGGGCTGTGTATCCATGGAACAACTAGTTCCACTGCTAAAGACTGAGGCAAAGTAGGTGTTGAGCACCTCAGCCTTTTCCTCATCCTTTGTTACTAAGGTTCCCTTGGCATCCAGTAAAGAATGGAGATTTTCTCTAATCCTCCTTTTGCTGTTAATGAACTTATAGAAACATTTTTTATTATCCCTACCAGCTGTAGCTAGTTTGAGCTCTAGATGTGCTTTGGCTCTCCTAATTTTCACCCTGCATAGATTCACTTCATCTTTATAAACTTCATGAGTGACTTGTCCCCTCTTCCAAAGGTCATAGACTCTCTTTTTGTTCTTAAGGTCCAGCCAAAGGTCCCTATTTAGCCAGGCTAGTCTCCTACCCTGCTTACTGGTTTTCTGCCACACAGGGACAGCCTGCTCCTGTGCCTTTAAAACTTCTTTCTTGAAGTATGTCCAGCCTTCCTGGAGTCCTTTATCCTTCAAGGCAGGCTCCCAAGGGACTTTGTCAATCAGTCTTCTGAGCAGGTCAAAGTTTGCCCTCCAGAAGTCTAAGGGGGCAGTTTTACTAAGCCCTCTCCTTGTTTCTCCAAGGATCATAAACTCATAAACTCAATCATCTCAAATGTTGCTTGCAGTACTTTGTTTGCGGGAAACAAAATAAATGCAGTATGAAATAGATATTTTTTTCACTCAGACTATTTTTTCACCAGTAATGGCTTCAAGATCCTTTAAAAACTTGAAAGAGGATTGAGGACTAATTTTTGCAGTAGGTTTCATTTTTTGTGATTTTGTTTTGGATTGGGTTTTTGTGGGTTTGTTTTGTTTTCTTTGGGTTTTGTTTGTGTTTGTTTTGTTATCTTTTGTTTGAACCTCCACCAAAAAACATATGAAACAAGTTGCCTGATTTCAACATCCTCATGACTACTCTCTGACAGATTAATTAATTTCAGCTTCTGTCGTTTGACACTCTTCTGTGGAAATCAAGGTCCTGGCAAATGTGTGGCAGATTTGTGCTGACATTCCTGGTGGGATTCAGCAAGAAGACCTGAATGCTAAGACTCTCCAAAATCCATGGAAGTAAAAAGTATCTTTCTGGTCATCAGAGACCTTCAAAACAAGTCCCAGAGACACATAAGAATTACTTTTCATTAAAAAATTGTGATATCACTCTGAGACTACAAGGCTAGTACTTAAGCCAAAGGAAGCTGATAGGACTTAATTGATGCTAAAGCTGTTGCTATCAAAGATGCATCTCTGTATTCACACTTTCCATAATCCATTATGTCATTGGAGCAAATTTAACTATTTTAACTTCTTCTGTTTATCAAAGGTTAGCTCACAGGTTGTTGTGTTTTTTTCCTCTCCTATTTACATATACATATTTACCAATTTCTATATATAAGTCAAGAAAAATTAGGGATAAGAAGCGGAGATTTTCTGCGGGGACTTTTTTTTACCCAAGTAAAAAGGGAAGGACTTTAAATGTGGAAATAAAACCAGTGTGGGGCAAGAAAAAGGAGGCAAAAGACTTTGATGAGAATGATGTTTTACTCTTGACAAGGCAGTCAGACTGTAGTGAGGAAACAAGAAATGGTGACATGTCAACATCATTGTAACTTCTCCCTATAATTTTAAGTTTTACACATTATTCAGTGTAACAAAAAGAGTAAGACATTCTTGGACCTTACAAAGAATGTCAGTAAAGTGCAAGTCCATTAAAACTGCAATACCTGAAACATCATTAATGTAATTCAAAATGTCCTAAGCCTACTGCAAAACAATTTAAACACACTTCAGCAAAGTGTACTTCAAACTGTTATTGGTGCTTCCTAGCAACGCTATTAATTGCCTAATATAGACTAAACTCACTGCAAAATCTTAATAAACCAAGCTCTTATTTAAGTCCTAAAGCAATTTCAGCTAAAACTCCAGAAAAGCAAGCCAGTCAATAGTACAATAGAACACCTTGTTTCATGGAAGTCACCAATACTGGGCAACATATGAAGAAAAGCACGTACATATATATAAAATACTCTGTACATCCAGCAAAGTAAAATGTGTGCCAATGAGATAATAAATCAATTCACTTTCATTTCAAATGTACCTCAGACATCAGAATTTCATTCATTTATTCTAATACGTTTGTTTTGCTTTGAGACTGCTTGGGTTCAGGCTTTACCTAGCAAGCACAACTGCTGAAATTTGGGTCAAATTTCACTCTCCCACTGGCATCCTCCCCACACTGTCCCCACAGCAGGGACAAGTAACTTTGAAAACTGATGAAAGACCCATCAAAGATGCCACTTCAGGATTCAATCAGATGTCCTTTTTATCTAGATAATAGAGAACATCACAGTCAGTTTGATGTAGGAATAATTTGTTGGAAAAGTGCTTAGAGATACAACAAAAGAAACCATTTCAAGATGTTTGCAGAAGTAGAAAAAGTATTCATTTTGGAATGGTTTATTATTGTATTTATGCCTAGCCTAAAATATTTAAGTCTCTAAAGCCCAATAATACAGCTGGGTTGTAACATTCTCCATGTAATCTTTGTTTTTATCATAGTTTTGAATTGTAAAAAGATCATCTTGGTTTTATCCTGTTGTTCTTTCGTTTTATTCACTGAAGAGCTTTTTTGTAGCCCACTTTTCTTAGGCTCCCCATCCTACTGTAGCAACCCCAGAGCTGTGGCCAGAGCTGGCTTCAGTGGCAGCCTGGGGGAATGGCTGGGAAGTGTACCAGCAGTGCTTGAATAGCACTACAAGGTACCCAGTCCTTAAGGGAAGAAAAGAGGCTTCTTCCTCAGCTTCTAAATCAGACCCACCTTTCCATTCTGCCTCCAGGCTTCTGAGAAAATCTCCCATTTTTTTTATGTCACTTCTAACTACATTCTTGGTTTCTGGTCTGTTAACACAAGGTCAGCTTGCTAGTAGAACAACTCACAGTACAAAGCTGGTAACTAGGTGCAAGGACACAACTACATTTCCTTTGGCTTAACCAGAACACATGGTACAGTGTTCAGCTGGCTCTGTGTCATCTGTATGAAGACAGATACCTGATCCAGCAGAATGTATGATGGGATGAAGTTAACCCCTCAGAATTTTTATAGGAGTGTGAGCTGGCAGAGTGAACTTGTACTAATTCCATGCTGTGCATTTTGTGAAGGCAGCATCTTAGATCTGGTATTTAAAAACCTAAAACTGAATACACACTATCAAAAAACCACAGCCTTGGTGACCCCTGAGGCATAGTCCAGGTTTGGGGAAGAATCCAGTTGTTCTACACCTGCACAAAGCACAGGCTAACACTGAGGACATCTCAAATAAAGCTCATTCTAGAAAAGAAGAGGGCTGGTTTGTACACATAAACCTTGGTGGTCTTTTCTTTGTTCTTGTGCAATGTATACTGACACTGTGTAGGCTTTCATGAAAGTCCCTGTAACATAACCACACATACCTGACACATTTGTAGAGAGGTCCACAGGAGGTCTAGGTATGATGCTAATTATATAAGTACCAGTTTGCAGGACTGCGACTTCTTTGATGCATGAGCAAGTAATGAGAACATTATAAAGAGAGAGGAACACAGGATATGGAAAGTTATAAGGACTCAATATTGTGAATTTAGGAAAACTGTGTGCAGGTGGTTTTTTTAAGTCCTGAGTAATGTGCTCTAGGCAATCCTGCTTTAGGAGGGAAGTTGGACTAGATGATCTCTAGAGGTCCCTTCCAACTCAGACAATTCCATGATTCTGTGAAGTGTTAATGAATTCTCTTTGGCTAGAACACACTTGCATTCATTATAACTTAAGGAGCTTGGAGAACAGGACACAGTCGTCCTAACATGGAAATTCAGGAGTATTTCTGTCTCCTGTGACCAGGAATAGATACAGACTACCAGACTATGTTAATGGAAGTGCAGGGACAGATACATCCCCCTTTTCATGTCCAACAGAACACTTATTCCTAGTTCTTGTGATTTGGAAATCATTGCAAAATCTATATCAAAAGCATTCTGATTTAGGGCTACTGAAAATCTCTGTATTTATTCTCAGTGCTTATCGTGAAATGGCTATAAAGTTAATTCAGAAAAAAAATACCTTGTTATTTCTACAGAAAAGAAATGTGGCAAAGGCTGAAGTTTCATCAGATACTTTCTTTCACATCCACATTTTGACCTGTTTGACTATTCATTTAGAATTCTTAGGCCTTTTTATTATTTGTATAATCCTGTATGAATCCTGTATGGGAGCTGCTATCTGCAGGTTTTGAATTTATTATCTTAAGCTTCACAAAAGGGCCATAAGATAACCTCCTCCCCTACCATTCTGTCACTGCTGATAGTGACTTTAAACATCCCAATAATGGAAAAGATCAGAGCTTGGCTGACCCAGCCACTAGCTTTTAAAAAGAGAATATACTAGTACTGCAACAACCCAAAGCCAGGGATGGAAAAGAGAATAGCAGGTGGGGAGGGGGGAGGAAGCAGGCAGAAAATCCTTTTAATATAGTACTACACTTTGGAAAATCAACCAAAGTCTAAAATGAAAAAAAGGAGAATTCAAAGCAACACTAAAATGTGAAGCTATTTCAAGCCAAAAAGTGCCTTGGAAGGCATTCCAACACGACTCGTGCTGACAGTGACTAAGGCAGGACTAGCTGTAAGCTCCCCTGCAGCTACATGTGTCCTCTGTCATATGCTTCAAGGTCAGCTCTGAGTGTCACAAAGTGCACGTGTCTCCTTCAGACAATGCACCCTGGTTTATAACTTGCTGCACACATTTTTTATTTATCTCTCTGCAAATGAGAAAGATGGTTATGGCAGAAGAAAATTGTTCAGCAGCAGTGAAGGTCAGGAGCTGAACAGATTTGTTTATCAAACCATCTCAGTACCATCATTTTAATCCTTTGAGAGAGGAGCAGAGCAGAAGTGCTGTTAAAATTTAGTCTACTTCATTATTAATTTGCCTTTTTCCTCCCTATTAACTCATATACTATTATACCTTCCATCTCTAAGCAACATCCCTGGGCAAAGCCAAGGTCTGGCCTTAAGCAAGAAATCTGCAGTTGTGCTTCAGGGGCTCTCAAACACAATGAGGCCATGGAGTGTCCAGCTGAGGGAAACGACAGCACATTCCCCATCACCTTCACTCTCACTGTTCAAACAAACCCTATGGGGAAATGCACACTTGTGGGGATATATCAGTAGTATTAAATCAATTTTCCATTTCAAACTCAGCAGCTACCCACTGCGTTTATATGCAGATGGGGGCTTGCAGTGATCTTCTCAACCTTGGAGATGAGTAGCATAGCTTTAGCTTAGGCACAAGCTCACTCATGTGCAGCCTCAGCTACAGATTTGGTGCAAATGCAACTGAGTATGCAACACACCACAACACCAGCTGATACCTATGAGAGAAGCTGGTGTGTAACCATTAGGATATAACCAGAACCAGGTGAAAAACATGTGAGCAATAGGGTTGCAGGTGTTAAACTTATTCTTCAATCCACAGAGTAGATATATGTACACATTAACCCACAAAGGATTGTATCTATATAGTGCCTACACACATACATACAACATGAGAAATTACTAAAATGCCAGAATTAAAACATATGGTAAAACTGCCTAGAAATTTGGAAAAACGCTGTTATAAATAGCTAATATTAAATTAACATACTGATGGGGTCTGTCTAGTGCAACTGCCAGTCCATGGGAACTAAGAATATCTGAAGCTGTACACTAAAGCATTTCATCCTGATGAAGGTGGTAATGGAAGCCTGAGAGAAAATAAGTCACTTGGGGTTCATGGGCTTCTTAGTGTGGCTGTTCAGTGAGGGGCTCCATTTCAGGCGCTAAGGGCTCCTGAAAAGGGCAAACCCAGCAGCTTCTGAGGGTAAGATTTCTGCTCCACTGATTTCTGGCACTTTTCTGAAGGGCAAGGGAGGCAATTCTCCCCCTTTACTCGGCTCTTGTGAGACCCCACCTGGAGTACTGTGTCCAATTCTGGAGCTCCCAACATAAGAAGGACATGCAGCTGTTGTAGAGAGCCCGGAGGAGGGCAATGAAAATGATTTGAGGGCTGGAGCACCTCTCCTGCGAAGACAGGCTGAGAGTATTGGGGCTGTTCAGCCTGGAGAAGAGAAGGCTCTGAGGTGACCTCATAGCGGCCTTCCAGTACCTGAAGGGGGCTACAGGAAGGCTGGAGGGAGACTTTATACAAGAGCATGTGGTGAGAGGACAAGGGGGAATGGATCAAAACTGGAAGAGGGGACATTGAAGCTAGTCATTAGGAGGGAATTTTTTAGTGTGAGGGTGGTGAGACACTGGAACAGGTTGCCCAGGGAAGTCGTGGAAGCCCCACCCCTGTAAGTGTTCAAGGCCAGGCTGGATGGGGCCCTGAGCAACCTGATCTAGTGCGAGGTGTCCCTGCCCATGCAGGGGGGTTTGAACAAGATGATCTTTAAGATCCATTCCATTTCAATTAATTCTATGATTCTATGATATGATTCTATGAAGTCTTCCCCAGTAGCATGGCCTTTCCTCACTGCATCTGGCTGCTCTGTCTATCTGCAAGATCTGCCTTCAGCCTAAGGACACTTCCCAGGTGACTTGTCTTAGCTTCCCTGGTTCTCCAACTCTTTTAATAGGTCAGCCTTTTGTGAAGAATCCATGTACCATTGGAAAAAAAAATAATAAACAAAAAGCCCTCAAGGATATTTTGCCTAGGTAATTTCTGGGGAGCAGGAATCATTGTTACAACTCGGGACTCAGACCTTGGAACGTGAAAAGGAAAGCTCTTATCCTCAAGGCATCCATCAGGGCACACATAAGTATCAGAGTATATTAATTTCTCATCTTCAGAAAATCTTTCCAAAATTAACATAAAATATGGTTACCTTTCCAGAACAAGCTCTTTCTACTTTTTCCCCAGGCATGGTGTAAAATCTATGCACCAAAGATCATGTTACAGACTAGGAAGGACTTAGAAGATGAAATTACATATTTTTGTTCAACAAGCCTGAAGTGAGAGTTTACAATCACCCTCTTGTTTATAGTAATGGATTCTCTTCAGAGCATATAATTGGGTTTTGTTCAATGTTTCTACTCAGTTACTGTTTTTGATTTTGTGGTCTGATTTATCCCACCTGTTGGTGACATCAGATATTTTCCTGAAGTTGATTTTCACCCAATTATCTTTATTTACCCAACTTCTGGTTATTACATTGGCAGCAGTTATGTAGGACTGATGAAAAAATAAGAGACATAAATCTTTCTAAAACTAGTCCCAGGATGAAAAGTCATTCCTGGGGACTGTTGGAAGCTGATTTTTGTGCCTTGTTAGAAAAGATGCAGTGGTCTTTTGACACAAAAAGATTCTCATTAAAACTCAGACATCAGTGAACTCTCTTGATCAGGATTGATTTCTATTTCATTTTGATGTGCTTAATTGAGGAAGAAGCAGCAGTATTGGAATAAATTAGCCAAGGGTTATTCATATAGTTACAATAATATGTGCTCAATCGAGAGGCCTCACAGAAGAAGTTTTTGTTCTGCTAAGGTGTGTTCCCTCTTAAAGGTTTCAAACCAGTTCCCATTCAAATTAGTGAGTGCATCCTTCAATGGTTGTTGACTAAGCCTGTAGAGAAGATGCTCTTTCATATATGAAACTGTTCCCAGATCATTCTGATTTTTTTGGAGGAAAATTGCTAGTTCAAACAGGAGAAGGAGGAGCCTGACAAGACAAGAGGTAGAAAATTTCCAAAGAGGCAGAGGTCAGGAGCTATTTCTAGGAATGTATTATTGTAACGTACTATTGGAGTACCTATGGGCATTTCAGCCCAATATTTTTAAAGTGCACAGTGCTGCACAAAGAGAAAATAAGAATGCACTTCCTGTTTCAAAAAGACTGATATCTAGGTAAAACAGAAAAAAAACCGGAGTCCTACAGTGATAATGAGCAGGTTTTGGTAAAACTTTAGAGACAAGGGTATATACCCATCTTCAATAAGAATTGCATTGACTTCACGGTCCCCAAGTCCTGCTCCCTCTGATTAACTTATGGGGAACTGGTACACAGATAGTGTATAGCTAATCCTTCGTTCTGGGTTTAGACAGAAAGAATGGATCATAATGTTCAAAAAAAGTCTCCTTGTCCAGCTAGATGCAATAGTGAATGCAAAGTGCAATCTTTCTTTAGAAGACATGAAAGAGAAAGTGTCCAAGAAAGAGGAACTGACCCTCACAGTATTCTCAGGGAAGGAATACAAGAGAAAACCCTGCATGGAGAAGGACCAAAGTGGAAGCAGAGCTGATGAGTAGAAAGAAGACTTCATGTTCACATTTTCAAGGATCTGAATGGTTATTCTGCCTTCTCTAAGATTAAACTCTGAGGTTATTCTCCCATGTCAATCTAGCAGCTCTTGATGTTCAGACTGAAAACCATTGCAGACTCAAGTGTTACATGGCATTTTGAGTCCTCTCTAACGTATATCATATATGCATGCATCACTCATCTTGATTTTGCCAAGAATGTATTTATTGTTCTTACCTCCTTCTTATTTGAACAGGACGTCACTGTTTTATTTGCCATCTGTGAGCTCCATATGGGCACAGCTAATGAAAGCAAGTAGTCTAAAAAAGATGACACCATTAAATAACCTTTGTTTGATTAAATACACAGTCTACTTCTTTTAGACTATCCTTGCCATCACTAAATGTCATGATAGATAGTCTTGCATTATCTGAAGAACACAGGTTTTTGGGATAGCTAAAAAAAAATATTGCCGGTCAAGTTACATCTCAATTGAAATTTCCTAAAAACTCTCAGAAGTTAAATTCCTGCTGTATCTTTTTCACTCAGATAAGACACATCATATTAGCAGCTTTCCCATAATCTCCAGCTCCATCAGAAACAAAAAAGAATCTGATGGGCCACGGTATTTTTTGTTTTCTTGCCTTAGACACTTGGAGCCCACAATCCTTACCTCTGATTCAATGATCTCGTTTATAGACCCAGTTGTCTTGGTGGGAGCAGCATGGGAATCCCCTGGTGTGCTGTCAGGCACCACAAACACTGCTCTGTTTCCAAGCACTGTAGAAGAGTGAGGAACAACAATATCAGGTGCATGTCCCTCTCATTTGTCTGTCTCATCAGCATATTTTGCATTTAGTAGTCATAAAACATTCTTAGGCATTATCTGTAGCAACGAGGCTTTTAGACCTATGCACTCTACCTTCCACAGAAGTCTTAGAGACCGGAGTAGCATTTCCAAGGTGTCCTGATGGAGGTCTTGAGGAAGCTGCTTTTTTCAGAAAACTCTTGAGAGAAGAGGCCAGTATTTCCTCCTGATATATTTTTACACTTTAGGAATATAACTGAGGCTTGCTTACATCTGTGATACCCCATTAAGACTCTGGCAACCAGAGTCAGGACCTTTTAAGCCAGCGGGTTTCCAAGTTTGTTTTTATAAATTAAAGTTGAAATGGATGCCAGCTTTATGTGGCTACAGCACTGCTACTATACTCATGAACAGTGGTTTTAATGATTTGTTAAAATCCCTAGTGTGTTGGATGAGGTTTTAAATATTGTTTTAAAATACATTAAATTAAAATAATTAAATAATGTATTGCCTTTACAATGCAACTAAAAAGCGTATGCAATTAGAATGAGAGGTAATATACAATACTTAATTGTGGCCCTGGTGTTTTTTTATAATGAAGTTTGAGTAATTAGTGGGATGATGACAGAGTACTTATTATTTAGTATGAGGTTTGTGTTCTATTACACAAAACATCAATCACTGTTTCCCCATGACAGCTGTTATGGCAAAGTCTCTCCTTTTCTCTTTTCCTGTGACTCTGTTTGCACAATTGTAGAGCTATCCTCATTTTTGATAAAGCTTTTCACTATCTGCCCTGATAGTTTTGACAAGTGAGGCCAAACTCCATTGTGATCTCTATAATGTAGCATGAATGCCTACTAAAAAGGAGATTAATTTTTCCTTTTGATAAAACTCCTTGTATAGAAAGGCATGCTGCAAAAATGGCAGGTTTAATAGATTTTTAAGCACAGCTGTGCATCTGTGAAGTTTTTATACTACACTTATTTATTAATTTAAAAGGCCTTTTTGTGTCCTCTGGGAAACTTTTATACAAACTTCTGTTGATGAGTTCTTCCTAAGTGTTCCCCTGCTCTTAAAGTATTGAGGCCATGAGAAAACATCATCTGACATTGCCTGACCTGATCCTCTCAAGGGTTTTGAAATGCAAAAATGGAGTCTTAGTTTGGTGTTTAATTAGGAGCCAATAATGAAAAAGTGCTTTTCTCATCACATTCTCTTAGCAAAGAGTGTCTTCCTCTCAGGACCACCTGAAGTTTCTCATGTATCCATGATCACTCTGAACTTCATCATAATGAGGGCAGGTTACTCATAAATGGATTGGTTTCCTGACTGTCTGACAGTATAGCCCTTCTTCTTCTGGCTGGGGAAAAGGAAAAGGTTTTTTTCACTTTCTTCTTGCTATACATGTCTCTGTTAAAGACATGTTAGGGAACAAGCCTGAGCTGCTTTAGTGACTGTGGAATAACTGGTACTCTAACAGTAATGGAAGGCCATTAATTGGCTCTTGAAAGACTGAGTACTAGTCAGCATTTCCTGACTACATTCAAAACAGCTGTTCTTTATTCAATATCTGATTTCATCCAGGCCTTGAGGACTGACATAGTGTTTAGGGCGGACATGAAAAATGACAGCATCTTCTCAGTAAAACTGATTTGTAAGATCATAGCACCTCCTTGCTAGCCAGCCACTCCAAGGGATCCAATGGATATGGCTGCCAATTTTCCGTCAAGATGTTTAATGGCCAGGCTGCATCCCCTTATGCCACACACTAGTAAAGGACAAACTATGAGTATAAGGTATAACGTATATGTATAGTATAACACGGGTGGATGCCCCATTCCTGAAAGCCTTCAAGGCCAGGTTGCACTGGACCTTGAGCAATCTGGTCTAGTGGGAGGTGTCCCTGCCCATGCAGGGAGTTGGAACTAGGTGATCTTTAAGGTCCATCCAACCCAAACTATTCTGTGATAAGAAAAAGAATCTTTATCAGCTGCAACAAGCAACAGACTGCTGTGATGCCTCATAAGTTGCAAAGAGATATTTTCAACTTTAGTGACTGCATGTTAGATTGTGAGTAGAGGCAAAAAGCTAGGTTATTGCTGTCTGTACTGAATTAACCATAGTGGAGAATCTGGTGACTATGCCAACCAACAGCATAAATGTCATTTTAAGATGCACATATCTAACAGTCTAACATCTTTTAAGCAACACAAAGAAGCTAGGGAGCTCCTTTTCTATAGATGCAAACATACTAAATAAAATAAACTGTTCTGTCTTTTTTTTTCTTCCTGTCTGCTGAAGAAGCAGAAAAGGGCTGATTAACCTAAGAACTGTAAGTGGTGGTTAGATAACACACTTGGTCTGAACTCTGGAACTTTTGGGTTTTTAATAATTATTCTTTTCTTCTTTTTGTTTCCCTGATTTTATTCCACATTCAAGGAACAACGAAAGACAATACTTTTTGTACAAGAAGCTATTTTCATTAGACAAATGGGATGCTTAAATATTACCAGTTAGAAGCACAGTGTCAGTCCTGAAATACGCTGATCTGTAGTTCCTTAGTTGTTTGAGCTGGGCAAATGAGTAAAGAACCTTCTCTGACAACCACTTTTGCTTGTGCTCAGATTGACTCATACAGTCAATTTAATTGACTTCGAGATATCTTTGCAAGGTGCTGAGTGCCCTTGGTTCTTACTGATCTAGTATAGGTTTAAAGCATATGGAATACAGGAAACTAACAAGGTACTAGATGAAGGCAGAATAGACCCAGGAAGGCTATTGGAGATTAAATGGAAAAGGAAAGGATTAAAAAATGGAAAAAGGAATAAAGCATAGGACAATTTTAGTTTCATCTAACTCTGGTCACCTAAAAGCTAGGTGTGTAGCCAGTGTTAATTGTCCAGATTTTCTCCCTAGTCATGAAGATAAAAAGTGACACCTCCACAGAGATATTACTTTCACAAATCTTGGAAAATTATTGTAGAGAGAAATGAATCACCCTTCAGGGCATCTATGACTCTACACTGAGTTTAAAGGGGGTGTAGGGAATACTAGGGAAACTTCAGCTGCATTCATTTGAAAGAAAAATAAGCTATGGACCAGAGCAGAGCATATCACACCACTATCCTTAAGATTAAACAATTATAAATTGATCATATTTGTTGATCTCTTGTAGGTGCTTTATTGAACTCTAAGGTATAATAAAAATATGAAAGGCTTTTTTCATAGAGTAACACTACTATATTTTGTCTCTAGCTCCACTAATTTTTAATCAAATGAACATAAGTGTTTTGAAGTACCTGAATTCCCATATACAGGAAATAAACCAGCTATTATATGCAAGAAGCATCTTACATGCAGTCATATGCATTTACATTATTACCACTTAATCGACTGTAGGTGTATCCCATAAGACTGTTAAGTCCTTCATTGTGGGCTATAATCCTAGAAGAGCTGAAGCATCTAAACCAGGATTTTGATCACACATAATCTCACTTTACAATCTTTAAACCTCCACTCAGTTGTGGAAGTATTTTCTATTTGATTTCCAATGGCCTGCTCTGCAGGCAGTACTCTGCAGAATTATTCCTGTCTGAAACCTCAGATGCATCATTCATTACCAATAGATACCTATAAATAGAAGCTATGAAGGTGTCTGACCACTTGCTAATTAGATGCTCCAATGACTGACTTTCAAGCATCTGGATATGAGCCTGGTATCAAAGACTTGGGTAGAAACTTAAGAAGAGGTGTCAGAAAAATTCAGTAAGGAGCCACCTTTAACTAAACACTAGGAAAAGGGCCTGAGCTGGGGAGTAGGAAAGAGTATTGTTGGAGATGGTAATGGTCTAGAAGGCCAGAGACAGGACAGAGGGGAAATCAGAATGTTCCCCCTGAGACTTGTTATCTTAAGATCACACTGGGAGGAAGTACGGAAGTGGGTCAAGAAGCGAAAGACAGCCCTGCAACTGCCTTGGCCTAACCACCTGCACTTCAGATTTCTGATCTTCTCTGTGAGGTGATCACAAAGAGGACAGCGTGCCGGCCTTTGGGACTTCTGAGAGGTGCTTCCTACTGATTGCATAGCTAACATTCCTCCCTTCTTTTCAGGTGTGTTCAAGTGCCACCTAAGCATCTTGGCCACTAGTTGCTTCCAGCATCTCCTGAACTCTTGATGGGCAGGAGGTGGGACCCTATTTCTGCTTCCTTGTCACCTTGAGGAGTTTAAACCTCAGTCTCTCAACCCACGGCCCTAAGGAGCCACTTACAGTTTAGATTGAGTACAGGAATCCTCTTCTGTTGAAGTTACAGCATTGTCTGGGGAAAAATAAATCAAGATTTCTGTAGTTAGAAACAGAGAGAACAAAGTCAGATGAAAAAAGGACAGTTATCTGCCTGGGAAGTCCAGGTTTACTTTGGCAGAAAAAACAAGTCCTACTTGTAATGTCTTGAAACAGTTTGTACCTGTTCCATACACTTCCTTCCTGGGTGAATGCCCTGATTGTTAAATGAGGAATCAAGTTTTCTTCTACCTTTTCCTTCTGTGCCTTGAATTTCTGAAGGGAACTCCTAGCAGCCTAGTAATCCTTAATAACTCTAGGAGAAAAGCTAAAATATGTATGAATATTTTCTTAGACACAGCCTCTTTTCAACCCAGAAATCTCATCTGTGAGTGGTTCTTGAAATTGATGTTTGTTCCAGACATCCAGTGGTGTGCTTCTCCTGGTCTCCAGGAATGACACAGCCCTCTAGCAACAGTGCCCGTGGTCAGTGGGCAGTGCTGGATCTGTGCAGCATCTCAAAATGACAGAATGCACTCTGGAACGTGCTCATGGTGCACAGCACATTAGATCAATGCTTTATAGAGACATTAGTTTTACAGTTCATGCATCATAGATATTCTGGGCATGTGCAATAAGTATGAGGCTGCCTGGAAAAATTTAGCTTACTGAACACTTCCTAAGTGTCACACATGGACTGTACTGGTCCTTGATACACAGAGAATACTGTGTTGGAATACACAGTGATATATTTTGCCTTCACTTCCCGAGATACAAAAGTCTCCCCATGCAGCAAATAGGCATCTAGCCAGACCTGACTGTTGAAGAGTAAGCCCTACCATATAAAGTATGGCTCTATGCAACCAGTATGCAGCTAAAGCCTCTGCTAGATTTAGCTGCAATTGTCTGTTCCTGCTGACTTAATAGTGATATTCTCTACCTTTCCATTAATTGCTGTACAGTATGAAATTAAAATATTATTCCTATTTTTATTCCTAGGATGAGGGGTGATGGTTTTAGTCTGAAAAATAAAGGTAGATTTAGGTTAGACATTAGGAAGAAACTTTTTCGTGTGAGGGTGGTAAGACACTAGAACAGGTTGCCCAGGGACATTGTGGATGCCCCTTCCCTGGAAGTGTTCAAGGACAGGTTGGATGAGGCTTCGAATAACCTGGTCTATTGGGTGCTGTCTGTGCCCGTGGCAGTGGGGTTGAAACTGGGTGATGTTTAAGGTTCTTTCCAACCCAAACCGTTCCATAATATGTTATGACAATAATTTTAGTCTGATACACACATGAGATGAAGGTTCTAGTCATTAAGCCTCACTCTGTTTTTAGTTGCCCCTGAATAGCAGTATTTTATTAAATAGATTAATTTGTGATACTCCGGATTAGTTTCCAAGTAAATACAACTTTACTATTCCACATGAAGTCCAGGAATAATACCATGAAGCAGTGACCAAACTGAGCACCATGACTAACAATGGTAAGAGCAGAAACAGGAAAATTTCTCAGAAATGTAACTGAAAGCAGTTCTTACTACTCCTAGTCCCTTTAAGACAGTATATCACCACCAAAACCATTTTTTGGGGGTTTGAGAAGTTCATTACTTCAGAAGAGATCTTATTACATGTAACTTTCCCACTTACTGGTTCACCAGCATGAAGAATTCTGAAGCTTTCCCAGTCCTGACACATTCTCCATCTCCCTCTGTTGCAAATGCCAGTAAGATGAATTCAGCAATCTTTTCTGTACACACACAGAGGACAGCAACGTGAGAACAAAAGGGAATAACTGTGCAGTCATGATGTCTGCTTGCTTCCCTAAGCCAAATTTAGCCACCTTGGCTCCACATATCCACCATATTAGCTTTTTAACTTTGAACAGGCCTCCAAAACCTGCATATCAGTCTGACCTCTTACTTCATTTCAGACCCTTTTCGAAACTCACTCAAATATTAACGTATACTTTTTTTAAAATAAAGGAAATTAAAAAGGGCAATATGCAAAAATGTTATGACATCAGTCATATCCACATGGACATCTCGGTGATCCTACAGCATCTGAAATGTCATGAAACATGTACGTTCAGTTATCGTGGCTCCTCACCACATATCCAATTCAGTTGTCTGCAATGGTCACCCTTCATAAGAAGTAGAGGCAAATAGACAACCTCAAGTAGCCAGTCATTCAGCTTATCTTAGAAACTTACCTAGGGGAAAATTTGCCTCTTTCAGTGTGTGCCTGCTTCTCTCCACTAGTTGGAAAGGGAACCTATGGTAGATAAATCAGGCCTTCTGTATAACTTCTAGATGCCTATTTTAGGAGAAATAGATCCCATCTCAAATCTTAGGTCAGTCCCAATCATATTTGAGTTAAAACCTTCTTTATGAGAAATGCAAGAGAAATAGAAACATCTATGTTACCTGTCTGTCAGAATTGGACAATGCACCTTATCCTGCAGGTTCTAGGCAGAAACTGTTCATATATGCACTGATCCAAATAGAAATATAATTAGTGATAACAGAATAAGTCTCAAAAAAATGTTTACATTCCTGACTAATACGACCTGCTGAGTGTAATATTGAGAGTTAATGTGGAAAAGACCAGCTATCCTGTGGCTTCTTACTGACTGGAAATGAAATTAAACAGTTTGCAATAATTTACTAAATATTAAAGTTGATTCAAAAAGCCCTTTGGGGACTGAAAACAGATAATTTTATTTTTTTAGAATGTGTGGAGGATATCAGCAGATTGGTAGCTACCTCACTGACCTCATCAGGGGAAAATCCAGGCCCGGGTTGTACTCTGAGTCAGAGAAGGGGCTTTCCATCATGGGTCAATCAAAGCTCATTTGAGACAGTGCTGGTATCTCCAACTTACTTCTTCTCAAGCTTTAAAACTCTTCCACTTTACTGCCACAGAGAAAATATTATTGGGAGTGTGTAGTTAAGATCAGGCCAGTTTTGTGTAAAATGCCTGTCACAAGGGGGATTATATTTTTATAAATGGCTTGTGTTCCTAAAGCAGATACTGATAGGTTTGGTATACTTCTAAATTTAAAAATAATGAAACTAACCAAAATCTACCAAGAAGAAAAGGTACTGCTGGTTTGGATCAAAGTAGCAAGAACCACCTCTATGAAATAAACCCTTATGGTATAAAACAGATCAGGTAGAAATTTTGTTTTGCACTTCTGTGCTGAACTGAGAAGACTGCAATATGAAGACCTGTGAAAAGCTAATTTTAAAAGTTAAGGAACTGATGGATACTTTGGAGAAAGTTCAGCTATATATAGACTAGTAAGGAAGGTCAATTTGTTTAGATGTGCTCTTTGCCTTCTTGGCCATATTTTCCCTTATTATAAAAAATATAATGGAAAATTTCCACAGTCTTTTGAATTAGGGTGTGATTTAAATCCTAATAAACTAATTTGAGAAACTTATATTCATTTCACTTAGTCTTTACCAGGTTTTTTCTGAGGCATCCTTCCCCAAGTCTCACTTTCAAACATGTCATCTTGCTGGCCCGAGGTTCAAAAAGAAAACAGCACATTCAGAATTTCACAAAGCATTGACCAGATTGCTGTCAGAAATGAAAACACACTTCTTTTTTTTTTTTTTTCCTGGCAAGGAATCTAGGTATGAAGATTTAGTTCAGCTTCTTCTGAGATTTGAGATAAATACAAATGAATGCAAAGGTTGATGTTACCGCAGTGTAACAAGCAACCTCCCACCAACTGAGCTGTGGTATCTGTCAGCATGCGTAGTCCTAGGCAATTACAACATTTTAGCTTAAAATTAGCTGAGACTATGGAAGATCATCACCCTTCATCTCAAGACCAGACATGTAAGGTGCTGCAGATGTGTTAGATTCAGTTCAGAAGGGCTAAGCCTCTTAGCCTCCTGAGTGTCCTGAGCACCTGACCACAGCTGGAAATCTGGGCCAGGCGCTTTCACTGCCACGACTTTTACTACTTTGGTTCATTAGTTTCTATAAAACTACCAGGCAATACTAATTAGACTGCTATTAAAAAAGAAAAAAAAAAAGGAAAAAAAAAAAAAAGGGAAAGAGTAAGGAAAGATTAGGAGGGTGCACTGCATCTTGTAACATCATGATCAGTTAACTGTGAAATTACTGCTTATCACCACTATACATTTTCGATTACCCTACAGACATTTTCAAACTCCGTATGTTCCTGGCTGAAAAATAAACTTTTTAAAGCTGCAGGTTAAAGTCAAGGTTAATCAAATATGTATGTATGGATTTCAAAGCAAAAACAAGTAAACTAGAAAATTTTGTTTAAATTTTTACAGCTTAGGAAAAAGTATTTAAATGCAAGGTAATTATTTTCTTAAGATGAAAATTTTAATAAGTAGAAATTTGCATTAAGAAATTCAGGCATTCTAAATTCTGTGCTACATATATCATTTAAGAAGCTCTAAGAAGAGTGTCTTATCATCCCTTACAAACAATTCCCCCTGCACCATGTGCAGCTTGGCCAGAGTCCAAATCCTGTCCCAGAGAGTGTATTTTGTGGTAGATATAAAAGGATTATATTTCTCCTTTAAGGGATACATCCTGCACATTATTAATACCACAGGGATATGACATTGAACTAGTCAGAAAAGGGTATTTTAGAATCAAGATTAGGAAGCGTGAATTCACAAAAAAATCTGATAATTCATTAAAACAACAGGGGTTGTTGTTCATGTATTTATGTTCATGTATTTATCAACCATGAGAAAACTGATATTTGGTAACAACAGAGATGACATGCTTACTTACACAGAAAAGTTGATTGACTTCTGTACAGCACAACTGAGCCAACATTTTAGTACTGCCAGATGTTTCAAGAAGCAAACTAAGGTTATTCTGCAGTAAACATCTTAAGCAAATCATAGAATCATAGAATCATTGGATGGTTTGGGTTGGAAGGGACCTTAAAGATCATCTAAATTCAACCCTTCTGCATGGGCAGCGACACCTCCCACTAGATCAAGTTGCTCAGAGCCCTGTCCAACCTGGCTTTGAACACTTCCAGGGAGGAGGAATCCATAACTTCCCTGGGCAACCTGTTCCAGTGTCTCATGACCCTCACAGTGAAATATTTCTAACCTCTAATGTCTAACCTGAATCTGCCTTTTTTCAGATTAAAACTGTTACCCCTCATCCTATCACTACACAACCTTGTTAAAAGTCCCTTCCCAACTTTCTTGTGGGCCCTTCAGGTACTGGAAGATGCTATAAGGTCTCCCTGGAACCTTCTCTTCTCCAAGCTGAAAAACTCCAACTCTCTCAGCCTGTCTTCACAGGAGAGCTGCTCCAGCCCTCTGAGCATCTTTGTGGCCCTCCACTGTACTCACTCCAACAGCTCCATGTCCTTCTGTTGGAGACCACAGATGAGACAGCTAAATTTAAAAACCACATAACTATTCACCTTTTAAAAACTGATTTTCTTTAGCAGCAGATGTTGCAGTAGGTCGTGTAGTTGATATAGTTGTGCTCTTAATCTTTGAAATATTTGCAGTTATTAATATATATGAACTATAAAGATGTCATGATGCTTTGTTGTAGGAATTAGAATACGAATAATGAAAAATAAAGACTAAACAACATCTCAACTTTTTTCTATAAAATATTGTCAAATCAGCTCAGAATGGTTTACATAACAACTGAAGTATTAAACTCTATATTAGAGCCTAAATCTTCTAATAGAAGGTAGCAGTATACAAGGGAGGTAAAAGAACTATAGTAATAACACATCTAACTAAAGAATATTAATTCAAGAACAGAATATTGCCCTAGTTTATTACTGGTCTTCCTTTTTGATCTGATTTTAACTCCTACTGAAGTTGATGAAGAGATTTCCAATTACTTAGTCGAAACTGGATCAGTAATTATATCCATGAATAGATGTGCAAACTAAAATATCATTACTAGCACATTCCAAAAGCAAATAACTTAAGCCAGTGACCTCAGTCCCAGACAAAATGCTTAGAATCTCCCATTAATAGCTGTGACAGTAAACAGGCTATCCAGAGCATCAAAGATTAATAGAGCTCCCTGCAAAATAGCCATGATGTGGCCACTTTCATATGTACAGTGTTTAGTTACATCTTCTAACAGTATGATGGAAACTAATCCTCATTGTCTCACAAACTTGGTATCCATTGATCACATGGCACTTTGGATAAACGCTTGTGTTCTTGTACCCTATGGAGCCTGACTAAATTATGTTGGGGTTTAATCTCCATGTATATGCTAGTGTTTCAGTCATGTCTTTTCACAGGGGGATATATTATATTCAATTGCAACTGAACTGAGAAATAGCATCCAGGTTCAGCAATGCTGGGCACTTTTGGGCCAGGAGATCCTAAAATGGAGCTGGGTTAGAGATGGGGGCTGATGCCACTAAACTCTACCTCTACCACTAAGTTAAAAGCTGATTTCCTTTTCATTAAAAATGTGGTATGTAAGATGCCCAAATAGATATCAGAGGCATGTGAGCTTCTAACCAAATACCAGAGCTTGGTATTCTTAGGATTTAAAATCCTAATCTCTACTAAGTCCCCTGACTGCTTCAGCAGGGAGACACAGACGCATGAGACAGGAAACACAAATCTCTGCTATTATCTGGTATAGCTCATGGGTATGAACAGGACTAAAGGGTTTTACCTTGTCTTTTACTGGTCAGATGAGTTTTTTGCTTGGTTAAGGATTAAGTGTGGAATATGCAAACATCAGTCACAGACATGATACACTGTTGATGGAGGAATGTTTCAAAGAGCCATGTGCACTTGAAACACAAATTTTACATGGGAAATAATATTATTCTGAGAAAGCTGAAAAATGAGAGGTACTTTATGATGTGCAATGTAAACGGTATGAAATAACATAATTGCTATTAAAAGTGACCCCATTTTTATTTCTTTTGACATTTGTGTATGTTCACTCAATGGAAAGGGTAGACAGAACAACAGCACTGCAAGCCGCTGTCTAGTGCCAGTTTCACAGCTTCTGCTCCATTGAAGTCTTGCCAGCATGTATCATGGGCTTAGGTTTTTGAATGGGATCATGTGGTTTTGTTTACTTTAGCCTCTGCAGGCCAGCAGTGGCATAGTTTCGGATCAACAACTGGAAGAATTCAGCCACTAGCATCCTACAGCAAATCACTGTCCTCCTGCCAAAAAATGTAAAGGGTGCTAAGTACAAATCTAAGACCTTACTTAATGTATCCCTTAGTGAATGCTTTTCTCAATAAACTATCAAGTGCATGTGCTATGAAACATTATCTTGGTCTTAGAAAAATATTGATACAAATTTATGAGACATTGGGGAGAAACAGCATTGATAGATCTCTTCAGATCGTTAGTATACCCTTCTGTTTTTAATCTATTCACATGATAACTGTTATTTTAGCAGCTGATACTTTGAAGATTTTAGAATAGCTTCTGAGGTGTAACATGCTATGCACTTTTTGCAAACAGTTCACCCTATGTGTTTGCACCATCTGACTATGTCTGGTGCAGTGTATGTTATTGTTCTTACATCTTGTTTCAATAACTTAATTTTGTAGCAAACCATATTTAAAACAACATATAGAAAAATATCTTTCCAAATTGGCTTCAGGAACACCTCTGATGCAAATTTCTTCTGTATTATTTTGTGCAAAGAGCTGTACATCCATTTTCTGAGCAAGTGCTCAGTTACTTCATGTACAATTAAACCAATATACAAGCTTATAAATGTTAGACCAGCAACTGAGTTAATTTTATTTTCAAAAATATCAAAGAGATTTTATATATCACATTAAACATAATGACAGTTTCACACCTAGTCTAAAAAATGGATGAGCTTGTATGCACTTAAAGTAATATCAAAATTTTAAAAGTAGAATGTGAAAAGAAAATATTAATTCAAAGGAAATCCAGAAAGATATTCTCTAACCCTGCTCAAATCTCTGAAATAGTCACTAGGCCAGAGTTGCTCTTAAAATTTTAAAAGATAAAGAAAGGAGTCTAAACTGGATAGGATAATGGGTCTTGAATTGAAAATGAGACACAGAAACTAGAATTAGTAAAAAACTTGAGAAAATTGCTTTAACATTTTGAACATATAGCTTGAAAACTTAAACATAGTGGATAAATCCGTGCTGACTTTGGAATATAATTAAATCCAATACTTACAGTTGAATCTGTAGTATCTTAGGCAAATTCCTACTGCAAGGTCTGGAACTTAGCCAGAAAATGCTGACAACTGAACTGAATTTTTCCACTTTTATGTGACAAAAGCATTTCTATGTGAAGGAATTAATTTTCAGTTCTTGAAGTTCTTTCACAGTTTTCCGTCAGGACAGAACTGTTGGGATGTTGATACCTTCACTCCTTCATTCTGTTTATTTCCCTAAAAACCTCTAGGAAAATATCAGGATAATGTCAATGCAAATCAGTATTTTTTTCTAATATCTCCAAAATGAAAATTAAATAAATTTAAAAAAAAAAGTTTTTTGGGGTCAGAATAAGCCTTCAGTAGCAATTTTATGATTTTATGATCCTATATTGTGCAAGTCAAGTTCAGGCAGCCCAGTACCTCCCAGAGCTAAGCATAAATGGTCAAGGCCTTTTCCCTGAACCTGATATCAAGTGATGTGATGTAAGCTGTAAAAGCAAGATAATATTTCCATATTCTGTTTTTAAAGAGAGGAAATTGAGCAGAATAGAAACATATTAGGTGAACTCCTGGTTCTCCTTTCTTAGTATAGCTGTTCCACTAACATAGAATCATAGAATGGTTTGGGTTGGAAGGAACCTTAAAGATCATCTAGATTAAACCCCTCTGCATGGGCAGGGACACCTCCCACTAGATCAGGTTGCTCAGAGCCCCATCCAACCAGGCCTTGAACTCTTC
The DNA here is from genome assembly GCF_020740795.1 of Apus apus. Classification (NCBI taxonomy): domain Eukaryota; kingdom Metazoa; phylum Chordata; class Aves; order Apodiformes; family Apodidae; genus Apus; species Apus apus. The sequence continues at coordinate 24,165,595 of NC_067282.1, forward strand.
CAAGGAGAGGATATCCATAACTTCCTTGGGCAACCTGTATCACTGTCTCACCAGCTTCACACTGAAGAATTTCTAACCTCTTATGTCTAACCTAAATCTACCTTTTTTCAGATTAAAACTGTTACCCCTTATCCTATCACTACATGTCCTTATACAAAGTATCTCTCCAGCCTTCTTTTAGGCCCGTTTTATGTAGTGAAAGGTCGCTATAAGGTCTCCCCAGGGCTTTGTCCAGGCTGAGCAGCCCCAACTCTCTCAGCCTGTCTTCACAGGAGAGGTGGTCCAGCCCTCTGATCATCTTTGTGGCCATCCTCTGGACACACTCCAACAGGTCAATTTCTTACCTGTCTTCCTTTTCTGAGGAGTCCAGAACTGGAAACAGTACTCTGGATGGGGTCTCACAAGAGAGGAGTAGAGGGGGAGAATCACCCAGTTGACCTGCTGGCCACACTTCTTTTGATGCAGCTCAGGACACGGTTGTCTTTCTGGGCTGAGAACACACATTGCCAGCTCATACTTAGCTTTTCATCCACAAGTACCTCCAAGTCCTTCTCCTCAGGGCTGCTCTCAATCCACTCATTGCCCAGCCTGTATCTATGTTTGGAACTGCCCCAGCCCAGGTGAAGGACCTCACACTTGGCATTTTCGAACTTCACGAGGTTGGCATGGGCCCGTCTCTCAAGCCTGTCAAGGTCCCTCTGGATAGCATTCCTTCCATGTAAAGTATCAACCACACCACTCAGCTTGGGGCTGACCAGAATCTTGCTGTGGGTGCACTCAATCCCATTGTCCATGTCCCTGACAATGATGTCCCCTGAGGGACACCACTCGTTGCTGCTGAATTTTCCAATTCTACCAAATCTTCTTTGAGCTGTGAGCTTTGAGTAGATGAACTGCAACTGGAATGGAAAATACTGAAGGTAGTAAGCCTACACAGCAGGATTGCTAAGTTTTGGGGTTTATTTTCTATTTTTCGTCCAGTGTTTTCATAGAATCACAGAATCATAGTACTATTCAGTTTGGAAAAGACCCTTGGGATCACAGTGTCCAACCATCATCCCTGCTCTACAAAGTTCTCCCCTAAACCATATTCACCACCACCGCATCCAAACAACCCTTTTGCTAATAACATTCTATTTGCTTTTGAACACTGCTAAGCATTGAACCAGATTTTCATACCTCTGTCATAACTCCAAGTTATCTTTCCTGAGCAGTAGCTAGTCAAGATATCAACATCTGAGATCTTAATGTAATAGTATCACGTGTTGTTTGTTTAGATTGGATTTTAGCCATAATTTTATTACACTGTGATTCACTATCTTCAGTATTTTCTGCAACTTTTCTTAGCCAGTTCTCCTCTTGATATATCTGCTTAAAACTAACTAGTATCAGCAAACTCTCACCTCACTATTTTCTCTTGTTTCCAGATCATGCGTGAATATATTGAACAGTTGCAGTGGGGATCTCCATTTCCAGTGGGTAACAGCAGAACCTCCCTGGACTGGGAAAGCTAACAATTTATTACTGTCCTGGTTTTCTATATATAACTATGTTAGAACTTTCCCTCTTACTTCATGTGAGTTATTTCTGTAACAGTGCTTGGTGAGGACTTGACAAAGGAAATCCGGGCAGTCTGTGATCCTTTTTATAAATAGAACTCTTTTAGGATGGTATCTTATTTCTGGTTTAAGAGCTTTCTTTGTCTTTCTAACATCTATTCATAAATAATATGCATTTTCTCTGAAAATCCTATTTTTCTAGCTAATGCACTTTATATGTCATGTAGAAAGATTTTTCCTCATGGCTCTCCCTTGTGTCTTCTTCTTAACATGAAACAGCATTTCCTCATTGATGTTTAACACTATGGTAGCAGGTTGGTGGTCAGGGGACTTGCTATGACTGCAAAACTGTAAGTACTTTTTCAGCAAAAATTTTGGGTGCTGCTCAGGAGCAAGTGACAAGTTGCATCTCTTCCTACATACTGCCTGACTTGTTGCTTTACAGAGAAGCCAGTCACGTTGTCTGAAAATATAGTGTCAGCATCGTCCCCTGTTGTGGGACATGTCCTTTCAATGGGAGCACAGCCAAACCTTATCTAATATTCTGTTTCTTGGTCTTTTGGTTTAATGATCATTCTGAGTAGGTCACAAAAATAATTGTTGTCCCAATTGGATATTACTAGATGGTTCCTATTTAGAATGGAAATTTCAAAGAGCCAGCAGGATTTCAATGTTATGTGAGACACTGAGCTTATTTAATTGATTTGTTTCCTTAAGATACAGTATCAATTACATTGCAGTCTATCCTGTATTTCCCATATAGTTTGTGGTTTCCTGTTACTGTGTCCCTCTAATTATCTTCCACCTATTTATTTTTTTGCATGTTCAAAACAAGGCATTCCAGATTTCCTCCTCTTATTTTAGGTTTTTTATATTTTCTACACAATACTTTTAGTTTTCAGTGCCTGATTTAAGTGGATATTCATTTATTGAGATTGTCCTCATAATTTGCTATTTTCATTTTGCTGTTTTCTGTTGTCTCCTTTACCTGGGGATTTCAACATGCAACATACTGGAACTAATCCAATAAAACACACAGTTCATCACCTCAAACTGTATTGTCCTTCTGCATCAGTTGGCTTCCTGCCTCCCCAAACAATTCCAGTTGTTTAACTTCTGTTGTTTTAGGGGTTTTTTGGTTGGTGTTTGTTTGTTTGTTTGTTTGTTTGTTTGTTTACCAAGGAAGGAAGGCCTATCTATACTGGAAATAACTGTACTAGGCATTTTTAACAAATCCTGAAGAAGCTAAAAGCCTCCTACATTCTGCAGTGTTTATCACGAAAGTCTCAGCAGTGAGTCTTTCTTTTTCCCTTCCTTCCTTCTCAACACTGTGAGGACTCTAGACTGGACTTGGGTTTGCTCAGTGGTGTCTCTAAAGACACTGTGGAAGAACCTCTATGTCTCCCTGGAGGACCCGGCTCTAGACCCCACCACATGCCCAAGGGACTTTCTCAGCAGGGCTTTCTGTAATGTGACAAGAAAACCAGAAAAAGCTAAAATAGCCTTAGACCATGAAAGTCTAATGAAAGAATAATCCTGGGGAGAAGAGCAAGTTTTTCAGTCCTTTAAGTAAGCCTGTGCCAAGCATCCAAAGGGAATTTGCTGTGACACATGAAGGGAGCTGAATGTGCTACCAAGACAGATGGCTCTGCAAAGTAGGTCTCCCCAAAGTGCATACAATTAGAAGGTAGAATAAACCCGGAGTAGTCCCCTAATGGAAGTGAAAAACTGAGGGTTGGGTATTGTATGTCAAACACCAGTGAAATAAGGTGTTTTCAAACAGGGGGGGCCTGGGTGGAATTTTAGCTGCAAATATTTTTGTAGTTCTGAAGGAGAAACACTTAGCAATTTAGCAAAGGATCTGAATGAAGGGAACAACTGTGGCAAAACAGTGTGAACACAGAGAAATCCTTGCCAAAAGAGAAATCCTTGAGGGAAAAGGAGGATGAAGGTGAACTCTCAGAGTTTTTATTGGATTAGTTCCAGTGTAGTGCTGCATGTTGAAATGAACAGCAGTGAGGCTTGAAACAATTTCTGGTCAGGAATCTGGATGTATTTTTTCTGTTCCACAATGGTACAGATTACACGTGGCTTTTATGTCACGTTCTTTAGCTGCACCTTATTAATTAATATTTTGGGTTCTATAATAACTGCAAAACTGAGTGACTTTATAATTTTAAAATTTAAAATTATTTTTAACTTAAGACATTTTTACCAATTATGTAAAGGCTCTTAATAATTTTAATGACCCTCTGGAGCCTGGAACTCTCAACAAGTTAACAAGAGTAAGTACTTCCTCAATTTATGACATTGCAACAGTTGAGTCAGAATAAAATGTTAACAAATGGAAATGAAAGAGAAAAGAAGAGACTCAGCTGTGGAGCTCTGTTGCTCCTCTTGTTTTCTATCCAATGCCTATTGGAGGGTCTCAGAGTTGGTGTCAGACTGAGGAACTTGGGTTCTTTTTTGGGATTACCATAGTTTTCTCATCCCTGTGACAATGCTGGGTACCTGCAAACTACTGCAAAAAAGAGTTAGCCTCAATGGAAGCCAGAACCAGAAATCCAATTCAACATTTTAAATTAACGAGGAAGCCTTTCCAGATGTCTTCAGCTCTAAACCTCACTTCTTTGTCAAGAGGAAAATCCAAATCCAAATAATTGTGTGAGGGAAATATATATACCACTGATGTCACACTGATCAGCACTATTTTTTAACATTTGTAGCAGTGCACACAAATACAAAACAGCAATTAAAAAAAATAATGAGAGACAGGCTTATTGAATAGCTGTATTAAGAAGGGAAAACCGTGACTTGACCTAATGCATTTCTATTAATCATCTGCTCAATTTCCTCTATCTCTCAAAACAGGATATGAAAATATTCTCCCGCTTTTACAGCTTACATCACATAAAAAAATGGAATATTTGGGAAATATCTTTTATCTGAAATCTCAGTTTCTTTATCAAATTTCTAATTTAGCTATGATATCTCTTTTTATTTTTTTTAAAAAATGGAAGACTAAGAGTAATGAGTCTCTGCCTATTAAAAAACTACCACAAAAGGTTAGAAAGATGGAGAAGCTTTGCAGGATATGAATGAAAGCCTTCAAAGAAGGCTCCTTAACTATTGCTCCTTTACTATTTTTCAAACAGCTACCCCAGCTTAAGCTCAGGACCCTACAGCTCTACTCATGACACTATTACCTGTGGAATGACCTCATGAGGCCTCTCCCTAGTAAGGAAAATTTAAACCACATCCCAGCATTTAAGTGCAAGTTTAAAAAACCTAAAGCCCCATCCAGCACACAGTACCCCAAATACAGTTCTTCAGCATCGAGTACTCCAAGCACAATCCACAGCTAATCCCACAGAACCCATAATGCACATAGGAAAGTATGGATTACAGGGTTCAGTGCAGTTAAAGTGCTCAAAGGCAGTGTGGTAATCTCCAAGGAGATCTGCTAAAGCAAAATGTTGGGAATGTGCAACTTCTGCTTCTTTATGACAAATATAGAAAGCCTGTGATGGTTCTTATGAAAAATATAAAGGATGGTGTTTTTAAAGGTATCAACTATACCTGGACAAATATTTAGCTGTAATATGGAAAGCAGCTTAGCATGCTATTTGGGATCACCTAGAAAGTAGGACAATTTCCAAGCAGAACGTCTTTGTTTCAATCCACAGAACAGTTAGTGTGTTCCAGGAAAGAGACCCGTCTCCTGACACCTCTGATAGGGCACAAACATTGCACAGAGGAGGAGAATAGTGACTTGATTAGATAGAAAAAGAATATGCTAATACAGGTGCATGTCCATAATTTGTGTAAGCACGCTGCTGAATCACCTGGAGAATAATATTGCAATTATAGAACAAGTGTGACTGAAAATTGTAGTTGCTGCTGTGTAAGTTTCCATCCAAACTGCATAATTTCAGTCATTAACAACATTCAGGAGCTCTCACTTATCAGGTTTTTCAGGTAGCATTACTGTTCCACAGTAATTTGGAATTGTAAAGTTTTTAGCTGAATATTCCTATTACTTTTGAGAACCGGAAAAGCAGAGGAATCATATTCCTATGGCAAATAATGATAACTATTCATAATTTTGTAAAAATTCTAATATCAACAGTATTATCAGACCATTAATGATATCCCACATCTACATCTGGAGAAACACAGCTCCCTTTCTTATAGAACAGAAGAGATTAAAAATTTATTAAGCCAATGCTGTATGTTTTTACACCTTTTCCCAAAGCATAAAAAAGAGCTCCCATTTGTCCCCTAAAATGAGTGGGAATAATTGGAAGACCCATTGGATAGTAACTGGCCCAGATGCTCCATGGATCCTTGGTATAGGCCTTCTCTGGAAAGGGTGGATAGATGATGGTAGAGTGGTAGATGTGGTTTATCTTGATTTCAGTAAAGCATTTGACACTATCTCCCACAGCATCCTCATAGATAAGCTAAGGAAGAGTGCTCTTGATGTTCAGGTAGTGAGATGGATTGTGAACTGGGTGAAATGAAGAAGTCAGAGAGTTGTGGTCAATGGTTCAGAATCTAGATCTGTGACTAGTGGAGTCCCTCAGGGGTCGGTGCTGGGACTGGTGTTGTTCAATATCTTCATCAACAACCTGGATGAGGGAACAGAGTGTGCCCTCAGCAAGTTTGTTGATGACACTAAACTGGGAGGAGCGGCTGACACACCAGAAGGCTGTGCTGCCATTCAGCGAGACCTGGACAGGCTGGACAGTTGGGCAGGGAAAAACTTGATGAGATTCAACAAGGGCAAGTGTAGCGTTTTGCACGTGGGGAAGAATAACCCCATGTGCCAGTACAGGCTGGGGGCTGACCTGCTGGAGAGCAGTGTAGGAGAAAGGGACCTGAGGGTCCTGGTGGACAGGAGGATGACCATGAGCCAGTTATGTGCCCTTGTGGCTAAGAAGGCCAATGGCATCCTGGGGTGTATTAGAAAGGGTGTGGTTAGAAGGTCAAGAGAGGTTCTCCTCCCCCTCTATTCTGCCTTGGTGAGGCAGCATCTGGAATATTGTGTCCAGTTCTGGGCCCCTCAGTTCAAGAAGGACAGGGAACTGCTTGAAAGAGTCCAGCACAGAGCCACAAAGGTGATTAAGGGAGTGGAACATCTCCCTTATGAGGAAAGGCTGAGGGAGCTGGGCCTCTTTAGCTTGGAGAAGAGGAGACTGAGGGGTGACCTCATCAATGTTTACAAATATGTTAAGGGCAAGTCTCAGGAGGACAGAGCCAGGCTTTTTTCAGGGATTTCCAGTGATAGGACAAGGGGCAATGGGTGCAAACTGAAGCATAGGAGGTTCCACATAAACATCAGAAAAAACTTCTTTACTGTGAGAGTGACAGAGCACTGAAACAGGCTGCCCAGAGAGGTTGTGGAGTCTCCTTTGCTGGAGACATTCAAAACCTGCCTGGACAAGTTTCTGTGTGATGTGCTTTAGGTGACCCTGCCCTGGCAGGGGGGTCAGACTAGATGATCTTTCGAGGTCTCTTCCAATGCCTAAGATTCTGTGATTCTGTGATTCTCTGTACTTTGAAGACCCAACAGGTTTTAACTGGGCCTTTGGTGTAGCAATTGTAGAGACTGAGTGTATTAACCTGCTGTCTACCCTGCCTGGTCTCTCTGATGACACTTCTGTGGTGGGCATGATGAAGGTGAAGGAACAGCAGTTACCAACAGCTTCTACTACAGTACATTGTCAGCAGTACCTCACAGACACTCCCTGCTCACCATACATAACCTGATTCGTCAATTGGAGAGCTCAGGAGTGATAAGTAAGAATCATTCACCCTTCAACAGCCCTATATGGCCAGTGCAGAAGCCTAATAGGGAATGGAGACTAACTGTGGACTAATGTGGTCTGAATGAAGCCACTCCACCAATAAGTGCTGCGGTTCCAGATGTGCTGGAACTTCAATACAAACTGGAATCCAAAGCAGCTAAATTATATGCCCCTATTGACATTGCTAATGCATTTTTCTCTATTCCCATAGCAGCAGAGTGCAGATCTCAATTCACTTTCGCGTGAAGGGGTGTCCAGGATACCTGGAATCGGCTGCCCCAGCGGTGGAAGCACAGCACTAATATCTGTGCTAGGAATGATCCACACTGTACTGGAGAAGTATGGAGCTCCAGATCATCTACAATACACAGATAATATCATTGTGTGGGGTAATACAGCAGAAGAAGTCTTTGAGAAAGGGAGAAAAGTGATCCACATTTTGTTAGAAGCTGGCTTTGCTACACAGAGAAGCAAGGTCAAGGGACCTGCCAGAGCGATCCAGTTCCTAGGGGTTAGATGGCAAGACGGGTGCTGACACATCCCTATGGATGGGTGAACTTGGCCACTGGACTTGGATTTTGTGGCCAGAGGATTTGCTGCCAGTGGACTCTGATTACGCAGCTTGGGAAGACCCCAGTGCCAGGGCAGTTTGTTCCCGAAGCAGCCATGACTCTGTGGGAAGCCCAGGCTGGAGCAGCTCCGGACCTCATGGGAAGGACTCATGAAGGAGAGGTTTGTGGAGAACTCTCTCCCATGGGAGAGACCCCGTGGGGAAGCAGGGAAGGACTGTAAGGAATCTTTCTTCCTGAGGAGGAAGGAGCAGCAGGAACCACCAGCCTGTGAACTGACTCTAAACCCCATCCCCTGTCCCCCTGTGCCGCTGGGGGGAAGGAGGGAGAGAAATGGGGAACAAAGTGATTTGGGCGCGGGAAGAAGGGAGGGGTGGGGTAACATATGCAATCACTGCTCTTTGTGTTGTCTGTGTCCTGTGTGTGTTTGGTCAGTGATTTTTTTTTTTTTTCCCCCCAGGTTGAGTCTGTTTTGCCTGGGACCTTAATTGGTGAAGAACTCTCCTTGTCCTTTTTCTTGATCTGTGAGCTTTGTCCTCCTCATCCCAGTGTGTGTGTGTGTGTGTGGGAGCTGAGTGAGCGGCCATAGGGCTGTTCCTTTGTTGTCGTGTTGGGTTCAAACCACAACAACCTTGCACATTTTTCTAGCTGACAGAACAATAGCCTAAGAAACCCTGGCAGTAATGTTAAGTCAAGGTTTTTTAAACTTGAAAATCTTGTACAGTCTTAACTGCTTGTTAAATCCATTTCTTAAGAAATCTGAAGACATTAATTATTCAAGACATTATTTTGAAAGCTAATGTTGTGTTATAGATAATTCCACTTTAAAACTTTTTTCCTGCATAATGGATAGTCTTACAAACACAGCCATTTACACATACTTTAACAGGCAGTATTTGCTTTTTGAACACTTACTGACATTAAAAAAGATAAAATATTAAACTAGGATTGTTTATTAAAAATATATCTATGTTCCTGTGATATACATGAGAAAAGCATAAATTAAAATAATATTCAGACAATAATTCAGCACCAGTGAAGGGTTTCCAGTGATTCTGACAGTCAGACCTGAGAGATCTAAATAGGAGCATGGTATATTTTGGAGGATGAGCACCTGCTAGCAGTTTCAGATAGATCCAAAAATCCTTGATGTATTCCCAGCCTAATTCTCTTTCAGGGTATTTACTACACCTGCAGCAATAAAGCTGTCATCATTCTGTGATACAAAGATGGTGTTCCTGAATACATGGCTAGATATTCAGAAGCGGGTTGTATTTCTTCTACTATGCCAGTGCCCCACATTGATTTACATAATTCAGATCAGAATAAAGAATCCCTCCTAGGGCCTTCTCCTTAAAAAAACTTGGTCCTGCCATCGTGCTATCTGAGACTGTATATATTGGGTTCCCTCTATCAGCTTCTCCTTTCACTGTTGTCCCTTACCAATATTCTGCACCAAAAAAAGCTGCTTCTCCTCGGTCTGGTGAATCAGTCATGTCTAGAAATAATGCAGAAAAGGACAGCACTTTGGTTAAGCTGTTGGAATGACATCTCCAGACTATCACATACTATATATGTGACCATAGACTCCATTTTTCAGACCTAACCAGAAATATTTCACACGGATACATCTAGCATCTGTTAACCCTTTATACTAAGCAATGAAGAGAGTCTGTGGCAGGACTTCACTCAGATGTCTAAAGTCAGGTGACCTGAATCTGAGAAATAGATTCTAGCTCAAAGAAAAGCTTTAATGTGCAAAATAGGAGTTCCCGAGAAGTGTTAGTGAAGTCAATGGGTTTTAAGAATGTAATTAAAATAAATCTGTGTGTTTTGTTTTATGGAGTTGAAATTCTCAAATTAAATATGTCTAACTGTTTTGGCAGGTGTGAGCTTTTTCCTCTTTGAACCTCAGTTTCTCATTTAGAAAGGAAAACTACTCTTCTATTTTATTTTGCTTTCTTAACTTCAGTTTGTGACATCTCTAGGGCAAATAGTGTCTCTGGAAGCAGAACTGAAGATGGCCACTACTGCCTGTGCCTTTGTATTTCTTTGGGATTTTTTTTTCTTACAGTCATGCCTCCTGGAGTCATCTGGACACTGCAACTCAGACTTTCATTTCAAAAATGAAGGCTTCTATGCTTTGTAGATATTGAGAACAAGTTTTAACACATGTTCAACTTTTATTGACAGTTTAGCAACCAGGCAACAAAAAAAATAGGAATGAAAATAATTAAAGCATCATTACTTTTTAAATTGATCTGATGATAATTAGAGCTTCATTTACAGGTTTTGAAATATTGAAATAGGCAATTCGGATCTCAGTAGTGCAATGGGTAAAATGTTCACTGGATTCAAATACTGCAAAAAATAAGGTCTTATTAGCAAACACGTGCTTTAATTGCACAAGCTCATGTACAGACATTACTGCTCTGGCTTTTCTGGAAATATTACTTGGCGCAATTATAAAGCCAGAATAATTCAGCACTCTCTATTTCCCTCCTTACTTGAGGTGATTGTCAAAGAGTATCGAATGAATAAGAAAGTCTCTGAGGACAAGGCAGGTTCTGACATTCAAAATGAGCAAGAATGGTGACCTCAAACTGGAAACAAAACTTCCAGATACTCCCAGATCTAAGCAGCCAACTGAAATTGAAAAGACAAACATTGCAGATACAGGATGCTTATTCCCTCTTTACATTTTTCCCTCTCAAGTTATGGAGAAGCCTATTCCCAGTTAATATAAATGTTCAAGATTTGCTTACATCTGTAAGCTGTTTTATGAGGAACCCAGTCAACAAAACTACTGAGCAAACAGAAGAATCTTTAAAAAAAATTCCCAAGTCTACACAAAGCATGGACACACTTCATTGATTACTATTGGCTGTACATAAAAATCCCTCAACGCTCTTTCTCATCTGCTGAAGGTCTGGCTAGGTCCTTACTTCTTCCAGTTCCATTTCTCCGTTAACAATAGCTTGTATGTTTGTATTTTGTATAAAAGTCTGTCCCTAAACCAGCTTCAGATACTAAATAAACTATGTCTCAGTGGGTTAGCTACTTATAACTGCAGCCACTTGAAAACAGTAGCAGTAGGAGAGTGAAGTGAGATTATCATACGTGTTTGAGAACAGAGCAAGAAGTCAAGGAAAACAAAAGTCTCTCAGAGAAATAAATACTAGGAAAATAGTCCAATTATGGAACAAGCACATCTTACATTCTGTTTCTTCCTCCAAACAAGAATAACAATGCTTCAGAAACAGGCTTTTTATAAAGACTTTCAATTATGCCAAATTGAACCTTGAGTGAGACAAGGGTGTATTTTCCTTATAATGCTAGTACTTCACGTTAATACTAGTGAAGGTGAAGAACAAGGTCTTACCAAACACATTCAAAGCAAGATACCTACTAATACCATCTGTACAATAGATTTCCCCACAACCATTGGTTTGGCCAGCCAGTAAAGAAGCAGCATAATTCCTGATACTTCATTTACTTAGCTCATGTCTAGGTAGTGATTCAAAATTTGAGTCACTACCACCCAGGCACCCAATCCATAAGCCAAAGGATAAGAAAGGAAAGATAGTGAGCAGAAGTGCTCTCCAGAGATGCTGACTCCTCTCCAGGCAACTAACAAGGGAAATTTAGCAATTTGTTCTGAGCAGCTACTGAAGTGTCAAAATAGATAAAGTTAGATGAAATGTCATCAAGCAAAAGAAAATAGTGTCAATATGGCATGGCCAAAGTACATGTCTGGTAGTAATCAAGTGTATTCCATACAGCATTTAATCTAGTTAATCACCCATCAATAGGAATATTAATATCTGTCTGATAGGGATCCTCCAAAGGTTCTTTCTTTTAAGGACCTTCCTGTACTTTTTATGCAAATTGCTTTGTTTTGTTTTTCCTATGAGTTTATGTCAGTCCTTTTTATGTTTGCAGCACAGTAATTCCATTTATTCTTAAATATTTTGCTCTTTATCTAGCTAGCAGTGGGGAAAACTTTTTTTTTTTTCAATTTCTATATGCAACTTAATCTCTCAATTTGTGATTCTGGAATTTAAATATTTCAACAGCCTTATTTATTCCTCCTGAATATTTGAGAGGAGTCTTAATTTATAAAAGCAAAGCATATGTGTTTGATAGGAGTCCTGATGACAACATTCCGCCTTCCTGGAAATTCAAATACTTCAAGTAGACTGGAGGAGTGTTTTAAAAGAACCATTTTTTCTTTAACACAACAATCCAAGCTTAAACATAAGCAGCAGTGAGGCAGAGAAAGTTTGATGATCAAACATTCTTTAACTTGAAAGAGTGACATTTCTTTCAGGTGCAGTACATGGAAAAAGTCATCAGTTGTGCAAGCAGATGCTAAGGCGAGAGGTATAAATGTTGCTGCCACTGTTGACCCCAGGTTATACTCAACATCCAGGGTCCTGCAGTTAATCTCTGTTAGGGGGAGGAATGGGAGGAGACACATACCTTTGATACTGTCCTGTTTATTTACAAACCACGGAGTCTTAAGTTCATTTTCCCTCAACACAGCAGGAATGAAAAGCCAGAGGCTATTTCCTTGTTTTTTGTTCCAGCCCTCTTCTCAGCTCACCACTGTTCGTTTAATAAATAGCTTCCTTTCATAGCAGAAACCTGAGAAAAGGTGAGACTAGTTCTCTGATTGTATCTAGGCCTTCTTATTGTTTTCTTTCTGTTGAACATGGTGCTTTCAGTGATTCTCTTCAATTTATCAGATCAGTCTGTTGTCACCTCTTTTGTGGATATCTGACTTTTGGGAAAATTCTGGGTCTTGAAGACCTGAATTAGCATTAAATGCTTACACTATTGCAAACCTAGAAAATTAATTAAGAGAAGTAACTAAACATCCAAAATTTGCTGGTGGCTGAATTGCAACATTACTATTGGTGTTTTTTCTTTAGGTCTGTCTCAAAGAGAAGAATAGGTGGACAGGAATCAATTATCTCCTTGCCTCTAATGATAGCCAGCAACCACAGAATCATAGAATCATAGCATGGTTTGGGTTGGAAGGAACCTCAAACATCATCTGGTTCCAGCCCCCCTTCACTGGCAAAGACATCTCCCACTAGACCATATTACTCAAAGCTCTGTACAACCTGGCCTTGAACACTTCTCTGGGCAACTGTGCCAGCATCTCACCACCCCATCTCACACTAAAGAATTTATTTCTAATGACTAACCTAAATCTACCCTTTTTCAGCTTAAAACCATTCCCCCCTTGTCCTGTCTCTATATGCCCTTGTTAAAAGTCTCTCCCCAGCTTTCTTGTAGGTCCTTTTTAGGTAGTGGAAGGCCTTTATAAGGTCTCCGTGGAGCCTTCTCTTCTTCAGGCTGAACAACCCCTATTCTCTCAGCCTGTCTCCATAGGTGCTCCAGCCCTTGGCTCATCTTTGTGGCCCTCCTCTGCAGTCCTTCCAGCAGCTCATGTCCTTCTTGTACTGGGGACTCCAGAGCTGCACACAGTACTCCAAGTGTGGTTACATGAGGGTGGAGTAGAGAGGTAGAATCACCTCCCTTGACTTGCTGGCCATGCTTCCTTTGATGCAGCCCAGGACATGGTTGCACACTGCCAGCTCATGTTGAGCTTGTCACCTACCAACACTCCCAAGTCCTTCTCCTCAGGACTGTTCTCAGTCCATTCTCTACCCAACTTGCGACTGTGCTTAGGATTTCCCCAACCGAGGTGCAGGGCCTTGTACAAGACCAATCACATTCTCAGCAGTCATTTCAGTGAACCTAACCATACCACTGGTTTATTTGCCATCTGGGGGCACTTTTTCCACTCTGAACAGTATCACTTCCTCTATGATAGCAATGTATACAAGCGTCCTGAATGTCAGACCCCTGAGCACGTTGCCTTGCTCCTAGGGATTTGTCTGCCTGGGCCCAGAGCCAGCTTAGATAATGGTGTGGGTGCCTGGCTTTGAAAAGAGCTGTAAGTGAAAGCTCTGCTAAAAAGCCTCAGTAGCTCGACCCCAGACTTGCCTCACACTACAGACTGGCCTGGCATTTTTTGGACAGTTGACTGAACCAGTTACCATGTCCTGCTACCCCTGGGATGACCCTCCACTCCTGGCTCCCAAGGAGCAGCCAGCCTGGGCTGCAAGCTCAGTAGAAGACAACAAAACCACCATCAAGGGAAAGAAGCAGCTTACAGACACCCGTATCATACAGAAAAGCACAAGTTAAAACAACAGCCACAGCAAATTATTGCTCTGATGGCAAAGTCTGGTAAGTAAACAAAAGACTGGAGTGTCTGCACTGAAAAAGATGGGTGCAGCAGACTTTCTTTTCAAGCATATCCACAGGCACTGCATGCCTTCCTCCCAGATAAAGCCAAAAGACACAGTGCAAATGCTGCCAGTCATGAAGCACATGATCAGATGATGTATATCAGTATTTGACCCTGATACACAATATGAGAAAAATTTAAATATAATCTATTTAAATTGGATGGATGGCATATTCATTTTTAATGCCATTTTGTTTTTAAGATGCCTGGCTTGGTTCATTTAACAAGTCACAGATTTTAATGAAACAAATATTCAACTGTCTCCAATAAGAATGATAATAATTAACATAATTTCAACTACATTATCATTAGAAGCCCCAGGTTAAAATAATTCAGATCAGCTTCTAACACAGTTACACACATTATAAATCCTCTTTTTTTTTTCTACCAAAAAAAAAAATAGTGTGTCTTGTTCCAATAATGCTTCTTTAAATCTTCAGCTTACGGGGAAACACAATTTCAGCCACTTTATTTTCTCTGTATATTTATATAGAAGAATCTACTATTTCTGATCAAAGACTAGTTAATAAACAGAAGGTCATAGCAGAGGGAATAATCCTGCAGGTACTCAGTAAATTCTCACTTTGCCTGTAAGCTAAATGTACATTGTCATTTATCCATTCCAAGTAAAATGCAAATCAATTCCTGTTAAGTGATTTCTTACTCTGCAATTTATTTAGATGAAATCAGTGAGAATACTTGCACAGTAACGTGATATCCACTGTGAAAAAGGAACAGAGGAACTGATCATAGTTGCATAAAAATAAAAATTTGAGGCTAAAAGATAGTTAGCTCTTAGCTCTTAGGAACTGTTTTAAGACAAAAAGGAAGATAATAATGCAAAAAAACCCCAACAAACAGAGTATACTGATTTGCTGGTGAGGCGAAGTTTGAATTTAGTTGTATCAACAAGGCACAAAATATAATACAGGGAAACTGAATAGTCATGAAGACTAAAGAGGACCCAATGAACAGTAGGTCAATAGTACAAGGTTCAGTGTGGTATGAACAGATACAGCTCTGATAATTTATTTGGAAACTATGAGCTTATACTTGGAGACTGCAGATGAATTTCAGGGAAGAGTATAACACACAGGAAATATGTCCACCTATATGATGAGACTATGAAAAATGAAACTTTAAATCTAGAATCTATCCCTTCCTACGGAGAGAGAGCAGCATGAAGCATCATCTGGAGGTCCATCACACAGATACACATTTCTGGTTACCTGTGCTCATGGAGATGAATTCAGATAAGCTACACTCAGGGAAGATTAACTAGACTGTTCTAGAGAATGGAAAATACGTTTTATTAGCTGAGACTGAGAAACGTGTCTTGCTTAGAGAAGCAGGAAGAAGCTGAGTGGGGGTGTCACTGCTGTCTATAAATATCTCAAGCAAAGAAAGAACAAGTGAGATATAAATGTATTTATGCTAAAGGTTGCTTTGGCACAGGTATGAATGGACCATGAATACATTTACTGCAGATTAGATTATTCCCAACAGTACAGTGAAGTGCTGAACAGTTTGTTTGGAGGCTTAAGGGAGAACACCAAGCTTTTGCAGCCTGGCAGTTCTAGAAAGAAGATAATTGATGCTGAACAGGAGATGAACCTGCTGGAGCTGATGACTCAGAAGTTCTCTTTCAGTCTTCTGGTACCTGGAGTGTCATGAAGAAGATAACAAAGATTAGAGAAAAACCTGAGATATACTAGGAAGAGATTGTTGAACAACTGACTAAAATTGTCCTCCTAATCTACCTTTTACACTATATTACTCTGAAAGAATGGAGCATTTACTGTTGGTGGACTTATTTACTATCTTGCAGAGACTATATATATATATTTCTATTGTAAAAAAGAAAAAAAGAAAATAAAAACTACTGTAACATTATGAAATGCTATTATAGGAACATTTATTGTAACATCACTCTTGTATAGAGCCTTGTATAGATCTGAATAATATTCTATATTTGCATTTAAAATCAATACAGAATGAATTAGGACAGAAAGGCAATTGATTTGCCCAGACTTTTCGAGAGTTATACATGATGCTTAAAGTGTTTCTCATATTGGTGGAGGTAACTGAATACAAGCCTTTTTTTTTCCAATGGCAGAAATCAGTTTTGTTTGTCTCTGTCACATATAATTGGCAAGTTAATTTGGTTCCTCACTAACCTTCCAGTTCCTTCTTTAGCCCACTGAAACTCATGGTTCTCACCAGTGCAGGTGGTAAATATTTCCCTATGTGCTGCTCTTTCAGGCATCTTCTCTGCTAGATTGGCAGTACCAGAAATTGCACTGAGCTTAGAAAATCAGAGTTTTATAATGTTCGTGCTCTGCTCAATTCTTCAATGCCTGATGTGATATTTTGTTTGTCCTCATGCCTCTCTACGTGGCATTTAGAACAAGACAACTCTGAAACCACAACATTCGCAGAAAGCTGGAGCTCAGCCAGGGCTAGTAGAGCAGTAATGGACCAGGTCCTGTGGAAACTGCAGTTATGGATTTTGAAATCCATGTTGTGGGCTTTCTGAGGATGGTTTAGGGAGGGTGTCTTCCTATCCAGGTCCCCTGCAAGGAGTAGAACTCTTTTGAAAAAAGCTAGAAGCTTAGCGCTTTGTTATGCATCCTGTACCACTAGAACTCTGTTCTCCTCTGTGCTCTAAGCTGCTGGTCTAAGCTCACTCAGTATCTAGTAACCAAATCACTTATCTTAAGCAGTGGGCCAGAGATTCTCCACACCTTTCTCTGAGCTACTGCTGTCATGCACATGGGTACAACATTTCACAAATACTGAAAGGCCAGCTACTGTAATTCTTTGTTCTTTTTGAGTTTGGGGCCAGGTATGTCCCCAGCATGGAAAATGAATAGCAGATTGTAGCATCCCATGGGGAAGAACTTTCCAATTCTATATCTGTGTTACCTTCTGTTAGATTGCTCCAAAAGGACATGCCAGAAGCCAGGCCTTACCTTCCTGTTTCTTTTCAGGCTCATATAGTACCTCTGGCCTCCCCAGCTATCTTAACACTTCATGTTATATGGGGAGTCTTTAGGAATACCAGCTATCCTGCAGGACCTTCTGTACCTTTGGCAAGGTCATTCCAAACACCAGATAGATCATATCCTACCTTGTTTTTCATGCATATGTTTTTTTTAATCCCACATGCCTTCCCCTGTAAGAGAACTGCCTCCCACAGTGTCTCAGCATCCACACCGATCTAACTCTGCAGCGCACTGACACAAGCTGTGACTCACAAGTTTAGGAGACAGTAACAGAAACACCAGATCTGCTGCAACATCACAGTGCCACTGCATCACTTTATACCTAGGTGAGATCATGCCATTCTTCAGAAACGAGATAATCAAAAGCTTTCCCTGACTTTGATGGTGCAGTTTGTGATGGTCCCAGACACACTAGGAGCACTCAGCATCTTTCCATGCTGGGTGTCTGTCAGGTGCTTCTTGTGGACTCCTAAAGCCATCAGTGAAGCCTGCATCAGCTTGAGATTGGTAACATGCTGTTGTGCTCTAGATTGTACTTTCTATTATATTTATATTTCTATTTAGATTTATATTTATTTATGTTTATGTTTATGTTTATACAAAATTTATATATATATATATATAAAAAAAACTATTGTCCCTCTTTTTAAATGAATTTGACAGGATTTTTTTTTGTATCTGGGTGACTGGAAGATTCAGGAGTATGGGAGTTGCCAGCTCACTCCCAGTATTGATTCCCTGATTGCACAAATGTTGGTTTACTCCTGGGACTAGTTTCCTCTAAGGCAAAAGCTTGGCATGCTTCTGGTGAGCGATGGCTATCAAAAAGCAGCAACATAAAGAATGCACCAGATTTGTAACCTATAATTCTGAGTACCTTCCAAAACTCTCTCTCTTGTGCACCTCCAAAAACCTCTACATAGGTGTATTCCTCTTGTCATGCCATGCAACACAATCTCAGTTTCATGATATAAATGTAGGGGGGACTACTGTGACACTGCCCTGTGACAGTACAGCCACCCTACACCAGGGGCTAAACATTGCACCCTGGACTAGGTGCTTTCTATTCTATAGCCTTAGCCCAAGTTCACATCATTTGCATTTACATACCACACAGAATCCCAAAACCATCCATGTATGGGGGGACCTCTAGAGATCATCTAGTTCAACTCCCCCACTAAAGCAGGATTGCCTAGGGAACATTCTACATGGCTGCACCCAGGCAGGTCTTGAATATCTCCAGAGAATGAGACTCCACCATAGTCTTTAATACCTTCATCAGCCAGCCTTTGCCTAGCCCCTTTCAGAGACCTCTTCTGCCCGTATTACCTCACCTCTCCAGACTTCAGAGGACCTTTCCCTACGTTTTTCTCAGTGTCCCATTATTTGCCTGTTGCCATAAGAAAGCTGTAACAGCCTGCCTGAACCACGGCAAATTTCTCAGCCCTAACTCATCAGTCAAACATTTGTTATTTCATAATATATTTATTTGTGCTGCCTTGGACTCTGACCAGAACCCACTGCAAAGTAATGCAGGCAGCTTCTTCTTCCGCCTGCATATCCCAGGGCTTACCTTTACCCACACACATATTCTAACAATTTTGTAATCATTTTCCACTCCTCCTTGGCTCCTTCTGCCAAGTGGCTAGGTCCCAGTGCCATACACTATATTCTCACTCTATTTCCCTCCTAATGTCTGGCTCGGGAGAGCCCTCTTTTTTGTGAAACACTTCCAGCCTGCTTTATCCTGTTTCCAAGGATGGTGCCAAAGTTATGGTACTTGAGGCATGGTCTACCTAATCCCAGATGACATTGCATCAAGAGAACCAACACATGTTAACAGTGAAAACTGTTTTTCCTATTCATTGCAAATGAATTCTAAGGCTGCAGATAAACTGGCTTAGGGCAAACCCTAAAAACCAGCCCACATCTATGAGCACTATGCCATGGATCAAAACTAGAAGAGGGGACATTTAGGTTAGCCATTAGAAGGAAAAAATTCTTTTTGTGAGGGTAGTGAGACACTGGAACAAGTTGCCCAGGAATGTTGTGGAAGCCCCATCCGTGGAAATGTTAAAGACCAGGCTGGATGGAGCTCTGAGCAACTGATCTGGTGGGAGGTGTCCCTGCCAGTGCAGGGGGGTTGGAACTAGATGATCTTTAAGGTCCCTTCCAACTCCAATCATTCTATGATTCTATGATTTGGCAGCATAAATGAATGTAGAAAGCTGCCTTCTGCAGTCAGCATACCTAATAAAACATAACTCCTGTAATACATAAGGAGAGGCTTACATTTGTATGGAGAACATTGTGCATTGCTTAGAATCAATAGCTCTAAAACACTTTTTTTCCTAGATCTGTTGTTTACTTGACCCAGCTTCAATTCAGCCAAGAGCTGTCACAGAGCAGTTACATTTCCAATATCTTTATTTACTAGAGTCACCAGCAATTCCTCAGTGGCCCTTCAGCCTAAATGCACAGATTAAATACCAGCTGCAGCAGGTTGTTTAAAGAAAGGCAAGGAATAGGAACACTTTCTAGTGTCCAGGAACCAGTTATATGGCAGCACTGGTGTAATGCCTCCCAGGTGCACAGCAGAGGTGTGACTTGGATTGTGGTGAGGACAGAGGAACAGTAGGACCCCTACTCCATGTGATGCACAAGTGCTCTTCAGCAACTACCTGCCATATTTGCATACCAACACAGTCAAGTTTAGCATATGCCCTGGATGAATATAATCCTGCTGCCTGAGGCTGGTCCTTGCTTGTTTAGTAATTGGTCTCTAGCAAATAGCAAGTACTTTCCTGGACACCTGTGATGAGAGGAAGCATTCACATACATGCCTGCAGTTTGGGTAACTCCCTTGGTGTACTGTCACTTTGAAAAAATGGAGATCTACCTCTTTCTTCCCCTACTCCTCACTGGTAATTATACTTTCCCCAGTCCAGACTGGGCTAAGCATTGCCTAAAGTGGTACAGCAGCTTTGATGCTGAAGCCCTTCTGCAAAACCTTTTAACTGTGTCAGGATTGCCCACTGCAGGTGCTGTTTGCTGCAGTGTTGGCCTTCTAAGCACTTCTCCCTTAACTATCAGGAAAATCTGGGCTCAGGCTCATAAACATTCAGTCTATTTGTGGAAAATTAAGAAAAACTGAACTCAAGGTTCAATTCTCAATTTAGGTTTTTCTTTCAAGTATACACCAAAATCTATAGAAATTGTAAATCATCGAAGAATATTTGGATTTTTAAAAATATTGAACCCAATATTCCATGTCCATGGTATTTCCCAGTGTTACGTTAATGTACAAACACAGTGGAAACATTTCTTAAGACTATTACAAAAGTAAAGAGGGCACAGTGTGAACTACAACCAGGACCATAGATTTTCTTGCCCTTTTTCCTTCAGAAACTTCCTTATATTATTTTATCTTCCTTTTTCATTGTGCTCTAGTATGTTTTTGAAAGGCTTGGATAAAGCTATTTATTTTAGTTTATTTCCCTGGATAAAGGGGTTAACAAAACTGTCTAAGGAATTTCACTTGACTAGCAGCAGACAACTGCAAGAAGTCTATCATTTAGGTTTTTATTGAGAGTGAGAAGCATTATGAACATCCCTGCAGTGCCAAGGTAAAGTAGCTTCACATCTGAAAGTTTTGAGAACCTTCAAGAGGCAGAGAGGCATCAGTCTCCCCTTGATACATCATTTGCTCTTTGCATGATGATCTAAATTTGATATGAAAATCCTGTAATTCTTAAAAAAGGTAAGCAGCCAAAGGGAAATAACATCTTTCAAAGTACAGCAGAGAAAGGTATAGAAGAACACTTTAACAAATAAAAGGTCATATGAGTTAATTAGGCTTTTTTCCTCTTCCATTTAATAAGAAACAAAGTTACCATGGAGACTGACTGTAGAATGCATTCTATTTTGGTACAAAAACACCTTTTAGAAAGAACATATTAGTGAGGAAACTTCAAAGGTAGTCATGCTCTGAAAAAACCCTACATTAAACCTTTACTTATTCTTTCTTTTTTTAATTTCTCTCTGCATTAGTGGTTCTGCCTCTGTTGTATGGTGCTTATCTGGGAAGAGTTCTGTTTTTGCCGTAGAATACATATATGGAAATAGCAATTTTGGCAAGGCAGCAGTCCTACCTGTCTTGAGATTGGAACGTAACAGTGCAAATTACCTGTGGATCAGATCCTCCTGGGACACCTGAGCTCTTTGAACCTCCACTGAGTTGCTTTATAATGCCATGGACCCTAAATTTCCTGTGTCTAACTTGCTTTAGGTCTCCTATTGCATCCCCTAACCTGGCAGTAAGGCCTTCACAAGAACGAGAGAAGACTCTTCTGGATCCTTTCATGTTTCATTCTTGGCAAGGCATTGAACCAGGACTAGAAGAAAAGGTATGAAGAGAAACAGTTTCCCTCCTGTGTTTTTTTTTTTGTCTAGTATAGGTACCTAATTCAGAAGAAGGTCTCCCTCTGACTGGATTTCCTACTGAAACAAATTTTTCAGTACCACTTTTTTCTTGACAGATGATATGAATTATGTTCTCAGGCACTAGTTCCCTCTTCTCCTTTCTTCTCCCCCTTCTCCTCTCTCTCTCTTTGAATAGGTGGCTGATTCGGCTCATCACTATCTGCTGAAAGGACACCCACAAGTTTCCAGGAGCCAAAGGGGTTACCATTGCCATTTATTGTTGTTTAATTTTTATGGTAAGGTATTTATCTCATGGAATATTTGGAGACTGGGACTATAATTCTAAGACTTTAAGTTTAAACATTCCAGTTTCATATTTCTCAGTAATATTTCATTCCTGTCATTGCATGATATATTTTTTACCTGAAGAAACATTCCCAAAACATTTTCTGATTTATAACTAAATTTAAATTGACAACAGGATTTTTATGTGAGCTTTCTTAACACAGCACAAATTTTCTTCTTCAGTCACAGAAAAGCTTATGAAAATAGATAACAATAATCAAAAATTAAATTATATTCACAAATGTTTGAAATGGTACTGAACATTTTCTTTCATTATTCACTGTTTCAGAATACTAGTGCTTAGCAAAAAAAAGATCAAACTGACTCAAAACCAGGCCTATAAATTAAATATAAAATTTATATAGTAACAATATTTTGAAGGACCATTATTCTATGTTCATTAGATTAAATACATCTTGAAATGTAAACTGCTTATATATCCTAGTAGGTGGAAAACACTCCATAATGCTAAAAGGTATTTTTTCTGTTTTTCTCATTCATTTTCAATTCATTGTTTTCCCTTGCACCTAAAGCAATTTAAGGAAATAACCACACATAATTGAATTTCAATATTTCTTTTAAAATCATAAACCACTCTTAGTGTTTTGACACACACCTAAGACCCTGGCTGCAAATGGATTATCTTCAAATATTTAATAAAAAGTCCTTATCTAGAAGGCAAGGAGGCTAAAACATCTGGACGAGCCTGATTACGGTCTCCAAACAGAGCAAGCAGTAGCTGTATGAAACCAAACATAATCTGTCATAGGAAAGGTTTACTTGGGGCACTTGGTACAAGTAAGACCATTTAGAGGGGAAGTCATTTTTCTTAAATTTATTCCCTGGAGGACAAGAAGAAATATTAAATATTTAATGACTGTGCAGAAAAATAATATTGCCAACTTTAACTCAATTTCTGAGACTGATTGATACTATATTATTTCTACAGTTACAAAGAAGACTAAGAGCTTGACATATGGCCCATAGTTTCTTAGAGACATACAGAACAGCAAGTAAAATATTGGAAATATTACTGTCTTTGATAGATTGGATAATTGACCAGAAGAATATTCCAGTATGTTTCTTTAGCACACAAGCCAGACAGACATTTCAGGATGACACACTCAGGTTATCATTAATAGTGGTAATGGGAATTGCAAAAAAAATAAATAAAAAATATTCATAATATACCGTTTTTATAAAATACGTACTTTTCATGATTTTTAAGAGACTGAAATCATAACATAGGGCTCCTGGTACTGTGTCATTGATTTGTGTTTGATGTTTATAGACAATGGATATAAACTTAATTTTTCAGTAAAATAGTAAATGACTAATATGTAGGGTCTCAACTTAAAATATGAATCTATGTTACAATTTATAATAAAATTAAGGAAGGAGAAGCATCAAAACTAGTATATTTAAATATTCACACATGAGATGGCTAGCAGTGTAATTAGAGCATAACATCAGGCTTTCCTTCCACCGACCATATTCTGCAAAGCATGTAGGAGAGGACCTGTTGAGTAGGAGCCATATTGTCTAACTCAAGATGCTTGAGAGTGAAACATCAAGCCTGAACTAATCCCTGTAGGACACTTCATTTTTGAGAGAGGAAAACAGGCACTATTAAATAAAGATTAGTGTGCCATTTGTTGGACTCTGATCACAGTACAACTTTTTTTTTTTTTTTTTCCTATCCACTGATAATAAAAAGAGTCTAAATTGTGCAGATTTTCTGATTTTAGGGGCTCAAGATAAGGATGATTCAGTCCCATTGTTTTTTGTAAAAACACACTTTATTTTGGATGTATTCTCCAATTTAGGTCTAAAAATATCAAGGATAGAGGAAAAGTGCATTGCGTTTCATTCATACTCAGAACAGACTGAGCATCACAAGGTTGGCTTCATCTTGAATCATAGGCAAGTTTCTGGGAATGTTTTTTTGCATGTTACATGTTACTTACCCTGATCACAGTTTTTCATGGATACATTGGTGTTTGAGCTTTCAATGCAAAGTGTAGGTACAACCCCTTTCCTGTAGAATCAGAGATAATACAGTTAGATTGTTGTAGCCAGAAACTCTACAGGAAACTGCATTCAGGTCTGTGGATTTGTGCAAAAAGAATTGTCCAAACATTTGCATTGATTTTATATGTGCCTTGGAATTGACTGACAACTAGTGTTTTTCATGGCCTTCCTTAAGCTTGACCGATTAACACCCCTAAAGGGTAAAGAAACAGAACTGCCACAGTTGCACAGTTGTATAAAGTGATCCTTAGATGAAGTTCACAGGCAAAGATTTCCCAGTCCTTCACTTTGCAATCTCATCCATGTCTCATGGAATCACAGAATCACGGAATCACAGAATGGTAGGGGTTGGAAAGCACCTCTAGAGATCATTTGGTCCAAACCCCCTGCCAGAGCAGGACCACCCAGTGCAGGTCACACAGAAACACATCCAGATAGTTCTTGAAGGTCTCCAGAGAAGACTCCACAACCTCTCTGGGCAGCCTGTTCCAGTGCTCTGTAACCCTCACAGTAAAGAAGCTTTTCCTCATGTTGAAGTGGAACTTTCTGTGTTCTAGTTTGCATCCACTGCCCCTTGTCCTATCACAGGACATGACTGAAAAGGATTGGCCCTTCCTTCTTGACATCCACCCTTCAGATATTTGTAAACACTAATAAGATGCCCTCTCAGTCTTCTCTTCTCTAGACTAAACAGCACCAGGTCTCTCAGCCTTTCCTCATAAGACAGGTATTCCAGTCCTTTAATCATACTCATGTCTACAAGAACCATTTCCAAGAAATATCCTTCCTGCTGATATTAGAGATTCAGTCAAGGAACAAAAGAAATGTATCAAACTTACTGCAACTTTGGAACATTTTGGCATCTTCAGCATTGGTCAATTGGACTTCTACCTTCATATAAGCAGTTCTATAAGAAGGCTGAACATGCTTCTGTCAGCGCTGACTCCTCACCAATGATTTAGCAATGCCGCTCTGGAAATCTTTAACTGAATCCTTTAGTGCTACCCCTTTTATTAGAGAAATAAACAGTGCTATTTAACATCTTTGTTGGTGACATGGACAGTGACATTGAGTGCACCCTCAGCAAGTTTGACAATGACTCCAAACTGTGTGGTGAGGTCAACACATTAGAGGGAAGGGATGTCATCCAGAGGGACCTTAATAGGCTTGAGAGGTGGACTCTTACAAACCGCATGAAGTTCAACGAGGCCAAGTGCAAGGTTCTGCACCTGGGTCATGACAATCCCAAGTAAAAATGCAGACTGAATGGAGAATGGATTGATAACAGCCCAGAGGAGAAGGACCTGGGGGTGGTCCTGTAAGTGTTCAAGGCCAGGTTAGATTGGAACCGGAGCAACCTGATCTAGTGGGAGGTGTCTGGAGCACTGGACTGTTTTGGACACTGGAAGAGGCTGCCTAAGGAGGTGTTGGAGTCATCATCCCTGGAAGTGTTTAAAAGAAATATAAATATGGTGCTTAGGGACATGATTTAAGCACTGAATGGGTAGATAAGGTTATGGTTGGCAGATTTAGGTTAGGGTTGGACTTGATCTTCAAAGTCTTTTCCAACCAGGATGATTCTGTGATTCTGTGTCCATGCCCGTGCAGGGGGGTGGGATCTAAATGTTCTTTGTGGTCCCTTCCAACCCAAACCATTCTATGGTTCTATTATTTGATACTTAATTTCAGTCCCAGTTTAGGCTGCCTTCAAAATCCACCTGCCCTTTTGACTCAGTACATGAAAGCACTCCTAGAAAAGGTCCTGGTGTCCCTTTGAGAAAGAGCCCAAATAATTTGATCCACCTGACATCCTCACTGCAAGGTTCTCCCAAGAATGCCAGCTGTATAGCCTCCTACTACTAACCTAATTAAGTTACCACTAATGATAACTACATTATAGCCAACAGTATGATTAACAGCTATTTAATTAATATGAATTAATTTGGGCTTGGGTCTGCCCTGTGGCAGTGAAGACACATCCATTCTTTCTTGTAAAATATCAGCAGGGTTTTTCCAGTCTGCATGCCCACATGCACAGAACAGAGCCCCAGACCTGCTAAAAATGGGATATGTATTTAACAATATAATGAACAACTTCCTTACTGAGCCTTTTTGTGTAATTTATAGTATTCCTTTTCACTGGGATGTCTTTCTACTTAATCTCAAATGTAATCACCTGCTCTTTTCTGTGTTCTAATTTCTAAAGTTGAGTTTAGTTTTCCCATTTTATTTCAAGATTCCTTTGCTTTATAAAAATTCCTTGAGCACTGATTGAAATAACTGTAGACATTAAAAGTTGATTTTCGTAAAGTATGTCATCACTGGAAGCACTTCATAAAAAGAAAATAAATACACATAGGATAAAGTGTTTCAAAAATCGACTCTAGTAATAGAAATAAAAGTCAGAAGTGAACCATTATATCCCAAGTGTAAACAAACAATTACAGCTTTGTTGATATGAAGGGTAAAGGCCTGAATTCCACAATTCCTACCCAAATTAAAAACTGAGAAATAGGTGGATTTTTTCAGATTGAATTATAGCCTGTTTTGAACTTTTAGTCAAACTCACTATAATCTCTAAGCACCAACAGAACAATTTAAACATATGTCACTTCCTCATGAAAGGAAAGCCACCATTAGAAATTTGGCAAATGCAGTGCACATCATTTAGTGTTCAAAATGACAGCATAAGAAGTCAATGCAGCTTGTTGAAGCAAAGAGATAAAATACTCAGCAGCTTCATTCATTTAGAGCAAAATAAATGAAAATTGGCAGGCTGGGAAGGAAACCCATTGAATGCAAAGCAAAGAAGTGCCCTTTACGTCTCTTGCTCTGGATCACTAAGGGATAAGGTCTCATACTGTAGTTAAGATTCAACTATATCATAAAATGTATATATGATGTTTATTTGGTCATGCTCCTTCTATTCTGCTAAAATTGTTTGAAATCTCATCAGCATAATTCAGCTTAGTGAAAGATGCCTACCTGTCAATATTTATTGACAATAGTTTTTCTATCAGCAAACCACAGAAATTTTAAAGTTGTTGATGCAATTTCTCAGAGAAAGATAATTCAATAAAATTGAAGGTACTCCATTAATGATCAGCAACTCCAGCCAGTAGTGCACAGTTTGATAATTTTAGACTTTCATAACTGGTTTTGACTTTCCCAAACAAAAATGGTAATTCTTTAAATTTTTGTCTAATTGCTACTTCCACAAAGTTTTATGTGATGAAAAAAATAAACATTTTCATTTTTTAAAATGTCTGTGCATTTGCACTTGGCCATCTGTGTGTGTCTGTGCATAAGAGTTGGAGTAAGTGACTGTGTTCATGGGTAAATCCCTCACTTTCATTCCTAGGTGATTTCCCAGGCCAAACCAGAATCACCCACTGCACAGGCATCAGGGCCACTAAAACAGGGAACCCAGAGATTAGATTAATCTTAACATAGTAAATCCATTTATTGAATACTTTCCTCGCAGTCTTCAGAAGAAATTTCTGCAAGAGTTCCTGGAAAACTGCTGTCAGTAATTCTGTAATGATTAGAGTGATTTTCTATGAGGATTAAAATAATTACATGCTTATATGGTCTTTTTTTCTTCACCATTTTCCCTCTGTGCTAAAGGACATGTCTAGAACATTTTTTCCAAAGTAGTCAGTATTAAATGTTTGAAAATCTAGTTCTATATTTGCACAGTATGCAGAGAATGTCAGCTACATTTTAAGCTAAGCTTTCCATATTATCTCTGAAAGCAAACACAAACCATTGCAGTGCTTTTGCAGCAAGCTCAAAATTGCTGTTTACATGTGTCAAACATGGCAGTTGGGAGTTCATATCCTAGTGCATGCAATTAAATGGTCTTGGGCAGTGGGTCATGTCCAGTGGTTACAAGCAGAAGACATAAGTTTCTGAAAGCAACAATGGAGTAACTGCCCAACATTCTTCAGCCTCCTGCCCATCCCCATCTTCATGTCCTGCTTTGCATCACTTCAGATTGTGCAATATGCAGAATTTTGGCAGTTGAGGTGAGAGGCCAATCCTATCCTGTGCACAACATGGCAATTCAGAGACAATAACAAAAAAAAGAATTAGTACCCTGCAGAGATACAGTTCTACCCTCTCAGTGCATGCCTGAATTTGTTCAAATCAATGGGTCTTTCTTGTTTGCAAGGTTTATGAAGCTCTTAAGCCATGGGGACCTTAACTGACACTAGAGAACTGAGGAAACCTGCATGCTACTATAAAGTTTGATCATTTTAT
Source organism: Apus apus (assembly GCF_020740795.1). Classification (NCBI taxonomy): domain Eukaryota; kingdom Metazoa; phylum Chordata; class Aves; order Apodiformes; family Apodidae; genus Apus; species Apus apus. Next base: position 24,193,924 of record NC_067282.1, read on the forward strand.
TGTTACATTTTACTCATGGGCTTTTCATATATGGTGCTGATTTGCATCCTTAAAATAGAAAACTCTCTTAGATAGTTCACCTTATGACTGGCATGCTGGCAGTAGCTTGACAGTTACATGACTGTATTAGGCTGAGAGATCCAAATTTGAGCACGGCTCCAGAAAAAGTTTGTTTTACAGTAAATGAAAGACCACCATACAGAGATGTAAGCAGAACTGTACACTGTTAGGCTAAACATGATCAAGCAATCAATTAATTTGTGTCTTGAATTAAGCCACATAATGACTTTGATGCTCTTATTGCCTGATGCAAGGAAGCACTATGTCACTGAATCACATTTTACTAGATGTTGACATTATCAGTAATTTCTACAGCTACCAAGAACTGAACCATGCCTCATAGACTAGATAAAAGGCTGGTACACATTTTTCTAGTACAGATCTCACAGATCTTATTATAATGTTCTGATAATTGGTTTTGTATGTTACTGGTAATTATTGCATGGAACTTAACAATAAAGCCCAAATATTGTTCCCTGTTTGGCCAAACTATACCTAAAATTAATGGCCTATCTACTTAGTCCCAAAGTCACATAAAAAATACTTCAGATAATGTGGAATATACTTTCATAACAGTTAAGACCACATAGCAGAGAGGTACTCCATTCTTATCTTGGCAAGATGTCCAAAGGAAAGGAGGAGTGAAAAATAAAGTAATTTGCTATATTTATTCCATCACTACATGCAAGATTGGTTGTAATTAAAAATCACATAACCCAGAGAGACCAGGAAAATCAAGAAGTTGCTTTCTTTATTTTGCTGGAGGTGTAATTTTGCTCCCTTTGTATGTAGACATGCCTTTACATGCTAGTGCAAATATGTGGACAGAAAAGAGTACCTACAGAATCTTGAGAATTCAAACTGTGAAATCTGTCAACTGTTTTCTCAAAAAAACCCCAAGCAGCTATTGCATTCAGAAGCATACACTGAATTTTAAGTTTCTCTAATTTTCTATTTTTACATAGGGAAGAAATAGAGCAGAAGTAAAGTGACTGCTGCAGCAGCCATGAGCTCTAACTAGAAATGGTGAGCAGTAAAAGAGTCACTTAAGTGTCTGTACTTCTCTAAAACTGGTGAAAATAATTTTAATGCATGTCTTGGATAATTTTCCTTCATAAAAGTTCATTGACTGATCAGTGCTCATTTTCAAGCTGGAACACTAGTTAAGACTCAAATTAAAGAAAACAACTTATCCTGCAATTACAGAATCACAGAATCCTAGGGGTTGGAAGGGACCTCGAAAGATCATCTAGTCCAACCCCCCTGCCAGAGCAGGGTCACCTAGAGCACATCACACAGGAACACGTCCAGGCGGGTTTTGAATGTCTCCAGCGAACGAGACTCCACAACCTCTCTGGGCAGCCTGTTCCAGGGCTCTGGCACTCTCACAGTAAAGAAGTTCTTCCTGATATTCACATGGAACCTCCTATGCTCCAATTTGTATCCATTGCCCCTTGTCTTATGCCTGGTCATCACTGAAAAAAGCCCAGCTCCATCGTCCTGACACTCACTCTTACATGGATGAGGTCACCCCTCAGTCTCCTTTTCTCCAAGCTAAAGAGACCCAGCTCCCTCAGCCTTTCCTCATAAAGGAGATGTTCCACTCCCTTAATCATCTTTGTGGCTCTGTGCATATAGTAAGGAAGAACTGCAGAAAAAACCCATCTTCCTTCTGCCAAACTTGTGACCAAGTTTAAGCAGTTGTATTAATTTGATGACTTAATAATTAATACCATTTATTTATTGATTCAATTTAAATTATTACCTTGATTTAATCCTTACATTAGTCCATTGTTAAACTCAGATGGTAATAGTAGCTTTAAGCAGTGATGTATATGTTTTACAGAATCACAGAATTTTTTTAGTTGGACGAGACCTTAAAGATCATCGAGTTCCAACTCCCCTGCATGGGCAGGGACACCTCCCACTAGAACAGGCTGCTCAGAGCCCCATCCAACCTGCTCTTGAACACCTCCAGGGATGGAGCCCCCACAACATCTCTGGGCAGCCTGTTCCAGCGTCTCATTGCCCTTACACTGAAGAATTTACACCTGAGAGTAGAGAGATCTCTAACCTAAATCTCTCTTCTTCAGTTTAAAACCATTACTCCTTGTCCTTTCCCTATAAACATCATTATTGTGCTGGGGGCACCAGAGCTGGACACAGTATTCTAGGTGAGGTCTCACCAGGGCAGAGTAGAGGGGCAGAATCACCTCTCTTGATCTGCTGGCCACACTTCTTTTGATACAGCTCAGGATGGAGTTGGCCTTCTGGGCTGCAACTGCATATTGGTGGCTCATGTCCATCTTTAAACCACTAGTACCCCAGGTCTAGTTATTCTAGATTAGGTTTTTCTTTTAATGAAAGTCATAAAAATAAACTGCTTTGATACATTCTTCTTACTTGCAGCGTGGGCAAATTCCTCTAAAACAAAGGTGAAGTATTGGAAAGCATTTGAAGTATTTGAAAGTATTTGAAGTATTTGAAAATCAGCTGGTTTTCTTTCTCAATTCACACCTTTGCCTCTCACAGTTATGCTACTCAGCAGCAAAGCTGTGGTTTGATCCATGAATTGCTGTTTCTCATACTCCTAATAAGAAGTTGTCTTAGTGTCCTGGTTTGAGCTTAGCAATGTTATTGCTATCACCAGCATAAACAGAATAAGCAACTGAAGGTAGTGATTTACATGAAAGTTAGCTGGAACTGTATTATAACCTGAGCCAGGCTAACATTGTTGTATCATTCCTTCCTTCTCTAAATAAAAATAATTATGTTATTGAAAATGAAATATGAAAGACATCAAGAACCATGAAAAAAGAAATTAGACCAGTAGAGTTTTATTAAAGTCAAAAGAGAGGATGAGCAAATCATCAGTGGATTTGAATACCTACTCATCAGCCTGTCCTAATCAGATCTGTCACAAAAAGACATCCCCTTGGAGCTGCTGGGGAATAGCACTGGGACAATAGAGAGGCAGCAGATACACAACATCCTGTCTGCTGCCTGAAGGCTGGAACCAGTGGTTTGTCAAGGCAGGCAATTCTGTGCTGTACCATTAGTGTTTCTTCCTGCCTCCATTTCTACCTATGAGGTGCCTCCAGCACCTATGGGCATGAACTGCCACAATCACTTCAGACCGTCCTTCCAGGTGTAGCAATAAAGCTTTCTTCTCCGTGCTTTCCAGGTAGAAAGGCAGTTCCTCAATGACAGCAATGCTGACAATAGGTTTTATTCTGAAGCAGACACATTCACCACAAGTCTGAAGTGCAGCATTGTGATGTTATCCACTTTAGTCACCATCGTACACAAAGCACTAACTGATCTCAAAATTCTGCCCAGCCCACCTGTAGCAATGTGGATTGTCAGTGTGCATATCACCCTCTAATTTTTTGTTCAACTATTGGGTTAAGCAAATGGTGTATAATTGACATCAGATCTAGCAGAATTTCAGGTGCTCCAGCAGGACACTGCTCATCCCAGACTGAGAGCACAGTGTAGTCCCCACTGCACTGTTTGTGTGGGTCTTGCCATTTCATGTACCAGGAAGACATGCAGCCACTATCTTACGTAGTCCTTTCACTGAGTCAGGGTAATATCAGAGTAATGCATATTTTGTGCTGCTGCAGGTGCTTTTGGCAACTCGTGATGCACTTCCCTTCTAGCTAGAAAAAGCTGGTTTAGATACAATGCTGAAGAATCCATGCAAAAGAACATCAGAAGTTATTTATCCGTAATAAATTGGTGGTCAGTGTTGCCAAAGGGGAATTAATGCTCATTAAGCTTTCTAGCCTTCTGTAGGCCCTAGAGGACCGGCAGAGTGAAAAATATAAGAAGAATCTGATCTTCTCTTGAACAATGATATTAGATGCCCACAGGATCTCCAGAAAAAAAATAAACTGTAATTACCTGCCAGAGGCTAAGGTTTGGATTAATGCCAGAAATGTGTGTCTAGGAAATAGCTGTGTTAAAGCAGTTAACCATGAGTATATATGCAGTCTGCAACAACAGACAATACATGGGAATCCTTGTCATTGCTCAAAGACACAATGTATAATTAAGAAAACCTTCCACCACACAAGGGTCCTATGTGGTTCATATACCTGTTGTTTTACTGAATCGAGCAAAACTTTCTACCTTGCATTGCAATAATCTTTCGTAATTATTTAAAAAACTTTGAAATGGAAGCAAGCAATGGATGGTTATGAAAAAAATCATATACATATAAAAGACAAAAATTACTGGGTTTCAAGATGTTATTTTCTCATATTGCAATTATCTGTGTACTCTGAGTTTTTAGTAACATCATTTAGAGTATTTTGCTCAGGCATGAAATACCCGATGAATAAATTAGATTAATAAAGGCATGAATAAAAATTCACCTCTTACCTCACAGTAAACAGGGACAAACAAAACATATTTTTCCTGTTTCTAACATTTAATGAGTCAGATTACTTTAAAGATAGAAGTCAGCTTGTGCTATGCACAAACTGGTATTACAGATATGATAAATGAGAGGGAAATCCAAGTTTAGATGCTAGCTGCACAGCTTCTTTGAATTCAAGTTATGGAATGTGGACCCCTTGTCAGAGAAATTAAGGCTGGGTCTTAACTTGATTGGATTTGTTTAAGATTCAATATCCAAATTTTTGGCAAATTTTCTTCTTTCCCTGCAATGAGATTTTCCTTTGGTATCTGAGGGACAGTAGTAGGGGAAAAAATGACATTTGGAAAGGGAATAAAGAAAATGGGTATTTAAAAGGACGTGGAATGCTGAAGCAATAGAGGGACACTGAATTGTACAAATTTGAAGCATTTGTGCAGAGCATAAATACCAACATGCAAAGTATGGTGAACAGTATCTGGTATACGCCTTTAGGTGCTCTGGGTTCAGCTTTTACAACTGTAACATAGTATACCATGGAATGCCACCATCAGATCTAAAACAGAGGTGGCTACTCGTGCACTCTAAAGAAACCTGTCTCCTAACAAATACTGACTGACCAGAACATCCTTGGGTACCTTTGCCAGTGGACACATGATCAAGGTCAAGCATCTAGTCTTGATGTCAGCCCAACTCAGAGACATTTTTTCCCATTACTATCCTGATGGGGAAAAAAGAGCTACTGTTTACAGAGTCCATCTCCGCTTATGCCTTTCCAATGACAGGTTGAATCACAGTGATGATCATGCAAGACTGAGTTGGCCACCTTCAGGGCAAGGCACAAGATACATTTTTGTATATACTTCATATCACATGCATATTCTTTCACATCTCAGAGACCCTCTTGAAACAGAAAGGAAAACTGCAGGACTATCAGCTAGGTCAAACAAGGGAAACAGTCTTAGGGAAATCAAGCAGATTGTTGCTCAGATTACCTATTAAGACTGCGTCACTAGTGAAGACACATTCATTTTACAGCAGCTAGTGCTGAAAATGGCTTAAGGGCATTAGTAATAGAGGTATATTATATTCAACTCGCATTCTAGTGCAGTTACTTGTTTTTATTGTGCTGGAAACAGTATTCCAGCTGATATTATTACATAGGGAGGAATACAATATTGGTGTAGCTATTTCTGGGAAATTAAGGACGTTTTATAAGGTAGAATAAGACATTTTAAAAATATAAGCTATCAGTTTCAGAAACAATATTATCTTAGAAATACAGTTTGGTCTTAAAGTACTGCAGCTGATATTATTTGTAGTCAGTCTTTCTTAGATCCCAAAAGACTTATACATGTTTCACAAGATTATTTTTTTTAGTAGCCTTCTACAGACCAGGTTTCCAATTGACTGAAAGAAGTGACTACATATAGCATACTCATTAGTTGTCACTCTGTCAGTCCAAAGAGCTGTCAGTGCCAAGAAAATTATTGACACGAGCGAGTCTCCTTTCTGTTGGTAAAACATCTCAGAGCTACAGCCAGCAATGACTGGAGGAGCAAGTTTTATAGATACACATACCTGGTCTCTGCAAATGTTGGTATACACAGACACTGCTGATACAGTATTTCATGGGCAAACACTGGATGCAAACTAAGTGCTGTAAAAAAATTGCCATGTTTCCTATTTCCACTTCATCTTCAGATGTTCTGAAGATACTACACTAACCTAGAACTCTTCAGCCATTTGAGTGCTAAGAAGTAGACTGAAGGTGGCAAAAGGATCTATATGATAGTTTTATTTCAGTTCTGTTTGTGTAGAGATGCCTTTGGTCAACGAACAGTATAGTCAATATTATATAGGAGGAAGAGATTATTTTTTTATATTAATGCATCCTGATTAATACACTCATTAAGGAATGAGGAATGTAGATAAATTTGAAAGCAGATAAGCTATATATCCTAAATTAATTCTGTTAAAAATCTGGATATAAATGGTTAGAGAAAAAAAATAGTCTTAAAATAAATGTTCATAAGTGTTACTCCTAAGCTCTAACTCTGAAAAATTTCTATAAACTACAGTTTTGGTATAGCTGGGCATGTTGAAAGAGACTTCTGAAATGTCATTCAGACCTTGTTTTCATGGGTTTATGACCTTTGCTCCTACTCACTAGGTATAAAGTGAGGAACAATTTTAACATCATGTAAAGCTTTAGAATTTCCTGTAGGAATTAAAATCCTTTTAACTCAGAAATAAAAAAATATCGTGTGCATGTTTATATACAGTTTCCCCATATTGCTACCATTACAATAGTAAGTAAGGCCTACTGTGACTGCATAAGCTCCCCCCCACGACTAGAAAGGGACAGAAGAGACACAGACTAAGAGGCACCACGTATCTGTGAAGCCTAGTTAGTTTAAGGAGCAACTATAAAAGCTGTCTGAAAAAGAGGGGAAAAAAAATGAATGTACTCCTACCATGAAGAGTTTGGAACCTTAGTTTCCCTTCCTGGAACAGGTAGAAATTAAGGGCATTCTTTGCCTTGAGAGAGGAATGACTCAAATGCATGGGTTTGGAAAATGCTTAAAATTGATTCCTCCAAGTGAGAAGATGCATAGGATTGCTTTGCCAAACTTTCACCACCTGAAGCACAACAAGCTTTTAATATCTGGAGACTTCAGGAGAAAACTGATATATAATCCTGCATACTCTTTTTCAAACACTGAGTACTCCTTTTGGACATACTAATGGATATTTGTACTAATAACTCTCAATATTACCTTATTACTATTCCTCAAGGGTTGGTACGGGGACCAGTGCTGTTTGCAGACTTTGTCAGTGACAAGGACACTGGCATTTAGTGTACCCTCAGCATGTTTTTTGACTACACCAAGCTGTGTGGTGTGGTTGACACACTGGAGGGAAGGGATGTCATCCAGAGGGACCTTGACAAACTTGAGAGGTGGGCCAATGCCAACTTAAGGAAGTTCAATAAGGCTAAGTGCGAGGACCTGCACATGGGTTGGGGTAATCCCAAGCCAAATTAAGTGACAGAGCACTGGAACAGGCTGCCCAGAGAGGTTGTGGAGTCTCCTTCACTGGAGACATTCAAAACCTGCCTGGACACATTCCTGTGTGATGTGTTCTAGGTGACCCTGCTCTGGCAGGGGGATTGGACTAGATGATCTTTTGAGGTCCCTTCCAACCCCTAAGATTCTGTGATTCTGTGATTCTGTGAAGAGTCCTGAGGAAAAGGACTTAGAGTTGTTGGTTGATGAGAAGCTTGACGTGGGCTGGTGATGTGTGCTTGCAGCCTAGAAAGCCAAATGTGTCCTGGGCTGCATCAAAAGAAGCATGACCATCAGGTCAATGTAGATAATTCTGCCCCTCTACTCCACTTTTGAGAGACCTCACCTAGAGTACTGTGTCCACTTGTGTAGCACCCAACACAGGAAGGACATGGAGTTGTTGGAGTGAGTCCAGAGGAGGGCTACAAAGATGATTCAAGAGCTGAAGCAGCTCTGCTATGAAGACAGGCTGAGAGAGTTGGGGTTGTCCAGCCTGGAGAAGAGAAGACTCCAAGGAGACTTTATAGCAGCCTTACACTACCTAAAGGGGACCTACAAGAAAGCTGGGGAGGGACATTTTACAAGGGTGTGTAGCAAGAGGATGAAGGGTAATGGATTAAAAGTGGAAGAGGGGAGATCTGGGTTAGACATTAGGAAGAAATTCTTTAGTGTGAGGGTGGAGAGACACTGGCACAGGTTGCCCAGTGAAGCTGTGGATGCCCCATCCCTGGAAGTGTTCAAGGACAGGCTGGGCAGGGCTTTGAGCAATCTGGTCTAGTGGGAGGTGTCTCTGCCCATGCAGGGGGGCTGGAACTAGATGATCTTTAAGGTCCCTTCTAATCCAAACCATTCTGTGATTATATGATTCTATTATTCTGTTAATCTATGATATACAGAAAGGATATTAATAATCACTCTGATTATTGAAAAAAACACAGTTTTGATGTCAAAGTGAAATCCTCACTACACACTTTCTGTTTTGTCTTGCAACAAAATGATTTGAAATCTTTACAGACTCATCTTCTTTACTTGACATGATATTTTTAAAACGGGATGAGTTACTGAATTATGAAAACATTTTTCAGCATTTTAGATTATGACAAATGGTTTGTACCTACCTCTGTTAGAATGTTTTTTTACCCACTGAATGACTCAAACTTAAGTTGTCACAATACATGGACATCTTCACATAGTGCAAATATCCATAACAGTATTGAGCTATTTCCAAGTACTTTCATGCATTAGACTGTACATAAATCTTGAAATATACTTTTGAGTGTGTTTTTTTTAATAGGGTACTCTCAGACCTTGGTTGGGCAGAAAAATCTTTTCTAGATATTCCTTATTGCTCTTCAGGCGATCACTAGGAAAAGTTTAATATCTGTGTATCAAGGTTACCCTAAGGAGATGATGATTCAGAGTGGTGAATCAAACACATTTAATTAATAGATGCTCTTCAGTACTTTAGAGGACTGACACACTCAGGAGATATGCACTTTATCCAGTCATATTTTTACGTTAGAGATTTCCTAAAGGAAGAAAAGTTTCTGCACTGGAGCATTCTGAAAAATGGAAGCAATCTATAGGGATGCTATTTAAGTCTTTCACTGACTTCTCAGTTATTACTGACTAAGAGCTATCTAGTCCTGTAACTATGATTGGTCTTTAAAAGCAGGTACTAGCTGATGGAATGAAGACAAATATCTATTAGCCTCAAGTACTAAAAATATCTAAACAAATAGCAATTTCTGTCAATTATAATTTATGGTATTTCTATTTTCAACCCCCCATGCAGATATCAGTACATTGTAAAAAGATCTCATTTGCTACATACTGCAACTGTATTAGATCTTAATCCTCATTCTCATTCAGTCTATAGAAAACATGCTGTAAAAATATCACTTTTCAAACAGCACAGAATGCCTGTTTTTTTTATGGGTACTTTTTTCAATAGCAGCCACATAAGTAGACTGCTTAGTGTCTTAAAGATTTCCTCCAAAATTATTCCACTCTTTAAATAAAATTAATAACTATACTAGCTCTGTAAATCACTTATGCTTTGTTTCTGCTTCTTAGCTGGATCTCACTCCAGCTTTTCTGTTGTCAACTCTCATACTCTGCTATTTAAGCAGAAAAATAAAACTTACACTTTTGCATGAATAACTTTCTTTACACCAAAGAAAAACATGAAAAAATAAAAGCAAAATTATTTTAGAAATTAAATGTTTTCTCGGTAACATGTTGCAGAACTTTGACAGAATGGCAGATTACTCTTTTACCATTAAATGAAGTAAGTCCCATCCAATGAGACTGTACTCTTATGAAATCATGAGCTCCCAAATGATCACAGAGGTTTCTTTTGGGATTCCTCCCTTAAACTTCATATACTGGTAAGAGATCTATATAGCGGTTTGCATTCTCTGGTCAACACAGAAACGTTTCTGTTTCACTATGAAAATAAACCCATCATTATGTTGCACCATGTGCTTGAATGTTTGTGAACAGCAAATTCTTTTCTCTAGTCCATCAGAAAGGATACAAATGCTTCACACCTGTAGAACTTCCTTCATAGGAAGATCAACAATCTTCTTATAGAAATTCACAGACCTTGTGTAGGCAGTGAGATTTCTTGCTCACTTCTCTAAAATCACCAGAACTAATGTCTAAATTGAAGGACTTAAATGACTTTCTGAAGTTCTCCAGCTCAGATGGGTCTTCTGCTGGGTACTAATCTGACAGTATGGTATGAGTCAGGTACATATAGGTGGAGCATAGAAGCCATGTGGTAGTTATAGTGCATTCTGGGGAGGTCTCTGGTCTGACATTTAGCGAATCCAACTGCAATGATATTGCAGTATTCATCTGCTCTTCAACTTTTTGAGTTGAGATGCTCCTTCAGCAGAGTTCCAGCCTCCCTCCCTCAGGTGACTTCCTTCCATGACTTCAAACAGATCTTGTCAAAGGGTGAGAGCATTTGAATAATTTTAACCCTTTAATGATCACATGACCTTTTAGAAATAATTTGATGCCTGAGAACTTTCTTAGCCTGCTGTTGTAAACATGTTGATTTGCAGATTCCAAACAAGACAGAGGACAAAATGCAAGCATTCAGTCACTGCAATCTTGCAAGTATAGTAGTGTTCACACAAGAAAATAGAGTACATCCTACTATGTAAAAACATTCCACCACTGTGTTTTGCTATACTACTGAAAAATTAGTTGAGAACTTTTGAGGCAGAAAGTAAGTCCACATGAACGTAATCAGCAGACTGTGCTGCATATATCACCAAAAGCACTGCATTTAGTAGAAAAAACTCCACACCTCTGCAGCAGAGTAATCAAATTATTTTATGCAAAAAAAAAATTACCTTTCTGAACAATACTATAACAAACAAGTACAGGGTAAAAGCCATTTGGTTTGAGGAACTGAAAGTAACTACTCCATAGATAATTACTTTCCCCTCAGTCTAACATTTCAATGAAAACTTGGTGCATTAAAAAGTATAGTGCACTTCTTTTTTTTCTCTATTCGCACAAGGTTTATCATGGTAATACAGTCATTCTTTACACAGTCACATAGCAAAATACAAAACAGTTGGCTTAAAAAAAACCTGATTCCAAGCTTTCCTGATGTGACACAGCATTGGCAAATACCTCTCATGGATACCACAAAAATGTAATTATAACGTCATGGGGGTTTATCATTCAGAAACAGTCAGTATTACTCCATTTGAGTCTACTGCATGGGAGTTTGAGTCTAGACAAAGCACGAAAGCAAAGCACTTGCTGACAATGTCTTTTGCTGTCTCAGATATGCTCATTAGTCATAAGTTAGCATGTCTGTATCATCTACCCTGATCCTCTATTTTTTTATGAATAAAAAAGTATTTTCAAACTGACTAGCCATTGATACAGTACCAGGGTTGAGAATTTAGGAGGCTTGCAAATAACATGTTTCTACCTCTTTCTTACAAATGAGTATGTCACTCAATCTGTGTAAAATGTAGCAGGAAAAATAAATTAGAAGGTTAATGATAAGGATAAATTAATGGATGGCGACTATGAGTCCGTTACAATAGCAGGATATATTAGGGACAATCCACAACATGAAGAAATCTGAGTGCTCTGTTTGCTGTAGACAAAAAAGGAAAAAAATAATGAAAAAGCAGATGCATTTTGTAGTAAACTATGTTCATGGAATGAGAGCACAGGAATGAGACCTTTCATCAGTGGGAGAAGACATTACTCTTAAAACTCCAGAGTTTCACATATAGAAATCCTTTCTTTTCAAAATTAACTACTATAATGCTGTAAACCATAAAATGTTCATATTCACATCATTCTGTCAGAGGAAACAGAAGAATTTCTACTTCCAGTAATGTGTAACTTCACCAAAGTCATAGGTTAAATTGACATATAAAACCTCAGAATGAGATTCTGTTTCTTGAAGACAGTAGCTTTCTTTCAAATGAAAGAAAACTCTTAAGAATTCACTTACATGTCACATTTCATTTGAGACATTTTAACTAAGTTCATATTTTTAAAATCTGGTATTATACTTCATATAATTTGTACCTTATATCTATTATACCTTAAAATACCTCAGAACCAAATTGGATGACAATTTAATGAAGAGAGGCAACTTCCATTCCATTTACTGAGGCTATCTGTAGCAGTTTTGTTTTTCAGATCATTTGAATATATATTTTTTTAACATTTCAGATGCAAATATAATAAAAGACAACTCTAAATTATGTGATGTGCTTCAGTAATCAAGTGCAGACAAATGAAGTAGGCATTCATAGTCTCAATTTCCTCAGAAGCTGAATAGTTGCTAATTACAGTAGACAGTGTTCTATCCCATTTAAAATACCTACTAATACTGTATTTTTGTTACTAGGAAACCATTAACACATTATAGGGAACATGAAATACCACAGTAATAAATAACGTTGTTATTTAGTCTTCTCTTTCCTCTACTAACCCTTCAAAATAGGTATTTTTCTGTGAAAATTTATAGTGAATAAAGGAAATATTTTTAGCACTCATAAAAGGCATTATATTTAAGGTAAAAATTCTTTACATATCCACATGGTGGATAATGTATTGGCAATCCAAATTTACACAAGCTAATTTGTTAATATGTCAATATGCTTCATAACCTAGACCTAGAACAAGCCTTTAGGCATAAAGGATTTCTCTGGCACTTCTGTGCCACTAGTTTCACTTCTGCCATTTGTTATCCATGGATAGATCATGTGATGGTGCCACATTGGCTGGAAAGAAATTTAAATATGCATAAAATCTTAGTGTTTTTTTTAAAAAAAAAAAATAAAAAATCAAGAATTCCTATGATAAATGAAACAGGAATGCGTGAGGCCACAAATCCATGGTGCAGAGGGTTTGGTCAGCCTAAGAAGGTTTTGCTCCCTAGTTTCCTCATGGTTCTGAGTTTAAAAAATGGGTTGAGTAACATTAACCCCAGGTTAATTCACTACTACAGCTGACACAAAAAAATACCCTTGTTCCCCTATAGGGATGGGAACAAACAATTAGGTATGCAAGATGTAAAAATTTGTTAGGCCAATACTGCTGCTGAACTCCTTAAACTGAGAAACAGGTTCCACTTAACTCATAACAGGCTTCAGTCCGTTCAGTCATTACTAAATGTAAGGTTCCATATCTGTGCTTTCAGAAATGAATTGAAATACATTATATAATTTTGGAGATAACATTTTCAAATTATGACTTCTGATTAAAGTTGGTATATAGTGGTCAAAAGCCAAGAAAGAATATCCATATAAGGAAAAACATGTTTGACAAAGCTGTGGAATGAGGACCATATGCTGGAAAGCAACAACTCAGAAAAGATAGTCACAGTGGACTTAGCAGCTCAGAGTGATCCTAACATCACTCTTCAATGTAAATGCAGGGGAGTATTTGAGAAGAGTTGAGATATCATATTTTCCCTCATTATATGACATTACCAGACAAGAATACTGTATGTAGTTCTTGCATTTACACCCCTAATAACTGTGGAAAAATTACAGTAGGAACAAGAAATATGACTGAAATAATACCAAGCCAGGAAAATATGTTTTAGGTGCAGACTAAATGTATTCAGCTTATCAAAAAGAAGTGTAAATTATCTGTATACATGTAAACAAATCTTCAGGGAAGTAAAATTTTAGACTTGAAAGGGTTCTCTTTGGACAAAGTCTTAAACATCTAGTTCTATATGTTGCTCAAACATTTCAGTTTTACTGACATTGCCTCTTGCAAATAGTTTCAGTGTTAAACAATAAGACTTTATACCAAAAACAAATGTAGTGGCTATTAATCTTAACAACCTTGTAGGAGTGTCCCACAAATATAAGGAACAAGAATTTAGGTTTAGTGGATTTTGAAACTGGATGCAAGTGTTCTTTCTTTTCTCTAAATAAAAAAGAAAAAAAAGTAGCTTTATGAATGTACTTTGAGATAAGGGAGCATCAAACCTCTACACACTCCTGAATAAATGATATGGAAATAAATACTTCATTTTCCAGAAACTAATGATCATATAAAAGTCTATGCCATCCCTTAAAATACCACCTTCTTTTCTCCATCTATATAAGCAGCTCTAAAAATTGTTACAAAAAATAAAAATATAAACAAGTTTTCCAGTATTTCATTAATCAAAGCCTCCAGAAATCCATACTGACTGATTTTAACAGCAAAATTTATCATCAATATATCAGAAAAATATATTACTATGGTAAACAATAGAATGTCCTTCTAACTCTACAAAAGAAACCACCTAAAAACTGCTTATTCCCAAGAAAGGGCTATTTTTACAGATTTGCTGACAGGAGAAGTTGTGTCAATCAAGGTCCACTTTCGCAAATAACAGGAATGTGTGTACAAACACATAGTGATCAATTTCTCAATGTTGGCCATTTGAATATGAATTAAGAAAGAATATTTCCTGTTTATTTATTGCTTTTTAATGTTTGTTTAAATACAACAAGCTTAAGAATACAGGTGCAGTGGAATAGCAAAATGGAATCACATTCTTCATCTTGCACTATCTTTGCAAAAATTATTAAAGCAACATGTCGTATTTATGACATTCAGGAAAAAGGATCAGTGCAATAAACCTGCAACACATCGTGTGCTGGCAGGAGACTGATTGTTTTTTTCTGGCACAACTCACACAATCTGGATAATGGCCACCATATTGACTTTCACAGTGCAGGCCAGGAGAGGACAGGTTGCTAATCTTTTCATGTTTGTACAGTGACTCATCTTCCACATAAGTAACAGAAGCAGAGAAGCAGCAATGTGTATTTAGTAAGTCTTTCCACATTACCAGAATCTGTGGGGTGAAATATGGGAAACAGTGGGGCAAGAAAGGAAATAAAAAATATATTAGTAAAAATGCAGGATGGGTAGAATTGCTGAGCTTTGCAGTTCCATCTCTGCTCTTACTCAAAAATGAAAATTTTTCATTCCCTGCCTCACAGCCAGGGCAAATGATAAGCAAGGAGATTTCAGCTCAGAAAATGTGCACATTCCAGAAAAATAAATGCTACTATTACCCCTACATTTTCAACTTTTCTGTAAGGAAAAGAGGAGGAATGGGAAGCTGGGTTAGTTGCAATAGACAGTGGTATAGGACAGAAAAATAGTCATTTTGGAATGACTCATTTATGGAAGGACTCAGTGCATCAGGCAGGCTTGAGCAATAACAGAGTGGAAAGAATTGCAATAGGACATCTGCAGCTGCTGCAGGGTGTTGGCAGGAGTATATGATATTGGGTAGTGTGTGTAGAGCTGGGTTGCTTATACGGTAGGAGTGAAAGGCAAAGCCCTGGTATTGCAGGCAGAAATGTTCTCTCTTTTCTGCCATTGCTATCCATCTTACTGGCACTTCCCCACAGTTGCTAATTGTAAGATCAGTGAAAGACAAGGCAGAAAAAAATTAACTTGATGACAAGAGGAAAGGAAGAACTATTGAGTAACATCAGCAGCCTTGACAAACGTCTAGCATTCCAGCAGGGCTGCGAGAGACAAGAAATGCATGTGATTTGGCAGATTAAAAAAATGAATCTAAGCTCAGAAAATGCTGTTTCCTGTTGCAGACTTTCACCTTTTACCTAGAAGGCTTTCAAGATCAGCTGATGGTACAAGAAACAGCTATGGGTTCAATGAAAAGGGCTACAAGAGAAAAGAGAAATGGCAAAGAGAAGTAAGAATAGTTGGTGTGAGGAGCATTCTGAGTGTCCAAATAGGAAAGGATAAGAAAGACCAAAAGGAAAAAAGACTATTAATTGGAGATTGTGGATGGGGAAGCAGGCTTGCTATTGATAATATCTATTGAAAGTAGAAATGGATTGACTATAGGAATATTTGGTTCAAAAGATTTATTAAATAAATATTACAATTAATTGTATAAATGTTTAAGATTTGTGCAAACTGAAAACTGCTTGACATAAGTGACCTGTGTCATGGTTTGGGCCCAACATCACAACAAAAGGAACGGCCCCATGGCCGCTCACTCAACTCTCCCACATAGACACACTCTGGGATGAGGAGGACAAAGCTCATGGGTCAAGACAAAGGACAAGGAGGGTTCTTCACCAATTAAGGTCCCAGGCAAAACAGACTCAACTTGGGGAAAAAAATAATAATTTAATTTCACAGTAATCAAACACACACAGGACACAGACAACATAAAGAGCAGTGCTTGCATATGTTACCCCAACCCTCTCTTCTTCCCAGGCCCAAATCACTTTGTTCCCAGTTTCTCTCTCTCCTTCCCCCCAGCGGCACAGGGGGACAGGGGATGGGGTTTAGAGTCAGTTCACAGGCTGGTGGTTCCTGCTGCTCCTTCCTCCTCAGGAAGAGGGATTCCTTACAGTCCTCCCATGGGAGAGAGTCCTCCACAAAACTCTCCTTCATGAGTCCTTCCCACGAGGTCCGGAGCTGCTCCAGCCTGGGCTTCCCACAGAGTCATGGGCTGCTTCGGGAACAAACTCCCCTGGCGCCAGGGTCTTGCAAAGCTGCGCAATCAGAGTCCACAGGCAGCAAATCCTCTGGCCACAAAATCCAAGTCCAGTGGCCAAGTTCACCCCTCCTAGCACCTTCAGGGAATGTTTGACCACGTTGCTCCGTGAGTGCAGGGGGACAGCTGCCATCTCGCCATGGGTTGCAGGGAAACTTCTGCTTGGGCACCTTCTTTCCCATCTTCCTCACCAACCACCAGCACCACTCCCCTTCCCCAGCATCGCTCTTCTCCAGCACAGCTCTTCTCCTCTAAGTGCTTCTCAGCTCAGGTGTTATATCGGTTCTTTTGTATATTAAGTTGCTGAGGCACATCTATTGTCCCTCTAATGGCTCCTGGGCTGGGTTTTGGAAGCAGGGGGAGCTTCTCAGTTTCCTACCAGAGCCACCGCTGTGGCCCTTCCCCTGCTACCAAAAAAGCCACCAAACCAAACCAGAACAACCTGACTTAGCAGGAGTAGCTGAAATAATAAAGCCTTAATCTGCAATGTTAATTTAACTTCAGTTGAACTCCTGTGATTGAACCTTTGTTAAACTTTTACCCTAACCTACCACATGGAATAATATTGAAGCCAGATGCAGACAATGAGATAATTACTCAAAATGATCTTACACAATGCTAAAACTGATTAACTGAAACTTAAGTTGGAATAATTGGTCTGTTGAAGAATTATTCTGAGGAGAAGAAATGGGAGGAGAACGAAAGGAAATTGACACTGACAAAAAGTGACAGATGGTGAACAGAGACCCTCGGATAGAGGAGTGTAAAACCAATCAGAAAAGGAAGATGGAATCATCATGGTATATAACTGAATAAAATGTTGCATGCATGCCACGTGAACAAGTGCATGGCCAGATTTTCACAGAATCACCGAATTACAGAATTTTTTTAGTTGGAAGGGACCTTAAAGACCATTGAGTTCCAACTCCTCTGCATGGGCAGGAACACCTCCCACTAGAACAGGCTGCTCAGAGCCCCATCCAACCTGCTCTTGAACACCTCTAGGGATGGAGCCCCCACAACATCTCTGGGCAGCCTGTTCCAGCATCTCACCACCCTTACACTGAAGAATTGATGCCTGATCTCTAACCTAAATCTCTCTTCTTTCAGTTTAAAACCATTACCCCTCGTCCTCTCACTGGAAGCCCCTGTAAAAAGACCCTTCCCAGCTTTCCTGTAGCCCCCCTTCAGCTACTGGAAGGCCACTATGGGGTCCCCCTGGAGCCTTCTCTTTTTCAGACTGAACAACCCCAACTCCCTCAGCCTGTCCTCATAAGAGAGGTGCTCCAGCCCTCGGATAACTTCCGTGGCCTTTCTCTGGACACGTTCCAACAGGTCCACATCTTTCTTGTGCTGGGGACACCAGAGGTCAACACAGCATTCTAGGTGAGGCCTCATTTTGAGGCCTTAAAAGATACAGGTAAAATATGTGCAGGGTCCCTCTTCAGAGGTACCCAGCTTGAGCTGCAATATACTGATGCTGTGACAGAACCTGGGGCCTGAATTCTTCTTTGCTGTTAGAGGCTACAGTTGGATCCAGCCTCACCCAGAATGCTCTCTGGGAATGAGTGTGGAAAGCAAGGGTGTCCAGTCCAAACCTCACGACTCAGCAGGAGTAACATCCCTAACTCTTGTTCAGCACTGCCAAAACCGAACTTTGCATTAACTTTAAAGCATGTACTCATTTCCTATTTATAAGGCACTTGGGAGACACAGGAAAACCATGAACCAGTAAGGGAAAATTACGTTACAAATAGGGCCCAGTGTAATGACAAGGAATGGAGTAGAGCAAATACATGGATCTGCTGGGAGACAAGCCACAGAAGAAGGGATATGTGAGGAGAGGGAGTATAAAGGAGCATAAAGTTATGGAGAATAGCTTTATTTTAAAGAGCAGTCAGGGTTTGGAGGAGTTTGGCATAACTGCACACTGTAATGACAGAGGAGTTAGGAAAATATTTCAGAGATAGAGAGCTATGCAAAATAATATTTGTTGGAAAAAGGAATTGATGAAACGGCGGTAAGGTCTTTGGAAACTTAGACAACAGCAGGATACACTGAGGAATAATGAAGAAATACACTGAAAGTATGTGAACAAAAACAGAACTAGGAAATAACCTTGTGATCAGCAGGAAAGCTAATCAGCAAAATTCAACAGGAGACCTATAGGAAGGTCTGGGAAAATTTCCTAGAAAGTCCACAAAATAAAAGGAAGAAAATTATTTAAAAAAACGTGGAGTATATTTTCATACAAAACTTTGCATAAAAGTGTTATTTGAAAAATATTTGGTGCTTTGTGTTTATATGAGTACATATGATTTTTAAGGAGTAGGAATTACATTATTATTTGTATTTTGTAGAGTATTTGCTCCTCTGAGGTCCTCATTTTGACTGAGGCCTCTGAAGTATAGTCATTGTGTTCGTACACGTAAGATCATTTCAGACACACACACACATAAATATTTCATTTGGATCTAGAAAATATACCTAGGGTCGTCTGGGCACCCTGCCACCACCAGGGCTATGTGTGACCCAAAGCAAATCAGCTGAGAGGTATCATTCTGGGCATTGTAACAGATGCGCAGAAGTCCTTTGCATCCCTCATTGCCATGACACAGCACTTAGTAAATCTGTCAGAATCAGCTACATTTTGGGCCTTTCATGACCAATAGTCTAGAATCACTTTGTTTCCTGAATGTCTTTTGAAAACCAAAGAGGTTATGCAGGACAAGGTACTCGCGGTATCCAAGATTAAAGCTGATTTGCTTTGCTGGAAGTATGGATTACAATTCTTCTGCTTCAGTCTTTTAGCTTGATTTCTGTTTGTACAAAATCAAGCAGAATCAAGTAATATCATTTTCTGACCATGATATTAATACTAAACAAAGAATTACTAACAGTAATATTATTAGTCAAAAGAAATAAGAGGGATAAGAATGACTTTGATAGGCAGGAAAAAAGAAACTAGAGCAAAAGGGCAATTAATAAATGAAGAGGAAGGAAATTAGTGATGATGATATAATTGCTGAAGTGCTGACTACTCAGTTTTTAATGAGGGAAAAAAGGAGGGAAGTAAGTATAATTAGGAAGCAATGAAGCTTCTCTAAATACAGCTGTTTATAAAATAGAGGTAAGAACATGCTGGAATGTATAACGGCTATATTAGCCAGCATATTGCTTTGTACTGTACTGAAAAAAAACAGATTCTTTTTTTGCTTAGACTGCTGTGGCTGCCTATCCAAGGTGCACAAGTGTTGTCTAAGGATTTATAGAGAAGATATAAACAGCTAACATATTCTGAAGTGATTCATCTAACTAATTTTCTGACATTTTTCTTGAAAATCATAAAGACTTGAAAGCAAACTGCTGATATTATTATGGAGTTAGAAATTAATAAAAGGTTGTGTTTTTTCTGATAACTAGTATTTTTTATCTCAATATCTGTCTTAGAAAAGAGCAAAGGAGAAGTTATCTAAGTTTGGAAATAATAATTGCTATATATATGAAAATAGTTCTGTAGTTTCAGTTAATTTCTTACTGGATTGCAGTCAATCTCTGATGTAGTCCACATTATTTGTTGCCTCCATTGACATTCCATCAGGTAGGACAAAACTGAAATGGGTATTCTAGAGAAGTGCATTTTACCTATAAGGATTATCCTCTAAGGTCATATTTGGGGCATCTATCAAGTAAGTGGAAAGAAATTCTTAATGTTTCCTGAAATTCCAGGTCTCCACTGACTGGAAGTTAGCCAATGTTATTCTAATTTACAAGAGCAAGAGGGACAACACAGAAAACTACAGACCTGTTTAGTCTAACCTCAGTTTCTAGAAAAATTATGGAGAAGATCATAGTGTGTGCTAATGAAAGCCATTTAAAGAACAGTGCAATCATCAGGCACAGTTAATACATGTTCATGAAGGGAAAATCCTGTTTAACTAACTTGATATCCTTCTATTGTAAGGTCACCTGCCTAGTGTATGAAGGGAAGGCAGTGGATGTAGTTTTTTTCTGGATTTTAGTAAGGCTTTCTAGAACAGTGTCTCCCAGCATCCTTATGGACAAGTTGTCCAACTGTAAGATGAGTGCTGGGTGCAGAACTGGCTGGGCTCAAAGGGTTGTAGTGAATAAGGCTACATCTGGCTGGTGACCAGTCACCTGCAATGTTCCTTGGAGTTCAATTCTAGAGCCAGTTCTGTTCAATATTTGTAAAAATTATCTGGGTGCAGGAGATGAATGCACCATTAGCAAGTGCTGATGATACCAAACTGGAAAGTGGTGTTGACTCTTAAGGAAGAGGGAGCTGAGGGATGATCACATTGCTTTCTACAGTTTCCTGAGGAGGGAAGTGGAGAGGGAAATTCTGAGTTCTTCTCCCTGGGATCCAGTGATAGGACATGTGGGATTGGTTCAAAGTTGTACCACTGGACATTTAGACCGAACATTAGGAAACATTTCTTTACCAAGAGGGTGGTGAAACACTGGAACAGGTTTTGTAGAGAGGTGGTCAATGCCCCTTGCCTGTCAGTGTTTAAGAGGCATATGGACACTGCCCTTAATAACATGCTTTAACTTTTGGTGAACCCTGAAGTAGTCAGGTTGGAAGAGATGATCGTTGTATGTCCCTTTCAAGCAAACTAGTCTAGTCTAGTCTAGTCTAGTCTGTTATATTCTAAACCTACTTGTACACAGGTCAGACCCTGTATTCAGTCTTTGAGACCATGGATGAATTCTTGCAACTAGAAATACCACAAGCTGTTTCTCCATAAAATGCAAGAGACTGTGAGAGAATTCATGAGGGATGTCAGCAAAAATAAACTCATATATAGTAAGCTGCAAAGACCAAATTAAGGCAGGGTTATTACATTCAGCACTGTAAAATTTCAGAGACAGAGGGAACAGTCATATAAATTGGTGGTAATGTTAACATGCAGGTTGTTTAGGACTGAAAGGTAGTGTGGTCTGAATTGCACCTTAGTTGCCCATATTGGGTCAATAGTCAGACAAGTCAAATACCAGTCTTACATGCTAGAAAATCTAAAGAGAACAGGTAAAAAAGAAAAAAAATGTCCTTTGTACCTGTTAATCTGCAAAAAAACCTAGATCAGTGCTTTTCTGTGTTTTACATTTTAAAAGCTGTTTTATAGTTAAAATGGAATACAGATAGTTCAAGATTCATTTTATATTCCCGGGTCTTGAGAGCCAAATTCAGTTCTGATTTCATACAAAACTCCCACTGTACCTAAATTCTTAGCCATTTATGTTCAAGACTGTGCTCCTATAAAGGATACTAGAGTTTTTTTCTTGCAAATAAAAATATTTATTCTAGGAAGTAATATTTGCACAGTGCCTATTATGACAGGATACATCTCTAAGTGGTGTCTCTGCAAACATTTAAAACACAAACACATTTATTCTGCACAGTACTAAATAAAGACAATACTGAGTTTATGTAACTTAATACCAAAAAATTGCAAAATTAAGGAACATTACTATTTATTTTATAATTCATTGAACCTAATCAATCACACTTAACATATTTTATATCAATTATAGAGCAACGGTGGATAGAGATCAAAGATATTATTTGAGTGGAACATAAATAGTTGAAACTGAAATCCAGATTAAAATTCTTTGAACTCTTGTAGCATCCAGATCCAAGCATTGCCTTACATTGTCTTCTGTGGATATAAATGTTACAATATAATAAGACAAGGCAGGAAGGTTGGTATGGTTTGGGAGTTCTCTTGTAACTGAAAACCTCTTATTTTCTTAAGGATATGTCATGGTTTAAACCCAGTCTGTAGCTAAGCACCACACTCACTCCCCTTTAGTGGGATGGGGGAGAGAATCAGAAGGGTTAAAGTGAGAAAAATGGTGGATTGAGATAAAGATGGTTTAATAGGTGATGCAAAAGCTGTGTATGCAAGCAAAGCAAAACAAGGAATTAATTCATTACTTCCCATTGACAGGCAGGTGTTCAGCCATCTCCAGGAGAGCAGGGCTACATCATGTGCAATGGTTACTTGACAAACACCATAAATCCTAACGTCTTCCCTCTTCCTCCTTCTTCTCCCAGCCTTTTATTGTTTGGTATGATGCCATACAGTCTGGGATACTCCTCTGGTCAGCTGGGGTCAGCTTTCCTGCCTATACTTCCTCCCAGCTTCTTGTGCACCCTCAGTCAACTCACTGGCAGGGCAGCATGAGAGGCAGAAAATTCTTGCCATGTGCAGATAACACCCTACCCAGGACATAATGGACATAAGTTGCCAGCCTACATTTGATCAGATAAGATTATTATATTCACCTCAGCTTAAAAAAAGAATCTGGTTTGGGGTTTTTTTAGGAAGAAAAAAAAATCGGGCATACAGATGAGGCAGATGAGGCCTCCTTTACCTAAATACATTATCTTCAGCTTTTCTGGCTCTTCAGTGGATGGTGGTAGATGGTCTGTCCCTTTGAAGTCCCAAGGGAATGCTGTTCAAGGGTATTCATTGCTGGTGAGTCACCAACAAAGACAACCCCGGTGTTCAAGCTCATCAGGTTTACACATTTGACAGAATTAGTGATACACAGAACCTACTAGATATCTTAAGAAACAACAAAAAGGGTATGTTGCTGGTTTTTTTGTAAAATTGAGGGAGCAAAAGATCCCATGTGTCATATGCCAATAAAATAGATTGTGAGAAAATGAAATAAGATTAATTTTCCATTTGTTTTGCAGTTCTAGCATTTTACTCCCACAGAAACCAGTTTTTCTTGATTATCAGGAACTAAGCAAAGACTAACCCCAACTGATCTGTCACCAACGGTGCCTACATCCTCTTTGGCAGTAGCACAGTGCAAATAAGAAGTGGGCAAGCTTGACTTTTTTGACGCATTAGAGTAAACTATAATTCCCAAATTACAGGTCAGTAAATTCAACATAACTGTTCTTATATTCAACTATGTGTTATTTGTAATTCAGAAAAGTAAAAAGGAAAATATCTTTAAAAGCAGTTGTCCACATTAACTCATTAGCTGCTAGGAGAAATGTGTCAAAAAGGTGGGACTTCATAGGCATGGAAAGGCAGTCTCCAACCTGTACTTCCTGAAGGCACTTGTTTTCTCTTCAGGAAAGGCATAATCTCCCTCCAAAGCATCCTACCTGACCCACTCTATTTCTTCTAAAGAGAAACTAACAAACTAACCAAGAACAATCAGTGATGAGAACATACACTATCTGCAATGGGTAATCATGTTTCTCCATGCTCTCTGTATGACAATATATTTAATTCCTTCAGACTTTCTAGGTTAGATCAAAATCTCAGAGGTTAAGCCTGTCTTTATACCCTGAGTAAACTTGGATTACAGGCTCTAAGCCCCTTTTTCTCTCATATGAGTACTAGTATGTTTGCCAAGAGCTATTTGTTCTTCAAAATAGTATCCAGGTCCCAAATGAATGCTGGACCCTGGAAGGTTCTCCCACTTTGAGCATATCTTTGATCCCCACCCCCTCTCTGAAAGCATCCAAGCTGAGACTGGGATAAATAAAGTGAGAGAAATAACAATTTGAATTCCGAATATTTGGAAATATGGGATTAATACACATATCACATTAACATTGTGAGAATTAGGACCTGTAATTTCTCTCCATGCCAATTCAGAAATTCAACACTCTCTACATTTTATACTGTGACCTCTGTTCCTGTTTCATTATAAGAAATCATAGAGAAATTTTGTGGATGAAGCCTACAAAAGTATTTTACAGAATGTTTAACTGTACACAATAGTTCAGCAAATGTACATAAGTGCAATAGCTTTAATTAATCTTATTTCTTAAAATTATTCTTTCTCTTGTCCTCCTGAAAAATCAATGCCAAAAGTGCTAAGACAGTTGTTCTTCTCGCTTTTCTAGGATCAAGTCTATGAGCTTCCAGCAGTAAGACCTGGACTCATATCACCTATCTCTGGATGTTTAGCTGAAATTCTAGGTGTATGGTGGTGTACAGTGACCATAAAATGCCTCTGTATTCAACAAAAGGAGGCATCTGCAAAGGTTGACCCAGAACTTCAGAAAGCATTTCACTCTGTGCAGGTTATATAAGGTTGTATGAACACTCTGCTTCTAGCCTAGATAACTCAGTTCTAAGTCTCTAGAATGAATCCTTGACTACACCTTATACCTACTAGTAGTTTTGCAGCTCACGCCTTGGAGGATGTAGCAGTTTTTCTGGCCAAATCATGTTTGTGAGATCAACTAGTAAAGCATGCAGATGACAAGCAAACTTGGGGTATTAGAGATCCTCCTTTGAGAAAAGACACATATGCTGCTTAATTTAACCAAAGTAGACTTATTTCTGGGAGTTGTTTCTACTTGAGTTCCTCTTAGTTGGGATGCAATGCTCTTGGGCCTGGAGAAGGTGATCCTTAAATATCAGCCAGCTTTTACGTGTCCCTTTACCCTCTAGGATGTTATCCCAAGACACTCTCTTGAGCAGATCCCTGAAGAGGCTGAAATCTGCCCTTCTGAAGTCAAGGGTATTAAGCTTGCTGTGAGCCCTCCTTGCTGCCCTAAGGATCTTGACATCATGTACAAAAAGAAGAGCTTTCTTTTCATTTGGCACTGCTATGTCATTGAATCATAGAATCATAGAATCCTAGGGGTTGGAAGGGACCTCGAAAGATCATCTAGTCCAACCCCCCTGCCAGAGCAGGGTCATCTAGAGCACATCACACAAGAACGCATCCAGGTGGGTTTTGAATGTCTCCAGTGAACGAGACTCCACAACCTCTCTGGGCAGCCTGTTCCAGTGCTCTGTCACTCTCACAGTAAAAAATTTTTTTTGAATATTCACCTTGAACCTCCTATGCTCCAATTTGATCCCATTACCCCTTGTCCTATCACTGGTCAACACTGAGAAAAGCCTAACTCCATCTCCCTGACACTCACCCCTTACATATTTGTAAACATTGATGAGGTCACCCCTCAGTCTCCTTTTCTCCAAGCTAAAGAGACCCAGCTCCCTCAGCCTTTCCTCATAAGGGAGTTGTTCCACTCCCTTAATCACCTTTGTAGCTCTGGCTGGACTCTTTCCAGCAGTTGCCTGTCCTTCTTGAACTGAGGGGCCCAGAACTGGACACAATACTCCAGATGCGGCCTCACCAATGCACAATTGAGGGGGAGGAGAACCTCTCTTGACTGACTAACCACACCCTTTCTAATGCACCCCAGGATGCCATTGGCCTTCTTGGCCACAAGGGCACATTGCTGGCTCATGGTCATCCTCCTGTCTACCAGGACCCCCAGGTCCCTTTTACCTACACCTGACTGGAAAGCAGCTTTGCAGAAAAGGACCTGGGGGTTCTGATTGACACCATATTGAACACGAGCCAGAAATGTGCCCTTGCTGCAAAGGTGAATGGTATCCTGGGCTGCATTAGGAGAAATGTTGCCAGAGCAGGTTGAGGGAGGTGATCCTTCCCCTCTACTCAGCACTGGTGAGGCCTCGCCTGGAGCGCTGGTCCAGTTCTGGGGTCCTCAGTACAGAAAAAACATGGACTTACTGGAGAGAGTCTAGCAAAGGGCCACAAAGATAACTAAGGGACTGAAGCAACTGACCTATGGGGAAAGGCTAAAAGAGCTGGGACAGTTCATCGAGGAGATGAGAAGGCTCAGAGAGGATCTTACTTAGATATAATAAATAAATGGAGGGCGTAAAGAAGAGGAGGCCAGGCTCTCTTCAGTGGTACCCAGTGATGGGACCAGAGGCAATTGGTACCAACTGAAACACTGGAGTTTTTCTCTGCACATCAGGAAACACTTTTTCACTCTAAAGGTGACCAAGCACCAGCACAGGTTGCCCAGGGAGGCTGTGGAGATTCCCTTCTTGGAGGTATACAAAAACCACATGGATAGGGTCCTGGGCAACTGGCTTCTAAATGGCCCTGCTTGAGCAAAGGGGTTGGACTTCATTATTTCCAGAGGTCCCTTACAAACTCAGCTGTTCTGTGATTCTGTGAAGGAAGCTTACATATTCTCCTCTCAACAAAAGCTTGCTTCTCTCACTTAATTATAAACAGAAAATATGGTGAATAGCTGGGTCTTAGAGATCCAGCTTCTAGGCATATGAAGTTAGGTTAGATGATTTTGATGATCTTCACTCACAGTCACCCAAATACAGATTTACTTGCTTAACTAGCCAGATTTTTTTACATAAAGGCATTGGCAAGTCCTTAAGATTGTTCCTGCATTTTTTAAATTTAATTTTCATCAGTTAAGTAAATTATGAACAGGGTCTGAACTAGAATGTGAAGATTATAGAACTTCCTGTTCCATAAAGAGCTGTTCTGGTGTCTTGTCTGAGCTATTTTTTTTCCTCTGGAAATGAATTCACAAGGGAAGAGAAGTAAAATTACACAGTGCAAGCAAAGCAACTGCAGCATAGTTGTCAACAAAAACTACCCCATAATTGTAACATGATCTTTCAAAATTGTTGACCTTTGCCTTATTCTTAGTAAATGTTATTTCTGTAGCTAATTTAGTTTGTAAGTGGAAATCTTGCAAACTGCCTTGAAATGAAAGTACACAGAAGTTAGTCAACATGAAGTGTAATTTTTCACTAGATTCTCTTCCTAAGGTATGACAAAGTATTTATTGGAAACCACTCAGTAAACTGACATAAAACTTAGTAAATAGCAAAGTAAGACAAAATTACTTGTACACGTAAGTCTCCTAAATTTTTAAATTTCTTCCTAATTTTGTTCACATAATTAGATCAGACAGTGTAAAGAACTGCAGCTCCTCAGCTGGAAGTTACTATTCCCAGTCATCACCCTCCTCAGCTGAAATACAATCACTGACATTGAGAAAAAAAATCATTCAGACTGGAAGCAACCTGGATGGTCTCAAGTCGAACCTTCTGCTCAAAGAAGAGTCAACATTTAATTCAGAGAAGTTGCTCAAGGATTTACCCACAGCAAATCCATGTTGGCTACTCTGAATTACCTTATTTTTCTCCATGCACCCAAAAGTGGCTTTCAAGCAGATTTGCTTCTTGATTTTCTCAGGAACCAGTTTGAAGTTCTCTGGATCGTGCTTCTTGCCATTTTTGAGGACAGGACGTTTGCTGTTCTCCTGTCATCAGGAATCTCCCTGACTCAATCTCTATGACCTTTAAGAGATGGCAAAGCCTCCACCCTCTGCATCCTCAGAGGAATCCCGTTTTTTCCCATGAACTTTGATGGGTCAAGATTTCTCAAGAGAACCCTGACTCATTTTTTTTCTGTTATTGTTCTTTCCTCTTCTCCTTAAAACCTGACCCTAGGAACAAAAGCACAAGCACAGACTAAGACACCAGAAACTAAAGTTTCCAAACTGTGTACACAATAACTGGACATTTAAGTAAGGAAACTTCTTATATCACTCATACATTATCATAAGAATACATCTAATTATGTACTAAACATGGGGTTCTTAAATAAGTTTTGTCTTAGAAACTTATACTGAGAATGATCTAATTTTATTCAGGCATCTAAAACTTAACTGTATAGAAATGTAGTCATGATAGTTAAAATCACCTCATCACAGGATCAGAAAAGCAAAGAAAAAGGAAGGTGCAGCAGGGGTGCAAAGAAAAGCCACAAACACCTACCTCTGACTTAGGCTAAACTGTCTGCTACTCAGCTGAATGCCAAAGCATCCCTGGCTGTTTTTACACCACCTGCAATGAAGAACACAAGTTACTCTAAACCAGAAACAATAAATAGTCTTCTGGGTGTTCTTGCTGACTGCAGAAGCAACATGGGGTGACTACCTTTGAGACAAACCATCATTTGATGAATGATTTCAACAGTAGTTTCATCTTAACAACAATCATAACTGACCCAGAAACAGATGTCTTAGTGTAATTCAGTGGACAGTACGAAGGGAAAAGCATATAGTGAAGCTAGGACCTATTTCAGCCAGCCTTGTCAGCCAATTAAATTACTGTCAGACTGCATCCTTGGCTGAGTAAGATTTAGGCACCTGAAGACAGACTAGACAGATCCCATCTCTCACATGCACAGAAGGTAACCCAGGAAGTTTGTATGTGTGAAGTATATGAAGGTCTATCTTTAAAATAAAAGACACATCTCTAATGTTTTCTGTTATTTCTTTGTTACATGTAGGTAATAAAATTGTGAGATCATTACAGCTACTGGTAAGTTATTTTCAAATACAGACTTAGGAAGTTGGAACCAAAGATATGAGCGTTTCCAGGTATACACCAAATACATAGTTAAGGCTTTACACTTGAAAGTTCATATGTTTTGGATGTTGGCTTAACTCCTTTCCTTGTTTTTCTATTTTCACATTGAGGGAAATTAATCATGAATTTCAGCAAATTTTATTTTAAACCCAATCTTTTGGAGGTGTAGATTGGAGGAAATTAATAATTGTTCTTGGTTACCTAAGAAACAGCAAAGACCATTTTTAAAAGTTTGTGTTCATAAATAAGTATTTTTATTATACCGAGTTTTCTGTATAAGCAATTCCTAGCTTCCTGTCCAAGTTTAACTTACCATTTTTGTCTCTGAAATGGTTACACTCTGCTAGACATGCTGAAGTAGTTTAATAATTCAAGAAATAAATGCATTCATTAGTTATTTAGTATAGTACTGGATGAAAAGAAACAGCCAGTGTCACCCACAGATTTTCCACTTTGTTAAAAATTATCACAATAGTATTGACATTGAAAAAGACGCACTGTATATTACCATGGTTTGAAAAGTGAAGAGGTGAAAAGGGGCTCTTGTGCTGCTCCTGGTGCTGTAGTTGTTGAATTTTCTTCCTGTTGTTATAAATTACCTGGCCTGAGAATTCCTACTCTAGTGTCACTGAGACAAATGTTAATGACTTTGCAATCCCACTTTCGTTTTTTTATGTCAGTGTGCTACCTAAGTTCAAGGCACTGCCTTGGAATATATTTATGCTCATAAATTAAATCAGCAGGTGATCACTTATCCTGCAGACGCCTCAAGATTCTTTAACATCTAACTACATTTGTATGATTGGATTACTGGAGAAAAACTCTTGGACCAGATTCTTATCCACTGCAATACATATATAACACTGATTTCAATGGGCTCCTGTTAAAATGAGGACTCATATGATGTAAGAATCTAAATCTTATTGGAAGAGAGGTTGAAGTTGGGGGAGGGGTAAGAGTACAGGGATGTCCTTTTGGCGTTTTTATCAGACTATATTTGCTTTTTAAAGACAGACTACAGAAAAATAAAATCTGTCAAGTTTTGAAGTAACCTAACACTTGTGTTAGCCTTTTATTTTACAGAGTTTCAGTATCAGTATTAGCAATCAATAAGAATATTTAGGTTACAACTTGCACAGCACCACCCAGTTTCCATTACGACCAGGCTGTACATATGTTTTTATAGCACAATTGGCAACATAAAATCTAAATATAAATATTAATCTATTTTAATTTTCCTTCATGCTTCAATTTTAATATAAGAGAACAACGATGATATAACAGAAATTCTCAGTCACATAAGCAAGTCTTTCCTCCTTCTCTTTTCTTCTCGATTCATTAAGAGTGGTATTCCCACTGCAGGCTTCTGAAATAAGATGAGAAATCCTTTTTTCACATAGGGTTACTTGTCTCATTGCACCAGTGCATCATTTGGTTTAAAATTTGACTAAAATAGTATGTTTCAAAACTAGTATTAGTTAGTAGTAGTAGTATCTCAGGAATGAGAAATGTAATTCCTTTTTAATAAACTAATAAGAAGCATGGCAACTGTATCAGTTTCCCATGCTACTCAGTAATAAAGACATCTCATTGTCTGGACTCCAAACTCGAAAAGACTAAACACAGGCTTGAGTAGCTTAGCTACAATAATATAAATAGGGATTCTTTCTTCTTTAAAACAGTAGAAACTTGGTGAATTGCAAGCAGTGTCTTGTTTGCAGACATGAATAAGAAGCCTATTGTAGTAGGCTCTCCCTGTACTCTGCTCTTGTGAGACCCCACCTAGAGTACTGTGTTCAGTTCTGGAGCCATCAACATAAGAAGGACGTGGAGCCATTGAAGCGAGTCCAGAGAAGGGCCACAAAGGTATTAGGAAGAAATTATTTCCTATGAGTGTAGTAAGACAATTGAAAATGTTGCCCAGGGAAGCTGTGGATGCCCCCTCCCTGGAAATGTTCAAGGCCAGGTTGGATGTGGATTGAGCAGCCTGGTCTAGTGGGAGGTGTCCCTGTCCATGCAGGGCAACTAAATCTAGATGATCTTTAAGATCTCTTCCAACCCTAGCCATTCTATGATCCTACCAACATAAATAGTTCTCTGTCATATCTTGTATTCAAATAAAGCACTACACAATAGCATAATATACAACAAAGTACAGATTGAACACTTCATTGTAGTTAGAAATTTAAAACATAGTATTCAGAAAGATTGCAGCAGACATTATGTAAATTCTGTCCATAATAGTTGTCACACATTTTAAGATATTTTTCATCATTAAAATATGGCATGCACATTCACATTTGGAACCCACTCAGACTCTTTGAGGACACCTGCTATTCTGAAAAATGTCAAAAAAAGGGTTTTAGTGAAAACTCAATTGTGAGTCTTAATCTGGACTTCTAAAGGGAGAAGAAAATCAGTATAAATATATTAATTACGCAAAGCTGTGCCTTGGACTGACAAGATGGTCTAGAAAGAAACGGAGGAAGGGATACATTAATTTGAGGGTGAACAAGTTACATTGGAGAATCTAAGTTGCATGTTTTCATGGAAACCTGTCTAGGACCTGCTAGTACGAGCTCAGGAATTACTTTACTTTCTAGTAACTAAGCCATGAGGAAAGCAGTCTTCAAGGAAAAAATGACAAACAAAACAAATACTGATGGTCTACTAAACCACAGCATGTAGCCTGAGAAATACAAGTATAAATTTCACTTCTTTAAACAGCCTTAATAAAGAGACCTCAGCTAGTTACTGAATGAGAGATAGCATTGCCTGTTGGTACTGAGTATCCACACCACAGCCTGTATAAACTGGTTTTATGGTACAGTAAAAGGATGGGAGATTTGGAGAGCAGAGAACCAATCCAAAGGATTAAAAGACAACATGGAAATACTAATTTTATATTGTAAAATTTGCAAAGCTGCAATGTTTGGATTACCTGACAGTAGCTGGGACTTGCGCGTTTGTCAAGTTCGCATGCTGTGGAACTGACAATTGCTTTCAACTGTGATGCTATCTTCTTGGGGAGCAAAGGTTTGTACGCTCTACAAGATACTATATATCAAGTGTATCCATTTTACATGATGTTACATAAATGAGCCAGAGACCATTTTTCTGGCTCTGAGGCCAATGTTTCAGCTTCAGCTGCTGTGCACTTGAACTTTATATTGCCACTTCAGATCTGTATAACACACAAGTTAACACCACCTAAACACCTGAATGAGTACACTCTGTGAGGTGGTAGATTGAAGATTGCGCCCATCAATAACAGGTATGAATGAGTTCATTTTACATCAGAGACCAAAGAGGATACAGTGGGAACTGTTTTTTGCAGTGCAGACAGTTGTTCTGGTGCTACTCAGTTTTTTCCTAATAATCTATTTAACAGTATATGCAAATCTCTTAATCTGAGCGGTTTTGAACCCTTGGTTCCCAGTCGCAAGGATACTGCTCCAGTCACCATGCTAGACTAGTAAGGTAGGGATACAGTGTTTATCCTTTCTACTGGACCTTTATGCAGAAAGAATTGCACAATTGATGGGAAGGCAGAAAACAAAAGAGCTTGACTTTCTAGTTCAAAGAGAAGAAAGCTCCTAAGGAAGGCAGAGACGTGAACCGAGATGTTTACTGCACAGCCCTGATTTAAGTTCTTATTCAAAGAGACTTTCTCAGTCACCGTTTCATATTGGTTGGCTCTAGACTGTTCTTCACACAGGATATGAAAGCACTTGCCACCTCTGAAGGCAACTACATACAGGGGTAGTTGCCTCAAAAAAAAACCAGGAAGAGAAGTACCATTTTTAGACCTTCAAAGACAGACCTTTTTTGTCAATTTATTTTCTTTATAGAGACACAGATCCCACAGATAATCTAAACCATACTGCTGTAATCACTAGACTTAATAGCAGGCAGAGAACAGCACAAAATCTGTCAGTGGATCTGGTCAATCTGTTCATTTCTGAGAATAAACAAGGAAAAAAAAGAAGACTAGATAAAGGCATCTGTCCCACCATGCAGTATTTGTGCTGAGAATGAAAATGGATGCTGGAACAAAGTTATATTCTGGAATGCTATTGGTCTGAGTGCAGAAGGCAGAATAACAAGACAGGAAATGTAAAATGTTTATCACAATGTCTTGGATCACCATCTAGCCAAAATGGAATTGTATCAGTTTTGCTAAAAACTTTTATCCAGAAGCTTATAATGTAATAAATTGCAGGGTTTTGCTTGGTTTTGGTGGGTTTTTTTCTGTTTCTTTTGTTGTTGGTTGGTTTTTTTTGCTTTCAAATGCAAGAATGAAAGCCCAATCAATAGTGCAAACCATTCACAAACTGAGCTAACTGGGTTTGAAAAGAAAACCTTCTCAGGCTGAGTTCGCTAAAACTTGATTTAGGGAGGCTAAGAATAACTCCAAATGAGCCTATGCAGAAAAAAAGCAATTGCAGTACTCTGCAGTAAGTAGTGAACAAAGAATATCTAAACTTTTAAGGCATCATAAAAACAAATAATGGCAAAATTCTGGGGAGGAAAAAAAAAAAAAAGAGGCTCCCACAGACAGTGTTATGTGCAAAAAAAGCTGTCATGGATAGGGAAAATATGAATAATATTTAAAGCTTAAGAAGTAAATGACAGTGGAAATATGATACTATCCTAAGATCTTTTGGGCTCTTATGTTAAACAGCAGAGAAAAACTTGGTGAAAGGAGAAATTATTTATATAACCTTTGCCCTTACTGAACACTGAAGTTAACAGCTGAAGTAAGACCGTCTTGTTTCCCCTCACACCTGCCTCAAATTCAAATATCTTGCAAGCTATCTATAAAGAGATTAACAATTCTACTGATGTGGATGCCTGAAGTTGGAAACTGCAAGTAACTGAACTGTGTGGAGTTTAATAAAAACACAATAGCTATCCAAGGAAATAACTCAAAGTTGTGAGTCCTGATGAGCCTTTTTTATTTTTTTTAAACATGCAAATCTTTGAGATGCAATGTGTACAAGGCACAGTGAGACTGACAGTTCTGATCACATATTGTGTGTTCAAACACTGCCACTTAGTTATTACTCGCCAGGCCTGTATAATCCATAGGGAAAATAGCCTGATGCCTTACTGTATCAAACTAGTATAAACAGAAGTATGTTGAAGTTACTTCAGTGTAAGAAAAAAGAAAAAAATAATTTAAAAAAAGGAAGTTGATTAAGTCCTATGTAGAATTGCATTAATGTATTGTTAAAGGATGTAAAAATACATTTACTCAAGAAAATTAACAAAAGAGTGACAGAAAGGACAATCATACAGCCCAGAAATGCCAAAGTGAAGTTTTCCTCTGCAATCATAACTGCTCCCTTGTGCCTACATGCTATGACAGCCTAATTGCTTGATCGCCTTCTAATTTTCAAATGATACATTAGAATACCATGCAATAACTTTTACAGCCCTTGTGAGACAAATTCTGGAAGGTATGGTTTTCCTGGGGACTTTCCCGAGTTCACTGGGTATCTTGGTAAATACATAATACTCATACCAAAAGACTCGTATATTTGCTGAAAGTGTATATTGTTATCAAGAGAATTATATATATAACCGTGAAAGTGAAGACAAATTTGTGCAAACAGCTTCACTGAAGCTAAGTCTACCTTACCAACCAGTTCATAATGTCTTTATCAATGATCTGGACAAGGAGATTGAATGCATCCTCATTAAATCTGATTGCCTTCTTTAATGACTTTGTGGGTTCTGTGGATACGGGGAGAACAGAAAATGCTGTTTAACATGGTTTTAGTAAGGTTTATGACATCATCTCCTGTGGTATCTTTGTAGACAGGAGACAGAGGTAGTGGATAAGTGGACTACAAAGTACTTGCAGAGCTGCCAGTGGTCAGCAGCTCAAAGTCCAAATAGCAGCTGATTATTAGTAGCAACCCTCAAGACTGGATACTTGGGTTGATCACAAGGAAGCAGCAAAAGTCCATTCCTCCAGAAGGGATGAGGAAGTTAGTGTGACAACACCACTAGCAGGACAGGGACTTTGGTGGTAAGGACCCAGTCCCACAGTACCTAAACGAGGCAAGTGGGGTCAGACACTGCCCAGTGAGCACAAGGCAAGTGTAGCAACAAGGCACAGCTGAGGTCAAGCCAGGAATTAAGTTCACAGGTCAGTGTCCAAGTCTGGATCTGCAGGGCCCACAACCAGGCATGGGTATGGCTGCATTGCAATGGGAGCTGTAGCTCAGGTGGGGGCCAAACAGTTGAGTTGCAGCTTCAAGCAGCTCCCAAGAAAAAGGAGTCAGTCTTTGCTGAGGTCTTTCTGCAAAGCTGTCAGGGAGTACTCTGTACAAGGCCACCAACAAAAGGGGGAGAGATCCCTCAGCTGTGCTAAGTTGGCCCTGAGTACAGGGAGCCAGACCTCCATGAGGGAAAATGTTCTCAGGGCCCTCACACTGGTACTGTTTACTGTCTTTATTAAAGACCAGAATGATGGGATGAAATACAATCTCAGTTTTGTGAACAATACCACTGAGAGGGATAGTTGCTAAGGTGGAAGGCTAAGTTGCCATTTGGAGGGACCTCAGCGGGGAGAGAAATGGCCTGGCAGGAACCTGCTGAGGAGGAGCAGGGCCTGGCTGCCCTGTAAGAGAAAGTTAACTGGCTGCCAATAGCAGCATCAAGGTGGGCAGGGCCAGACTTCACTAACAAGGACCTGGAATGCTGAGTATTAAGTTCTGGTCAGGATCAGGTCTGGTCCAGCTCCAATTCAGTGATCATCTGAAAAGTGCAGTGACAATGTAGGTCCAATGTCATGGTAGGTAGTCTGAAGCTAGGGTCAGTAACAAGAAGCTACAAAACCAAGTGCAGATGTAGATGCAACAGGACTGCAATGTATCACAGTCAGGGGCCATCAGTACAGCCACAGCTTAAAAGGAATTCCCAAGCAAAGAGAGGGTAACACCCTCACTTCTCTCTTGCGTGGCAACACCTCTTACCAGTGAAGGAGCTGACCTTTGACTGAGCCAGCTACATGCCTGAAATAGGTCAACTGAATTACTAGAGGGGGAGAACGTGCTCAGCAACCTGACAGCAGCTCATGAAATTCAGCAAAGGCAAATTCAAAATCCTGCATCTGGAATAGAATATTATAAGTGCACAGGCTGACTATCTAGAAAGCAGATCTTTAGAAAAAGACCTAGGGTTACCTAAAGGAAAAGAAAGTAAGCAAGAATAAGCAGGGCACTTCTGCAGCAATGCAAGCATAAACACAGATCGGGTTGCATTAATAAGAATATAGCCGGGGGATTAGTTGAAGTGCTTATTCTCCTATAGCTGGCACTTGCAAGACTGCATATGGAGAATTCTGTCAAGTTTAGAGCTCCCCAATATAAGAAAGACATTGTCAAAGTGGCAGAGTCCAGTGGAGGCCAACAAGATGGTTAGAGAAGTAGAGTAAATGATATATAAGGACAGGCTGAGACCACTGGGCTTGTTCATTTTGAATAAAAGAAGGTGAGCTGACAGCTAATGACTGTCTTTACCATCTAGTGGGTGGAAACAGAGAAGATGGAGCTAGACTTCTTGGATATGCATAGTGAAAATACTAGAGTAAATGAACAGAAGTTGCAGGAGGACAAATTCTTGATAATTGCAAGTGAAAAAAGTCATGGTGAGTATGGTAAAATATTGGAAGAAGATTCCCAAAGAGGCTGTAAAATCTTCAACTCTGGTGACAGTCAAAACTTGATTGGACAAGACTCCTCAGCAACCTAAGTTCAATGTTAGATCTAATTTCAAAGAGGCCTTACAGTGCTGAGGGTTGGGGAGGGTCAGAGAAGGGAGAATTACACCAGGTCACCTTCCAAGGTCCCTTCCAGCCTAAACTACTCTCTGCCATGCACCTTATTGTCATTTCAGCTTTTAGGAATGTCTTAGAACATATTTTGAAAGCGAGGCTTGGAAGCTTGAAGACTTGTAACTTTTATTATGTCCTGATGAACCTATATATACATTGTTCGTTATAACGAAGAACAGGTATCGATGGCTCACTGCCCACATGGAAAATGGTGCCATGTGTACTTCTGCAGGGGTGACCAAGGTTTGATACCATATAATAATGTTATTAATTATCTGAATGATGGAACAGAGTGTGTGCTTATTAAAACTGCAAACAAGACTAAGTTGGAAGCAACTGTGTACATTGGAGGACAAGATTAGAATTCAAAATAATCCTGACAAACTGTAGGAATGGTCTGAGGTAAAACAGGATGTAACTGAACAGACACAAGTGTGGGGCATTACTTTTCAAAGGCACACTAAGTTACACAAATACAGGATGTGGCTCATCCAGCTTGTTTGTACTTCTGCAGGACAGGATCCAGGGGCAACAGTGGATCACAAGCTGAGTAAGAGCCAACAATGTCATGTTACAGCAATGAAAGCAAACAACACTGACATTTTTTCTTTAAAAGGTGTAGCCTGCAAGAAGTGAAATAATCTTTTCACCCTACATAGAACTGTAAAGTTTCAACTGTAGCAGCCCGTTTAGTTTTAAGTACTATTTCAAGAAAAACGCAGAACAATTAACTCAAGACCGTGACCTTAAACAGAAACCGTACTGGAATTCTGATGACAGCGTAATTTTGACTTACTTTCTTGGGGCAACTGTAAGCATCCAGAAATATGTATTTTTCTCTGCTGTGTGCACACCTCTTCTTTTACAGTCATAGATTGAAATTATTAAGCCAATATCAATAAAATATCCTGAAAGTTAATCCTAAACCAAAGAAAAATAAATAATACTTGCAACTTGAGGAAGAAGTGCACGATAGCTCTTTCTTTTCTAGATGATTCTAGATGATGCATGCCTTTTCTTCTTCTTCTTTTATTTTTTTCCTTTTTTTTCTTTTTTTCTTTTTTTTTTTTTCAGAAAAAAAAAACAGAATTACCCTGAATAACATGTTACTGGAAGACTACCAAAACTTATACATCCCACCAACTATTATCCACTCTGCTGTTTCACACAGGTATCAGTAATATAGTCAGGAGCAATCTGAAGCCCTACAACAGGGATTATAGAGCCCTGGGAGTGGCAGTGAAGAACACGGGAAAGCAGATTGATTTTCATCAATCCTCCCAAATAAAGGGGCTTGAAAGGGCCAGTTGAATTGGGAAAATTAATAGATGGTCACAGGAGAGGTGACACAGCCAGGGCTTTGGCTACTTAGACCAAAGGACTCTCTTTGAGAAACCTGGTCTCCTAGGGGCTGATGGGGTTCATCTCTCAGAGAAAGAGGAGAACGCCTTTGGCCATAGGCTTGCCAGTTTAGCAAAGAGAGCTTTCAACTAGAGTTGCTGAGGGAGGGAATCCTCAATTCATCCCACTTGCACCATTTTGAGGCCAGTGACAGTAAGAGATGCCTTGGGCCTGGAGGATCACAGGCCAGCAAAACACCTGAAATGCAGGGGAATTGAATCATAGCCGGTAAGACAGCTTCAATGGCGGGGTCAACTTAAATGCCTCTATACAAACGTAGCTTGGGGAACAAACAAAAGGAGTTGGAGATGTGTGCATGCCTGCAGGGCTGTCATGTTATTGGCATCACTGAGACGTGGTGGGATGACTCCAAAACTGGAGCATGGGAATGGATGGATACAAGCTTTTTACAAAGGACAGGCAGGGAAGAAGAGGATGTCACTCTCTAAGTCAATGACCAGCTGGAGTCCTTGGAGCTCTGTCTGGGGATGGATGAGCTTATGGGTCAGAGTTAAAGGGAAGACAGGGGATGCTGCTATTTTAGTGGGGCTCTTACAAACCATCTGGCCAGGAAGACTGAGTGGATGAGGCCCTCTATAAACTGATAGAAGCACCTTCATGGTCCCAAGCCATGGTCCTCCTGGGGGATATCTAACCACCCTGATATCTGTTGGAGAGACAACACAGCAAAGCACCAGTAAACCAGGAGGTTCCTGGAATGCACTGATGACAACTTCCTTCTCCAAGTGTTAGAGGAACCAATGTTAAAAGGTGATGTGCCGGACCTTGTTCTGACCAACTAGGACAGGCTGGTAGACAACATGAAGCTTAAGGGTAGCCTTGGTGCAGTGACCATGAAATGTTGGAATTCAGGATCCTTAGGGCAACAAGGAGGGTGCACAGTCAGCTCACTACCCTGGACTTCAGGAGAGCAGACTTTAGGCTCCTCCAGGATCTGCTTGGAAGGGTACCATGGCATAAAGCTCTGGAGGGGATAGGAGCCCAAGAAAGCTGGTTAATATTCAAAGACCGCTTCCTCCAAGCCCAGGAGCAATGCATCCCAACAAGGAAGAAGGCAGACAAGAATGCCAGGAAGCCTGCATGGATGAACAAGGAGCTCCTGGACACATTTAGACATAAAGTCTACAGAGGGTGGATGCAAGGACAAGTAGCCTGGGAGGAGCACAAAGAAGTTGTCTGAGCAGCCAGGGATGAGATTAGAAAAGCTACAGCCCAGATAGAATTAAATCTGGCCAGGGACATTGAGGGTAACAAGAAAAGCTTCCACAGATATGTCAGTGATAAAAGGAAGACTAGGGACAAAGTGGACCCTCTCCAGAAGGAAACAGGAGACCTGGCCATGAAGGATATGGAGAAGGCTGAGGTACTCAATGACTTTTTTGCCTCAGTATTAACTGGCAAGAGATCTAGCCACACCACCCAAGTTGCAGAAGGTAAAGACAGGGACTGGGAAAAGGAAGATCTGCCCCCTGTAGAAGAAGAGCAGGTTTGAGACTATCTAAAGAACCATGGGACCTGATGTGATTCATCCACGGCTCCTGAGGGAACTGGCATGAATTTGCAAAACCAATTTCCATCACATATAAAAGTTGTGGTGGTCTGGTCAAGTTCCCACTGACTGGAAAAGGGGAAACATAAGCCCCATTTTCAAAAAGGGGGAAAAAAAAGAAGACTCAGAGAACTACTGGCCAGTCAGTGTTATGCCGGGCAAGATCGTGGAGGAGATCCTCCCAAAGGTTCTGCTAAGGCACATGGAAAACTTGGAGTTGGTTGGTGGCAATCATCAAGGATTCACCAAAGGTCTGCAGCACAAGTCTTACTAGGAGTGGCTGAGGGAATTGGGGTTGTCCAGTGTAGAAAAGAGGAGTTTCTCTCTACAACTGCCTGAAAGGTAGTTGTAGCTAAGTGGTCAGTCTCTTCTGCCACATAACCAGTGATAGTATGAGAAGAAATGGCCTCAAGTTGTGCCATGGGAGGTTCAGACTCGATTCTAGGAAAAATTTCTGTACTGAAAGAGAGCTTAGGCATTGTAACTGGCTGCCCAGGGCAGTGGTGGAGTCACCATCCCTGGAGGTCTTAAAAATATGTGTGGATGTGGCATTTCAGGACATGGTTTAGTTGGCATGGTGGTGTTGGGTGCATGGTTGGACTTGATGACCTTAGAGGTCTTTTCCAACCTTAATAATTCTATGATTCTGTGATTCTAAGGGGAAATCATACCTAATAATTTTGGTGGCTTTTTACAATAGGGTCACAGCATCAGTGGGCAAGGGGAGACATACATCTTGACTTGTGTGAAGCATTTGACAATGTCCTGCATGACATCCTGGTCTCTAAATTGGAAAGATATGGATTTGATGACTGGATCACTCAGTGAATAAGGAATTAGCTGGATGGTCATACTCAAAGAGTAGCAGTCAATGGCTTGATGTCCAAATGGAGACCAGTGGTGAATGGCATTCCTCAGTACTCCTCAGTACTGAGACCAGAGCTGTTTAACACCTTTGTTGGTGACATGGACAGTAGGATTGAGTGCACCCTCAGCAAGTTTGGTGATGATACCAAGATGTGCGATGTGGTTAACATGCTGGAGGGAAGAGAGGACATCCAGAGAGCCCTTGACTGTCTTGAGAGGTGGGCCCATGCCAACCTCAGAAAGTTCAATATAGCCAAGTGCAAAGCCCTGCACCTGGGTCAGGGAAATCCCAAGCACAATCACAGCTTTGGTGAAGAATGAGTCATAGAATCATAGAATGCCAGGTTGGACTGGACCTCAAGGATTCAACCTTTTTAGGCAAGAATATAGTTTCATGAGATGGCTTAGCACCCTGTCAAGATGAGTCTTAAAACTGTCCAATGTAGGGGAATCTACCACTTCCCTTGGGAGATTACTCCAATGTCTAACTGTTCTCATGGTGAAAAATTTTCTCCTGGAGTCCAATTGCAATCTCCCCAGGAGTAACTTGTACCCATTACCCCTTGTCTTTTCCATGTGACTAATTGTAAAAAGGGAGTCTCCATCACAACCCTGAGGAAAAGGACTTCGGGGTGTTGGTTGATGAGAAGCTCAACATGAGCCAGCAACCTGTGCTTGCAGCCCAGAAATCCAACCATGCCCTTGGCTGCATCAGAAGAGGCATGGCCAGTAGGTCAAGGGAGGTGATTCTCCCCCTCTACTCCACTCTTGTGAGACCCCACCCGGAGTACTGTGTCCAGTTCTGGAGCCCCAACACACAAAGGACATGGAGCTGTTGAAGTGAGTCCAGAGGAGGGCCACAAAAATGATAAGAGGGCTGGAACATTTCTCCTATGAAGACAGGAGGAGACAGCTGTAGTTGTCCAGCCTGGAGAAGAGAAGCCTCCAAGGATACCTTATAGCAGCCTTCCACTACCAAAAGGGGGACTACAGGAAAGCTGGAGAGGGACTTCTTACAAGGGCACAGAATGATAGGACAAGGGAAAATGGTTTCAAACTAGAAGAGGGGAAATTTAGGTTAGACATTAGGAAGAAATTATTTAGTGTGAGGGTGGTGAAGCACTGGAACAGGTTGCCCAAGGAAGTTGTGGATCCCCCTTTCCTGGAAGTGTTCAAGGCCAGAGTGGATGGGGCTTTGAGCAACCTGGTCTATTGGAAGGTGTCCCTGCCCATGCAGGGGGACTAAAACTAGATGATCTTGAAAGTCCCTTCCAAACCAAAGCATTATATGATTTTATTAGTATTCTTGTTTCAGAGAAGGTAAACAAACAACTAAATAAATCCCCTTGGATAAATCCTGCACTTCAACTCACAAAACTTCTCTGAAGCCAGTTGCTTTGCAGAAATATAATGAATACATTAACTTTGTGTTTGTTTTTCTTTTTAAAAAATACTTATACTATTGTAGATATAATAGCTAAATATAGAACTTAGGAATATAATAATTGAATCATTGAACAGCCCAAGTTGGAAGTGACCTCCAAAGATCATCTAATCCAACATTTTGTGGGAAAGAGAGCCTAGATGAGCCTATCTAGCACCCTACTGACTTGAATCTTGAAAGCCTCCAGTGATGGGGACTCTAGCACATACCTGGGGAGGCTGTTCTAATGAACGATTGTAAAAAATGTATTTCTTATTTTGACTCTCCCAGTGTAACTTGCACCCACAGCCCCCTGTCTCCTCCATGTGGGTCCTTGTGAAAACAGAGTCTCTGTCCTCTTTGCAGCTGCCCTTTAAATACTACTGTGGCGAGGTCACCCCTGAACCTTCTCTGCTCCATGGAGAAATTACCCAACCCTTCAGCCTTTCCTCATAGGGCAAGTTCTCCAGCTTTTTGATCATCTTCATGGCTCTCCTTTGCACCTTCTCCAGTCTGTCCACATCTTTCTTGAATTGTGGGGGCCAGAAGGAGACACAGTACTCCAGGTACAGCCTGATAAGCACTGAGTAGAGTAGGAAAACAGCTGTTGAGTAGAGTAGGAAATAATGTCAAATAATACTCATAGTTACTGTAGGTTCCTGCTGATAATATCAATGATACTTGCGTAAACTATGTTCATTATTTTTCTGATAATAAAATTAAGCTATCAAAAACATACACCTTGTTGACATAAACTAGCCTATCAATTTTAAACCTTTCATTGATCTCTATTCCATAGTGTATTATAAATGTTAAGTCCTTAAAGTTACATTGTAATGGTATCTGTTTGGCATTTATTTTGTTCTAAGTAGCTGAAGTATAAGCATGCAGAAGCATAAAAAACAAGCATAATTTGCCAATTAATTAGGTCTTTTTCTTCAACAAATAGACATGTATAATAGCAACGATTAGTTTGTTGTATGAAAGGAATGAAAAGAATGTTTCCAACAAAAGTTAATTTCCGTCGTAAGTTATTGTCTAGAAACACATTACAAGAAAAATGTCAGAAGTAACAATAATTCAGCTCATGCATATAGAACTTAAAATGATGCTTTCTTGTTGTATCATGTTTTAAGATACCTGAATTAATTTTTTAAGAGCTATATGTTTTTAAACCTAATTAGACTTAGGAATTCATAGGAAAAAATATGTTTTGCTAAAAACTGCACATGAAAGTCTAGCGGTAAAAAGCATCTTGGAATAAAAATGACAGTATGGACTGATTTCTTTGGAAAGTAGCCACACTGTGATCAAAATCAGAGGGTAATTCTTAAAGTGAGCTGACAGCTTGGCACACTGAAAGTAAATAGAGTGTGTAACGAAGAATAGGGAATATAGGGAGAGGAGAGATTAACATTATTTTTCTGAAGATCTTTACTGTTGACTAGAAAAACAGAGCTTCATGCGTCCTCGTGTTACCTAATTCCCATTGTGCATGAACCAACAATATAGACTGAAGCATCTACAGATCAAGGAGATGAAATATCAATAACAATGAAATGAAAAATCAGTTATGGAGAGAACCAACCAAGAGGTCAATAGTAATAACTGACCTTTGTAATAGACCTAATAATAACTTCAATATTTTAAATTACTGTATTCATTTCAGTAGTGAAAAGGCTCTTATGGTTAAGTTT
Source organism: Apus apus (assembly GCF_020740795.1). Lineage (NCBI taxonomy): Eukaryota > Metazoa > Chordata > Aves > Apodiformes > Apodidae > Apus > Apus apus. The sequence goes on from NC_067282.1 coordinate 24,237,516, forward strand.
GTAAAAGTTAAAAAATATTATAATAAAATGTTTTCATTTATTGAGTAGCTCAAACTCATGGTTTTAAAGCAAGATTTGTGAACCAGTCACAGAACAAAACCTTCCATAGCCACAAACATAAGAGATATGCATTACTGTAAAAAATTATGCTGCATGTTTTCTGCAATATCGTGAATCCTGTTATTTACATCTGTGTATCTTTTACTATGATTATACCATGATGAAAAAAATTAAGCAAAAAAAACCCCACAACAAAACCAAACAAAAAAATTGAATACATATTTTAAGTTAAAAGTAAGAGATGTATTTTAAGGGGATCTGGTTACTGTTTAACTGTTTGTCAGACTTAACTATTTTTACTCTGAAAGCTTACATTTAATGAATTCTTTTCAGTAGTATATACAAGCATGAAAACAAACATAACTTCTACTTTATTTTTACTGGTCAGACTGTAAAAAGCAGAAAGAAATGTAATTTTTAATAAGATGCATTTAATATAGATATTAACTGCATATTTCTAAAATGAAAGCTGAATTATTTGGATAACCCATTGCTATAAAAATAACTTAGTGAAGTCATAATGGCTTCATCTGCTTCACTGTGATTGAAATGTTTATAATCTTACTTGAAAGGCCTGCTACAGTGTTTCTGAAATCACACAGGGTGTAACAAAACTTGACTCTGGAAATATATACAAAGGGTTGGGTTTTTTGGGGGGGGTTTGTTGGGTTTTTTTGTTGTTGTTTTTGTTTAGGTTTGGTGTTTGCTTAGTTTTTTTCCCATGAGTAAAGAAAAGGAATCATAGAAAAAGCAGGTAGAAATTATTTACAGTTAGAGTAGTATAGCAGCAAGCAAATTCTATCTTCAGGTTTTCCACTTTAACATATCCTCTTGTGTGAAAGTTTGAAAAGAGTGCATCAAACCACTTCATGCAGTACATATACACAGCAGGGGAAGTTTAGATGCTGTAATGGCCTTTCAGTTTGTATTTCCCAGCTTTGTATTTTAAACTTAAAAGAACTCTTGGTTTTCAAGAGAAAGGGGCTAATAGCACTTCCTGATCCTGGCATAGGAACAAATCACATTATCCTTACTCATGAGAATAGTCTAATTAAACACAACAGGAGTCCTCATATGGACATGGTAAAGCAAGCAGTATTTTGATGCCACTCTGGCAGATAAACGAAAATTCTCTCTTTCAAATATGGTCTACATAATTTCACTATTAAAAACAGTTTTTTCCTAAGATGTAATGTAAATATAGGCCAGTACAAAGCACTCCCTATTCACTTCAGTAGTTCCATTATTTGTATCCAAGAGTCTGTCTTCTAAAATGTTTTTTCAAGCTTTCCCAGTTGAATGACTACAAAATCTTTTCACCCTGAAAATAATGTTGTATTGCTACAATTTACTTTACAACTGAAATAAAAACTAAGCTAAAACTTTAAACAACTATTTGTTAGTTTATTTTCTCCCTCATCTGTTTGTTTGTTGCAAGCATAGGAACATGGATACATATTGTGTTCTTTGTTTTTTGCTATTCTATTTGAGACCATCTTTGGCCATTTATGGAAAATGGAGGCTGAACAAATACAAGGACTATCATGGAAGAAACCTCCCATCATCTATTACAAGTGAAGCCAAGGCATGTTCTGGGAGCAAAGGCATTGCTTTCACTTATTTCAGAGGTGAGCAAGTGTTGTGAAAGGTACAAAAAAGAACGAAATCAGATCCTGGCATCAGTCTTGTCTTTGTGAAGTGTAAAGGAGCACATAGCATCCTTCTATAGAACTGTCTCCTGCCACATGTAGTCTGGGCCTGTGTCAATGACTGATCTTTCAAGCTGAACTGAAATGGTTATAATTATGCAAATATTGGGATTTGGTAATGCAGATCATCTTTTTTACCTGGGACCAAACCAGCCACCTCATGAATGAAATTATCACTGAAAACCTCACAGTCTTTGTACAAAATATGTCAACATCAAGGAGATCAAAGATTATTTGTAAAGAAAACAAATTAATCATATTCTGTAGCACTCCTAGTGTATGTACTCTTATTTTAATTTTCATTCTGATGAAGTATTAAAATGGAAGCAAATGAACACCAGAGCTGCAATTACTACAGGGCTGAGATTAGTGTTCCAGAGTTGTTGTTCTTTCAGAATGCCAGTGCTACAATAATGTTCATATGAGTTGATGACTGGCTTACCTCAATGAAAGTTTGCTTATCAAAAGCTAACACTGTTGATTAGAGATGACAGGTACTTCTTAACAGTGTTCCAGCTTATATAAATAAAGAGAATATGATATTATTAAAAATTATTTGTAAAACCAAACACAAGTTTAGCAACTAATGGAAGTCTCTCCCATTAAACATTATGTTGAGAATTCACCTTCATTTAATTAGAGGTTTCTTCCTATACTATATATAGTATATTATGTGATTTCAGCAGCAGAAATGTGTGCCATCAGTTCAAGACCTAGATATATAATTATATAATGAAGGATTTCACAAATACAGCTTCTAAACAAACTTGTGATTGCAACTTTATCAGAAATTCAGTGTGGAGGAATGTCATGATAGTTGTATATGGAACAGCTGTAGACAAGTATTACCCTAGCATTTGGGTATATGTGTAAATCATGGGTCTTCCATGAATAGTGACAGTATAAAGCATAGAATGGATAATAAAACCTATTAAACCATAGTTTCTTATCCCAACTTTTCTGAAGAAAGGAAATTTACGTGGTGTGCTATTGGTCCATTTGTTCCAACACGAAGATGAAAAACAAGTCATTGATGTATTTTAAGCAAATTTCACAATGGATTTCAAAGTTACAAAATTATTTTGGAATTTATAAACATCAGTAAGTTGGTAGAGAACCTAATTAATATACCTGTAAAAAAGCAAATATAACTTAGCTCCCTACGCATTTAAGAGGCAGCAGCCATGTCATGAATCAGAATAAGAAAACTATCAGCCAACATGAAGCTTCCAGCCAACCATACTATTTGCAGTAACACACCTCACCATATTGATGTAGATGTGGGAACAATAAGAGGAGAACTGTTAGGTCTTAGCTCCTGAGGGTGTTACAGTTTTTACTGATTGTTCCAGGCTTGGTTCTTAGTTTTGGAAAAAAAAAAAGAAAAAAAAAGAAAGTAATGTATTCCTGAATTTTCAAAAATAGTTAAAGTATAATTAATAACATATTTAAACAAACTCGAGAACCTCTAAACTCTTCAGACATTACCGGGTTGTCAGACAGGATGATTGAGAACGTAAAAGATTCTTTCTGAAATCAAGATGAACATTTTTGGGAACCCTAATTTGAACATTTCCATAATTGGTTGGTTTGTAGACTAGTAATTGAACATTCCTACATAGTGAAAAGTTTTACTTTTTGGCTTGGCTGCCTTTTTAAATTTATTTTTATTTTATTTTTAATGGGAAATGGGCAAAGTAAAGTAAATAATGGAATCTTTCACTGACATTTCCAAGTTAAGGATTTTTGCCTAGGTTTTTCTGGAGAATCTTTATAAATGCTTATGGAACAGAACTTACTTCAGCTAAGGATAGAAACAGCAAGTGCAGTTTGAACTCTACACTACTCCACAAGCTCATCATTACCCGCTAGCTGGAGGTTATTGTTCCCAGAACTCTCCCTCTGATACACAAGAGCTTCTCATGCACTATAGTTGAAAGTGGTTACCTCACTGGAATACCCCTTTTTAGGAGTTTAAACCAAGATAGACTGACCAGTAGTAAAGCAGTTAAGCGCACACGTATTCAGTTTTGTTAGTTCTGCTATGGGGTTGGGAATGGAACCTTTGGCCCCTTCATGAGTATACACAATTTAAGTATACCTTTACTCTGAGTGATACAAAGTTGCTTGTGGATGTGGATGGTGGCAAATTGTAAAAGAACTTCCTTTCAAGAGATCTTTTTGCTTTCTTATCTCCTATAACAAATCTTTTTGGTTTTCTCCTCATCTTCTGCAGCTTTCTGAGATTATGTTGGTTCTGTGATTCCCAGCTAACCACTGTTTTTGTCATGCCTATGCATCTGGGATATGCAGAGTCAAGTACCTATGGACCTTGCAAACAAGTAAATGTAACATACTGTATTTACAAGTACATAGAGCTAATGCATCTAATGGTACAGAGCTGAAGTTTTCTCTTTCTTCCTTTGGTGGAGCTTAAGAGAAGCTGCTGTGATCCTGGAGGATGTAGTGATCTGAGTCCTGCTGATTCACTGTGTTTATGCAGTTTATTATCTAAAGCTGGATATAAGGAAGTACTGGTAATTCAGATAAATTGCCAGATTTTGGGTTACAGAAGAAAGAGGATGAATGGTATTCTGAGACCAGGGGGCAAGATAGGCTGTAAAATTCAACTTTGCAATGACAGTCACTACAAAGCCAAGACAGAATGTGTTTCTGAACATGGATGAATTATCTCCAGCACATGTAAAACAAATATTCAAACCACAATTTGAATAGTTTGAGCCTACTCAAAACACCAAGAGATACTTCCGCGTCTCTAACAGTGGAAAGGCTTGGAAAAATGTTTATTGCCATGAGCAACCACTGAAAGGAAGAGGGTTCCTAAAACTTTTGTCAACTGGACATTTCTGCATGTAACACCACCAAAACCAAGAAGGACAGGTATTAATAAGAACTCTGGAAACATACCCCTCTTCATGAACAAGCAGTGCACAACCTCTGTCTGGCAGACCCCTGGGCTTCCTCTGTCCCTCCCCGTGCTCAAAGGGGTAACTCCTCAGGAGCTCCTGCACAATCCCTGACGTCCTCACTCAAACCTGCTCGCTAAGACCCAAGATGCTGAAGGTCCCTACCCAGTTTTCCTCACACAACAGCGTTGGACCAGCGTGGGGAAGGCACGGCAGGGACCAGAGGCTGGAAAGCATGAGAACCAGGCGGGACGCCCAGCAGGGCACTGGCCACCCACGGTTCTGCGGGAGGCGAGGCGGGGGACACCTCCCTGCGCTGGGGGTCTGCCTGCCGCCGGCAACGGGCTCCTCTGCGGCGCCGGGGACCGCCAACCCGCAGCTCCGCGGGCAGCCCGACGGGGCGCCCTGGGGCTGCGGGGCGAGGCCCGGCCCTGGGCCGGGGGGCGGCCCCGCGCCGAAGCGGGCGGGCACCACCCTGTCACTTCAGGCGGCGTTGCGTAATCTCCCGGAGCGGGTGGGCACCGGCCCGCGGCGCCGTGCGGCACCCGGGCAGGAGACGGCGGCTCCGCGCCTCGGTGCGGCGCCTCAAGCCGCCGCGGTGGCAGCGCGGCCCCGTGCACCTGCTCACCTGTCTCCCGGCCGACTGGGGGGGCCCGGCCCGGCCACTCCCCCTCGACGGGCTCGGCGCAGGCGCCCTAGCGGCTACCGCAGGCAGGGGGCGGCAACATGGCGGCGTGAGCGGCGGCGGGTTCGGCTCCACAACAACAGCGGCAGCAGCGACCGCTCGCGCCGCCGTCAGCTCCGCGCGCCGCTCGCCTCCGCCGGGCCGGGCCGGGCCGGGCCGGGCTGGGCCGTGCTTGGCGGCGCCCGCTCCTCCCGCCCCGCGGGGAGGCGGCCCCGGCTGAGCAGTCTTCGGCTAACGGGGCATCGGCGCCCATAATAATCCCTCATTATAGCGGAGCGGGGGAGCGGCTCCTGGGACGGTGCCTGCGCCTCGGGCCGGCTCCCTGCGGCCCCGCCGGGTGCGACTGCGGTGGATGCGCGGCAGGGCCCGGCCGGGCGAGGAGGCGGCGGCAGGTGCCGGTAACGGCAAGGGGTAAATGGCGAGCGAGAAGCCGGTGTCGGGGCCGGACCCGCAGCCCGCGGGACTCATCTCCGTCGGGGCCGGCGGTGGAGGCGGAGGCGGTGGCAGCGGCAGCAGCAGCGTCGCCGTGATGGGGGAGCTGAGGGCGTCGGGCTCCGGGTCCGTGGTGCTCCCCGCCGGGATGATTAACCCGTCGGTGCCGATCCGCAATATTCGGATGAAATTCGCCGTCCTCATCGGACTCATCCAGGTCGGGGAGGTCAGCAACCGGGACATCGTGGAGACGGTGCTGAACCTGGTAAGCGGCCGGGCACCCCGCCCCGGTGACGCCCTGGCGGGCAGGGGGGCGCTGGGCACCGGCCGGCGCAGCCCACCTCCTCCCGAGGCGTCTCCCTGCACCCCCCGCCCCTGTGCAACCCGACAGGGACCTTCATTTTCCCAGCCCCTGTGTCCCTCCAACACGTACGGCCCTTCTCCAACCATCTTTCCTTCCCAAACTCCTCTTGTTCCTCTCTCGTTAATCCCGCGACCTGCTCGTCTCATCGTGGTGCGCGTGACAGAAGCCCCCTCAGCGCTCCCTAAACTCCACGCAGGACCCTTCCTAGTACAGACAGGCCACTCTTCCCCTTCCCCGTGCCTCCCCCTTCCTGCAGAGTGTGAAATTCACAATGTAAGAAATAAGGAGATTAAATAATTCTCAGTTTCGAGTTCTCGACGCAGCCCTATAACCTGGTGGCTTCCTCATTGGAAGATGAGTGGCATGAACGTAGTATCTGGTTTTAATTGAAAAAGATTTTAAAAAGCATCAGGAGCTTGTACCCTTTCTTAGTGGCTGAAACATGAAAGGTTTAACCCTGGTAGCTCAGAGCTAGTTTAGTGTTTTATGTAGAGGAAAGGTGAGGAGGAGGGAGATTTTTGCAAGGATTTGAAACGCTTTAATATCTGTAATAAAGAGTTAGTTATATTGCAGTGTTGTATCGGGTTGCTCGTGTCTCTGCCATGCTTTCCAAAACACATTCTTGTCTGCAAAGTAAGCACTGTTGCTAATTTTGTTTAAGGTCTGTTAAGGTTTGTATAAGGTCTGCATTGCAAAACAGTATTGTACGTTGCTAAATAGCTTGAAACAAGAAGATGCTAAAATGTAGCTCCTTAGTCATCTGCTCACTTCATGGAGTGAAAGAGTTACTGCAGGACTGTATGACTTAATGTTTTTGCGCTACCTACACCAAAGCCTGAGGAATCTACAGAAGCCAAACGAGTGGATCTAAAAATGAATCACTTTCAATTACGTGCAATTTGGTGCTGCTCCTGAATGCAAGATTTGCTGCAGCAAAGCTTTTGAATCAGTTCAGTCAATGAAATATCCTAAATTTTTGCATGTAAAATTGGATAGAAAAATGACTACTCAAAACTGAATGGCATTTAATCGAAACTGCCTTTGTTTCAAATGAGTTTCATGTTTCTAAGGTCCACTTATTTTATACAAAGTCATGTAAAGAATGTATTTTGTTTAAAACACTTTAAAAGGATGCATTCTTCTGTTTGACAGTTATTTGTGTTTGACCTAGCACAGACTGAATGGAAAAGCTGCAGCATGCGGGGAAAGACATGGTTTGGTCAGATCATATAAATATTTATGGCTTATCTGAACACACAGGGTTAAAGCCCTAGTAGTTTTGTGAATATGTCAAAGCAGTGATCTGGTATATTTCCTACTCCTTACAACAAACTGTTTGACACTTAACTGAAATGAGATTCGTAAATATTTTTGTTTTCTTTCATGCAACTCTGGTACAAGTCGCCATAACTTTACTGGATTATTACCCATTCATTTAAAAGTGACACTTGAAATAAGGGAATAACGTACAATTATTTTGTTAACTGGCTTTGTATAGTTTATGACAGATACAAATAGATTTAATTTTTTCCAGGTTTTCTTTCTTTCTTCTTTCATTCTTCTTACAGATATTTAAGCTTATTTTTAATTCTGGCAGTTAATGCATCAGCAAGTGAACTAATGCTGGATTGTCTTTAGGGGGGGAGGTTAGGGTGTCTTTTGGTGTTTGTGTTGAGGACATACAGTGCTTGCCTAGGATCTACCTACTAATTAGTTCCACTTGCTGAAAACTATTCTTATATTTAAAAATAAACATAAGAATGTTTAACAGTGCACTCAGCTTTGGGAGACATGAATGTGAACTACTTGGGAGTCTGCTGCAGTAGCGATGCATTCTGGATCAGTCATTGCTTAACAGATGGGCTCTGATATACGATAGTCAGTATTCCCACAGCAGAGAGAGGTTATATTGTGTCTGCAAATCTTTTTCTTCTCAGTGCTGTGAATGTCTCAAACTTACACTTGTATTTAATTTACTTGCATGTGAAACAAACACGGTGAATATGGCAGATATAAAGTAAAGCTGATAGCATACCCCTAAACTACTAAACATTTTTTCATTCTGTATTAGGATTTAAATAGCAACTTTAAATAAAATGCAGTTTTGTGTTTTAGAAACATTCTTTGAGGGGTGGGTGTGAACTTGATTTGCCTCTTTTGTTTTGATTTTTTTGTTTTCCTTCAGCCTTTACCTTTACTGTTTCTGAATGACTTTTGATTCAAGTGTGATAATGAGTGGGCAATACAAACTGATCTCAATTTATTGTGTCAGTTACTCCTGTTAAGTCTCTGTTAGAAATATGACCTATACTATACTATACTGGGTCTATAAGCCACTTGGTATTCTTGGTATTAGCGTTTTACTATTGGAATTCTGTGACTTCTGTCATTACTGGAGAGAATCAGAAGTTAAAGGTTGAGATAATGTTTTGTTTTCTTATCTGAGATTACTTCTTTTCTATGTAAAACTTAACTAAGGGTTTTCATTCTTCCTGGAAGAATTTCATTCTTCCGTAGAAGCAGCAGCAAATGTCAGACAAAACTTTGGTTTTGTTTGCCCTTGTAATGGAAATTACACTCTTCTTTCCTGTTATGTTTTCTTCTAAGGGTTTCTTTTGGACAGTTCTTGCCTTTAAATATCTAATATGTTGCTGGATTTTCAGCTTTGCTAAATTTTGACTTTCAGCTCAGACAGTATTTTGTTCTTGGGTATGCTTATGCTGTTTATGGGACTAGTGGTTTCTCCTGATTCTTTTTTAAGTGACACTTCTTTTTCTCTGAACTTACTGTGTGGTCAGAGTTCTGTTATACTAGTGAATTTGTTTAATGGAGTATCACTTGGTAGAGTTTCTAATATTGTTTGTGTTATTTTTAATTGGTTAGCATTACAGTGGAAGACATAATGGAGAAAGGGTTCAGCCCTTATATGCCAATGCCTATGAACTAGTTAAGAGTTATCCATAAAAAAAAACCAACAAATTGTAGTGTTAATACTGTGAAGGTTAATACTGTGAATTCCCAGGTTCAGCATGCTCTCCCTGAGATACATGTTCACTGACCCTTGTGTATGGCAAAGCACCAAACTGGAAAAGGCTTTCCTTGCTAACAGCGTAATCCTCTAACTGCTCTTGGTGATTTCTCTTTGGGTGTATTTTGACACCAGTTCTGTGCTTCTGTTAATGAGGAGGCCTTTCCCCTTTGAGTAGCTCTGTTAGTCTTCTTAAAGTAGAAGAAGGATGATGTTACTGCTAAGATAGATGTGCTAGTGGTTTTTCACCATAGTTCCTTTGGTTCTTGATACCATTTTGTACTTACATGTTAGACTGATGTTTAAAATAAAGTAGCGTCCTGTGTGCTCCAGCAAATGTGATATTGAGGTGGAAGTGAGTCAGTCAGTCAATCTGTATTCTTCCACTCCTAATATATTTTTGTTTCATTTGTTTCTTAGTTCAAAATTTCCACACATGGCTTTAATTAGTTTGTCTATAATATATCTCCAATGGCCTTTCCTTTCATTATTTTTAGTGACTTGCTTCCCTAATTCTTTGCTTTTCCAGTATTTTAATGGTCTTGGGAGTTTTTTCCTTCAGTTTATGTCTTGAACTGTCTCTTGTCTGGCCAGTTTTCATCAAATGTGACTACGTAAATTGCATTATTTCTTAGCTTTTAGAAAGCTTTCTCTCTTCCAGTTTGAATTTCCTAGAATTTTTTATTTTGAGTTTTTTAGTGCTGATTCTATGATAGAAAGAAATGAAGGAGGTGAACAGGAATCCAACTGATACTGAAGAATTGTGACTGGTGCTGACACATGCTGCTTGTTTTGCCCTATGCATCTTGAACAGATGATGTGATGCAGATTTGAACAGATTCCAATCTGATGCCGGTGTAGCTGACCAGAGTTCTCCTTATGCTATCTGGAAAGCTTTTATAGATGTTTTGTCAGGCTAGAGAGTTCTTATAAGAAGTGGGTCAAACACTAGGCATAGTTCAAAAAGTCTCCTGCTGTTCTTGTTGACTACAGCCCACGCATCTGCCCAGCTTTTCTAATTTTCTTGGCTGTTCCATCCTGCTTCAATGTTAGTCACCCATCACAAGAGGTAAGCCGTTTTTTAGTGCTTTGTCACATTGTGCACTTGCAGTAGTGGCGTTTGCAGCTTCAGAGCAAGTGGGTTGGATTATGTGAGAGATCCTTCTTGCCCTACAGGCTTTCTGTAGTAGCAATCATGAGTTAAAATGTACAGGGAAGCATATGAAAGAAAGATTTTTTTCCTTTGGTACTTCTTTTCTTCAGACATTGGTTGAAGGTTTCCTTGAGGTAAAGTTGTCTTTTGATATTTGAGCCCTTTGAATCCATGTATAGTTTTGGTTGCTGCAAGCAACTGTGCTGTGGCACAGTTCTACTCTTGTGTGGAGAGGAAGAATCACTTTTGTTCACTGCATGCAGTTGCTGTGAAAGTGTGGGCTTTGTGAGCTTTAGGTTTTGTCATGTGACTTCTCTTCTTGTAAAAGTAGCTTTGCAGGCTTGAGAATCTTACTTCATTTTCTTGGTGGAAGCCTTCCTATTTTCGTTGTATAATTCTCTGCTGATGGATAGTATTATTCCCAAAAAAAGTGGATTTGGGGGGATTTTTGAAGTTTCTGTTGGTTGTATTTTTTCTTCTTTTTTTTTTTTTGGGGGGGGGGGGCGTGGCGAGGGAGGTGGTGGTGTGTGTGTTGGGTGTGTATGTCTTGTTTCAAACAGTCCTTGGCCAAGGTACTGTGTATCCCACTGGTGCCTTTTTATCATGCTCATATTATCTCCCTACTAAGTTATATCTGGAAGTTACCATAGAAGCTACCAGAGCTGTATGAAAAGAGCAGTGTCCAATGCAAGACTTTGTGATAGCATTCCATGAGCAGTTACTGAAAAGTACTGTAGCTGTTGTAATTATCTAGAACTTTGATGGAAAGCTTTGTTTTGGTTGCAGAAAATCTTTGAATGACTGAATGTTCACTAAGGTATAACTAAACCCCGAACTTTTTTCACTTAATTTCTTTTAGTATAACTGCATTTGGCGTGTTTATCTGATCTTTGACAGTAGGTATTAATGGATAGGAACTTTTTTCACTCCTTGTGTCAGTCGTGAAGCACTAGTGATATCTCAGCAGGAGACTTGGAATCTGCTGTGGTTCTGGTATGATGGGTTGTTACATTTCTATAGGTGATAACTTTTAACAATCTCTCTTGGTGAGCATATCACTGACTATTCCTTACTGCTTAATTCTGAGGAGCTATTTTCTTCTTAGCTTTAAATCTTAGTTGTCCTTAGAGGATTCAGTTCATGGATTATAAGGGAGGTGAGTACCTGAGGCTTTTAAAATTATTTTTGTCACACCGAAGTAATGAAGTTCTGAGACTTCAGTCCAATCTTGGACCTTTCCCCGTGCTCCCACTGAGACCCTACCTGTGTTTTCTCCTTTTGCATCAAGCAAAAGGTTAGCACCTTTCCCTTTCAAGATGATATTTTTACAAAATTGTGACCTGATTTCCCATTTAAACCATGTGTTTTACAGGACAAAGCGTTTAGCAGTGTGCTCAGTTATACACTAATCTTTCTCTCTCCTCTGCACTTTCCCACACTCTCCTCTCTGCTCCTTGGCTTTCAGATGAGTACTCAAAGGGGTAGAAATCAAGAGGCATAGTGGGCATAGTTCATTATTTTCATGAGATTGACATCTAGGAGGCTGGGCTGTAGTTTTTTCTTTTACGATAATGCTTTTTGGTGTTTCTACTTCCACTTTTCAGATATGTGAATCACTGTCTATATTACATCATTAGCAAAAACACGAAAAAAGAACACCCAAAAAACTGCATAATCATCTTTTAAGTCCTACAGAAGCATTTGTTGCCTTCTCTCATCATCTTGAATTTAGTCAAAGTGGAATGAAATCTGTGACTGGGTTAGTACCAAAAAACATTTTTATATCCTAATAAATACCACGTATGGTATTAACACAGCTGTGTTAATTTAGTAAGCTATCTAAGCTATTTTAAATCAATCTCTTAATCTTACCTGTTCAATAAAACAGTGCAATACCAAGTATCTTAGATCTCAGTAAATCTGACTTTTCAAATCAACTTGTGTTCTCCTGTTATTACAGCATTTTGTAGTACTTAACAGAGAACAGCATCATTGCATCTACCTCATTAGTTTGTCTTGCATGTGCCTGGTGGCCAAAGGGTCAGTGTAGTAGTCTGTGTTTATATTGATGAAGTTGCCTTTATTTTGTGATGGAATTAGATTCTTAATTACCATTCATATTTTTTTAAAATGCTTCATTGTGGAGTTTTATTAATTCTTACATCGACAGAATGGTTAAGCTTTCTTTAAGTCTGAATCAAATTTAGAAGTTCTTATAATCGGAGGCAGCAGATCTTTTGAAACATCAGTTTTGAATTTGATTGTTTGCCTCCAACATCTTGCTTGAAAAAGTTTGACTTGGATGTACTGTGAATGATACGATGTTCAATATGTAACACTGAGCATAAAGATAATGAACAATTAAAAATAAAAAGATATTATATGGGGAGAGTTACATATTACTTCCTTAATGATAGAAATATCTGTTTCAACTATAGGATTATGATTTCAGCTATTTGAACTGTAGTTTCATAACTTTAATTCAGGAAAATTGTTAATGACAATAATCTCTAAGAGAAAAGTTATTTGTTATTTCCAGTAAAGAAGCACTTCAACTTCTGATCAGCCGATTGACTCTCTGCTAAAATTTGCATTCTGGTAATTTTCATGGTTTAGAGTTTGCTCTACTCTTGAATTACATGGAAAATTATTATAATCATTAAATAAGTCCTAAGTAGTTTTGGTGTTATTGAGATTTATACAAGTGTTGTTGATTCATTTATTTTCGTGCGACTCTATAATAGTACTGCCCTCCTTTAATTTAAAATTGGGTTGCATCAGTGAAATTGTTCCAACATAACAATTCACTGAAAGCTTGCAGAAATGTGAATACTGCTTGCTGTATTCAGGAGCTTACAAATGCTTGATTTCTATATTTGGAAAATTGTGTTTCTTTTGCTGCACTTCTGTTTACAATTGGAAGCCTTTCTTAACCATGCAGAATAGGTATCAGGTTTTTGAATTATCTGAAAGTGAGATAGGACAAGATGTTACAAGTGAAATTGTTGTTCATATCATACTTTTTGATACCTGATGGTGTTTGTAGTACTGAGACGTTGTAGATAGAAGGATGGAAAATAATAATAATCTGAGTCGAGACTTCTAAACCAACTCCAGTACTAGCAATATATCATTTTAATCAGTTTTACATGATCTCACTTTGTTTTTTTGTCTTCTAAGTCTTCATATTCTGTGACAAATACTCAAATTACATAAAATTTGCTAACTTTTATTGACTTCTGATTGCTTGTTTCAGAGCCACTGTAACATGGGTTTTTTTGTGCTTTTATTGTTTACAAAATATTTTTTTTATATATATTTATGAACACAAATTTGAATTGGAAGCGTGTCCTTTGATTCACAAAGGAGACTGCACAAACCTGCTGAAGCAAAGACTCTTTCCTACTGCAGAATTATGGAAAACAGTAAAATGTGCTTTCATTAAATACAGAATAGTAACGATCAAATACATGTTCGGGATCGTAATGAACTGACTGCTTCCAATTCTGTGCTCCCCAGTTCAAGAGAGACAGGGAACTACTAGAGGGAGTCCAGTGGAGGGCAACAAAGATAACTGGGGGACTGGAGCATCTCTCTTACAAGGAAAGGCTGAGAGAGCTGGGACTCTTTAGCCTGGAGAAGAGAAGGCTGAGGGGAGACCTTATTAATGCCTACAAGTATTTAAATGGTGGGTGCAAGGAGGATGGAGCCAGACTCTTTTCAGTAGTTTCCAGTGACCGGACAAGAGGCAACAGGCACAAGCTGGAACACAGAAAGTTCCATTTACATATGAGGAAAAACTTACTTATGGTGAGGGTGACAGAGCCCTGGGACAGGCTGTCCGGGGAAGTTGTGGAGTCCCCTTCTCTGAAGATATTCAAGACCTGCCTGGATGCAGTCCTGAGTAATGTGCTCTGGGGAATCCTGCTGTAACAGGGGAGCTGGACTAGATGATCTCTAGAGGTCCCTTCCAGCTCTGACAATTCCATGATTCTGTGACTGAAGCCAGGCACTGTCTTGGATTGCTCATGTCTTGACTGATCAGAGTTAGGTCTTACTCTTCAGCAATACTTTGTGTAGCTCACTGCATTCAAAAATTATTTCTTGATTTAATTGTGGGCTAAACATCTTCCAATGTCACTTTTAGTGTTAATAACCTTCAATTAAAAAAACAAAACACAAAAACCAAAAAACCCCTTAAAAAGCCCAAACCAAACAAAACCCAAAACAAACCCCCCCAAACCCCCCCAAAAACAAAAAAACCCCCAACCTCCCAAAAACAAAAGCCAAAAAAAAACCCACAAAACACAGAAAAGAAGATTACTTTGAAATCAGGGGAGCATTCGTACTTAAAGTTGAATTTATGTTTTTTAGGTAGCAGAATGGGTAAGCTGTCTGCCCCTTCCAATAGGACATGTACATCAGAACGTAGCCACAGAATTTTGTTGGCTCCAATTATATAGCATCTCCATAATGTGAGCAAATGCATGTGGAGTGGGAAAGGGTAAAGCCCTACAAATGTAAAAGAGGTCTTGAAAAGTACAATTTGAACCAGTGTATTGGAGAATGTTATGCTGGGAAAATGAGCTTCCCAGTGGTCTGGCCACTTTCAGTGTTTTCTTTAGAGATTGAGATGTCCAAGGAAAGCCATTGTTGTAAACTTGGTGTTTACATGTCTTAACAGAATTGTTTGCCTAAGCATGTTCCTCCATGACATAGAGTTGCCAAAAAATTAGTATCAGCACCCTCTCTTTTCCTTCTGTTACTCCAGTGAAATACATTGTCTGGTTTGGTAGAAGGTGAGATGTGTGATACTTGTGAGTCATCTGGGGCTCGTGGCTACTTGGCTGTTAGTATTCATATGCTAATTAGCTGAAACTTACAGAAACGTTTATGTAAGACTACATTTGAATGAATAAGGTATTCCAAGCAAGATGCTCAAGAGGTGGGAGCTACTTCATTTTTCTAGTTCTTCTCCCCTAAAGAGATTTGTGGAGCTCCTGTCCCATGTTTTAGTCTCTGGGGTTCCAAAAATCTTCTCTTTCTTTTTTTCTTGTGTCTTCAGCTATGGCCTGTATACCTCCAAATGACCTGCAGAGGTCTTCTGGGTTTTGTTTTGTTTTATGCAGCTCTTAGGTGGTATGAAAAGCATTCTTATCTACTTGGTTTCTCATAGTAATGAGAAACCTTGTAGCCTCCATTGTGTATTTTGATATCCTAGAGGCTGTTATATGAATGCAGGAATAGATTTACAGAAAAAGCCTGTTAGAGTGCTTCTGCTATCCAAGAATGAACTAAGTCCATCTGAAGAGTACCTGCAAGATAGTGTCATAGGCTCATACACAACACACTTATTTTCTTTTCCTCTCATCAAAATAATGTTAATGGTTGTACCTCACCATTCTTATCTTTGACACTAACACAAAAACATCCTCCTGAAACTTCATTCTCAGAGCACTTTCATAAACTAGCAGAATCAAAGAAATTTCAAAGGTAGAACAGTTGAGGATGGAAGGGACCTCTGGAGGTCTCTTGACAAAAATGTGTGCTCAAAATAAGGTCAACTAGAGCAAGTTGCTCAGGGACTTGTCTGGGTGCGGTTTAGATATTTCTAAGGATGGAGCCTCCCATGTCAAATTTTTACTTAGGTGTAAGTGGAATTTCCTGTGCCCTTTATCATTCGTCCTGTTATTGTGTGCCACTGAGTCTAGCTCCCTTGTCTCTACTCCCTGCTCACCCTTCTTCCACTATAAATACACATACACATTTATAAGATCTCTTCAAACCTTCTCTTTTTCAAGGCTAACTAATCCCAGCTCTCTTCTGCCTTTCTTTGTATGTCAAATGTTCCAATCTCTTAATCATTCACACATTTAGATCTTTATTCTCCTTATGCAGATAATAGTATGCCCTTTCCAAAAAGTTGGAAGTGGAGTCTGGGAAGCCTTTTAGTTATAGCAACCCTTTTCCTAATCTCACAGTGTGAACTGAACTATCTACCACAAATAATGCAGTCAATATTGCTATGCCTAACCCAGCAAAGGACAATTTGCACCACACGTAGCCAAGAAAGAAAACAGACCTCTGTGAGCCATGGCAGCAAGTGTTGGCTTTTCATCTGTTGTGCCTGCTTGTTTGTAGAAAACCTTGGATGGAACACAAAAATTCAAGTGTTTAGTCAGTTCTGCAAATCAGTTACAGTAGTGGGTAAGCTTTATTTTGTGGATTTCTGTAAAATAAAATGTAGTACATTTGATACTGTGCTGAAAATATGTATGGTTAATATTAATGGCTTAATACTGAGTTAATGAAACTTTGTGGCTCTTAATGTATACTATAAATACTACCCTCTTCAACGAATTGACATGAACTGAAATTAAACTAGAAGAGCTATTACCATCATCTTCAAAGTTATTGATGCTTGATAACAGAAGGAAAAGTATTGAGTATAGAACCAAAGCTGTTGAAATTCTTTATTGAGTTTGTTGAAAATAATAGATGCATGACTTGATATATAGTCTAATATTTATAAATGAAATGTTCAATATGACTTTATGTGCGTAGAACTATATGTAACTTAGAAACTGTAATATATTAAGCAGAGGTGATTGTTAGATGATTTTTGTAGTTTGTGTTTGTCCTGATTTGATGTTTCAAAGGGAAATAAATAATTCTTGTGTTCATAGTAACACATGATGTAGAACAATAAATGCATTGTGACTGGAACAATGTATAGGCTTAGTCACTGAGAGGAAGACAGGCTTTGATAGTTGATTTTGTACAGTATTTGACATTTTAAAGGTGCTGCTTACTGAGGAACAGTTGATACTGTCTTCAAAACAGACTGTTCTTCAGTGAAGAAGCTGATAGTTACAAGTGTATCCTAAAACCCAGATGCAGGTTATTCCCAGTTATTACAGTTATGATAATTCCCCTTATTACTAGTATAAATGTTTTTTATAACGTGGGAAAACTAGTTATAGTAAAATAGCTTATGTGATTTATTTTTTTTTTTATAAAAAGGGGTTACATTTTATTTAAGAACAAATTTGGATCTATTTGCTCTGTAGCACAGCTTGGTTCAGCTAAAATATATTTTTCAAGTCTTTAATCCTTTTTCTTCCTTTAAGGTGTAGTTTACTAAGCAAGCTATCACTTTTTCAGAAACCCAGCTGTTCAAACTGATGCAAATACTTATAAAACATGTATTAAGAGCCTTTGGTGTAACTGTAAGCAACAATGAAAAGGAAGGGTGGGAAAGGGGAAACAGAGGTCTCAACTGAATGAGGCTAAACCATGTAAGCCTTATAGCTTTTAGGCTGTCAAAGCTGGTACTTCTCCAGTTTGTTCTTAAAAGTATCAGCACACAAAAAAAAAAAAAAAGGAAAAAAAAAAAAGGAAAGTTAATTGTTTAGGTGAAGTTCAGCTATTACAAGATGATACTGCTGAATGGAAGGTTTACATTTTAAAAAACTCTTCAACAGTGTGAGTGGAAAACCCCAAGTATGACAGGTTATCTTTCCTCAGTGATACGGTGTCTGCCTGGATTTACAGAGACCTTGCAATTACTTGTTACAATGTTTTATTAATTTTTGAAGTGTTTGAGGGAATTACCACCATCTATTAATTCCAGAGTCTAAGCCCACATGTGGGCTTCCAAATGCTTTAAGTGTTGAATTTTTTAAGAAATCCTTCTCTTTAAACATAAAGCATTTAAGAAGTTTTGGGGTGTAAATTGAATATACTTTTGTTTTTTTTAATAGTCCAGCTTTAAGATGTTTCATCATTTGTCACAGCTTTGGTTTGTGATTCCAGCCTGTTTTCTGAAGTTAGAATGGTTGCAAATACTTGTAAGTGGGCTCTGCTCTTGTACTTCTTGTAATGTAACTTTCTGTTCAATTTACTTTAAAACAATCAAGCTCTGTTTTAGGCAAAACCTACTTCACCCTGAAAAGAAAGCAGCACGTATAGAGAGATAAATCCTAAATATGTCTTGTACTAAAACTTGATATTATCCAGATGTGCAGAAAAAACAGTAAGAAACTTGAAGTGTTGATACAATATAAATCCTTTCTGGAGATTAGAGGAATTTTAGCACCACCTTGTTTGAATTATTATTTCAGAATTCCTCTTTCATATGATCCCTGTGGAGCTACAGTAGATTGTAGGGCTTCCTCTGTAAGGAAGCTGGTTAAGCAACCCAGGCTAAACTGGTGTCAGCCCATTAGCTAGGCATTATGTTTTCTTAAGTCTGTCCATGGTCATGTTACGTCTTTCTGTATTACTCTCCTAAAGTGTTGTGTTTCCCCCAAGCCGCTTAGAGGTACTAGGGCTTTGGGGGTGTGTGGCATTTTTTGAGATGAGGACTGGTTTGGTGTTTTGTTCTGTTGTTTGTTTTGTTTTGTTTTTTTGCTTAAGCAGTACATCTGAACTGGCTCCGTATGTTTTTACTGCATTAGTTTTTGAAAAATCTTGGGTTTAAAAGTTTCCTCATGCATGCATTTTGTAGACTATAAGCTGTTGAGGAGACCCTGTACTTCACAGTGCAAGCAGGAGGTGGTAAAAGCTGCAGCTGGCAGTGCAGCCAGTATGAAATTTGATTTTAAATTCCTTTAATAAATCCTGAAGATTTCCTAGGAGATGGGAGGGAATGGTTTGTGGTCAAAAAACAAGTTCTGACTTAAGAAAAAAACCTTGGCATTTCTATTTATTTGGAAAATTGAAATACAGCTAAAGAGTCTATACTTAGCGTAGCAAAATGAGATCTTTAAAACACTATAATGAAAGGCTACTGAGGCATTATTAAAAATTAATACAGCCAAGAGAGTTATTGAGGAAAGCAGCATTTAGCAGTAATTGTTAATACATTTTGGTACTGCTATATGGTACGTAGCTTCCAGATTCTTAGTCTGTATTTAGCTTCCCTAGTAATATTTTAATTTTTTTTTCCAATGTTTTTTTCTTTTCAGGTATTTGTAAGTTGAGTAACCATTCTAGGTCAATAGGTTTGTACTGTGAGTGGAAAGAAAGGCTTGCCTGAAGTCTTTTAGTTTTACAAGCATCAAAATAAACTCTGGAGAGAAAAAAAAAATAATCTGAGCAATCTTTGGGAAGTGAAATGTCATAGAAAAAACAATATTATGATGCTTTGTGGGGACGAGGGCTGGGATAATGCACAGGTTTTGAAAGTGTTGGGTTATGGGGGATTGAAGTTATATAGTCCAAGTCTCAGAATGTGGCAAGGTTTTGGTAGCCAGTGCCAGCCAGCTCCAAAAGACCCACCACTGGTCAAGACCAAGTCCACTAGTGAAGGTGGTAGGGCCTCTGGAATAACATAATTAAGAAGGGGAAAAAAACTCTTGTGAAACAGCAATGGCAGCCAGAGAGAGGCATGAGACAAACAACTCTGCAGACACCAAGGTCAGTGCAGAAGGAGGGGGAGAAGGTGCTCCAGATGTCAGAACAGAGATTCTTCTGCAGCCCATGGTGAAGACTGTGGTGAGGCAGATTGTTCCCCGGCAGCCCCTGGAGGTTAATGGTGGAGCAGATATCTACCTGCAGCCTGTGTCCTGTGGGAGGGACCCCACACTGGAGCAGGGAAAGAGTGTGAGGACTCCTTCCCCTGAGAAGGAAGAAGTGGCAGACATAATGGGTGATGAACTGACCACATTCCCCATTCCCCGTCCCCCAGTACTGCTGGCAGGGAGGAGGTAGAGAAATGGGGACTGAAGTTGAGGCCAGGAAGAATGCAGGGGTGGGGGAAAGGTGTTATAAGATTTGGTTTTATTTCTCATTCTGCTCTGATTTGATTGGTAATAAATCAGAGTAATTTCTTTGAATCCAGTCTGTCTTTTATGTGATAGTAATTGCTGAGTGGCCTCCCTGTCCTTACCTTGACATATGAACCTTTCGATGTATTCTTCTTCCCCCTGCCCAGCTGAGGAGGGGGAGTGATGGAGCATCTTCATTGGCACCTGGTGTCCAGCCAAAGTCACCCCACCACAGAGAGATCGGGTTTTTTTAAATCATGGAAACATTTTGAAATAAAATTCTTAAGGAGGTACGGAAAACCTATAGGTTAAGTATTTTCATTTATAATTGTAAACAGAATTACAGTTTTATGCAGAGATTGATGGATTATACACTATTATTGATTTGTCTGTGTTTCAACAATCAGCTGTTTTTCAGCTTTTTTAATCTGTGGACTTTCCTCATTGCTTTGACATTTGAAGTGATGAGGTATAATTAAAAAAATGAAATTGATAGTTTTGAATTTAGTGATACACACTGACTGTCCTATGTGCATTGCTGTTTCAGATACACCAATAGATTCTGACTAGTTAAAAGAACTGGCAGTGGCACACAGCTCTTCAGCAACTCCACTGCTACCTTTGACAGAGAGGAATCAGCTTGTTCTCTCATGCAGATTGCTGATGTCTCTCTTCGTACATATGAAGCTATTTAGAGACTTCTTGGAGAGCAGTGTTACCAGTAAACAGCTTGTATTAAATGTTTTGTGTCACTAATCCCACATTATGCTTCATTGAGATGTGGATGAAAATGCTTGCATTTCATGCTCTATAGCTTTTACTTATACATCTAGGGATTATTTACTACTAACTAGTGCCTCTTGTGTGCCACATCCACTGGAAATGCATGCCCAGCTTTCACACACAAGGCTCAGAACTTGGGTCTTGTAGGATTTGGATTTCATAACAGCACCATAGTTTTTAAGTCCCTGGCTGAACAGAAAGAAGACTAACTGTTCTTCTTATGGAGAGTTGGTAGGAGTTCAGATGTTTTACCCTGGCTTGGAATACTGTGTGTATTTAAGAGGAAATTAAATGTTTTGTTATTCAAGTCTTATCTGACGGCTATTGCTATTTAGACCTCTCTTGGATAGGATAAAAACTGTGACTTAATTGCTATGGTGGTTGAATGGTAAGTTACAATTTAAATGTATCAAACAAATTAATAAGAACTTCCTAAGTTTATGTAAATTCTGGATATGTTAAAAATGCACCCAGCTAGCATTTAGTTAAGCATCACACTGCCATGGCATAGTTACTGTGAGATTTCTTTTTGTAACTGGAAGGCTGGAACATTTTTCAAATTCTTTTTGTAGTAGAAAGGATCAGGGCCATGTTTGAACTCGTTCCTTCTAATCACTATCATAGTATTTTCTGTTTTGGTTGACTGCTGGAGACAAGTATGTGTCTGTGTGTGTTCTACCTGGAAACATTTGATTGTCTTTATCTGTATTTGGTAGTTATACCATGGATTCTTACATAAAATTTTCTTTTTCTTTGTGTAGGTGAGATCAACGTTTTTGATTTTGTGTGCTTTTTAAATTGTAGAACTGTTCCATTCTTTTCCTTGTACAGGTCCGGTTAAGGCTTTCACAGGCATCTGGCACATTTCATTAGAAACTACCATTGAACTGCACATGTTTGGTTGGATCATCCTTTCTTGTTTAAAAATTCATGGCAAAAATAAAAGAAAATTGAATGCCTAGTGAGCATCAGTAAATTGTAAATGTAAATATAAGTATTTGGAGGCCCTTCTGCAGGATGAGAAAGTGTTAATATAGATGTTGTTATCCAGTTTTGAATCACAGGGTTTTGTAATCTTGAAGATGAACTGTGAAGGTTGGTTGAAACCAGAAAAAAAAAAGCCTTGGATCAGTTACAGAATGCTAAATCACGAGTCACAGAACAATTTAGAATGTAAGGCCTCTTATTAGCAGTAATCAAGACTGAGAAAACATATTCAAGTGTAGGCTTTGGGGGAGGGCATACTGAAACACATGCAGATCTAAAAATCTGACACCTTCCAAATACTGTGCTACTTTTTTTGTGGTTCACATACACAAATATTTGTTTTTACTTTATTTTCAAAAATGTTAAAGGTTGCTTGTTTAAAAAAAACACAGTAGCTTTATTTGGACTGTATGGCCCTCTTGTCCTCAACAGGGAGCAGCCGCATGGCTCTTTGTCATTGGTTTCATTGGTGACACATTACTTGCAGGTGAATAAAATTTGCTTCTTTGAGGTGAAGGGGCTCTAGAGAGTGGTTTACAGTAAAAAAGTAAACAACAGTTACATGTCTGCTCTGAGTAAGCAGATAAAGCTGGTTAAAAAGGGAATATATCTGTTTAGTGAAGCACTATTAGTTGTTTTAGACATTTATTGGCCAATGATTTATTTGTCATTGTTCAATTGGTTGGACTTCACTTTCTTCTCAAAGGAAATTTGAATTAATGTACTTAAATATTTACTTTTTTAATACTTTGCCATTTTCACTATTTAAATACAATTGCATTTTTAAAGTCTCCTTTTGATCTGCAGTAGTGAAGTTCACTGGAATCCTTGTCATAAGTGATGTCAACCAATGGGTTATGGCTTTACTTTCAAATTAAGTAAAAATTGAACTGTCATGTAGAAAAGTACTGAAGATGCATTTCAATGAACTGTATTTGTGGAGTACTGGGTAGATACTGCTAGCAAATGAAACACAAATCAAGAATTTGATGCTAGCTTTCAGTCTGCTACTTAGGCTTTTTTTTCCTCTTTTGTATGTCTGTCCAAATAGATGTACGTATGTTCTCCCTTCAGCTTCTATAGCTTCACTATTACAGCTTATCTGTAGCCAAAATTAGATTTATTTTTTTTTTTAAATTCTTACTTTAAAACATTCTTCAAAGTGAGTATATCACTTAATGAATGGGGCTACCACAGCATTTTATCTTGAGTTAACAGATTACATTATCCTCTACTTAAATTTTCATGAATATCAAAGCTGTGCCTATTCTTACAGGATTTGGGGCAAATTCTTTTGTTTTGTTTTTTTTAAAATCAATTTCAAATTAAAAATATATTTCTAAATCTGCACACCTTAAAATGAAAACATACTTTTAAAATAATGTTCGCTGTATTTGAAGTGTGAAGTATTTATTCTGGCTGGAGTATTTTAGAAAAGTACTTAACTTCACTAAACTGCTTTTCATAAACAACAATGAAAAACTAATTTCAGGATTATGGAGTGATTTTGTCATTTTTCTGTTTGTTTTTGTTGTTTGTTTGTTGTTGTTTTTTTTGTTTAGAATACATATTCTTATGGAACAATGTCATCAATCACTAGATAAAACCCCAAACACAGGATGAAAAAATCTCATTTGACTGGAAGTAAAGTAATTCTTAAATTTCCAGTCCTTTAAAATAACTTCATTTTAACTAAAAATTAAAGCTAGTTACTTGCACAATGGGATGCTAAGGAGGTATTGAATATATATGGTCTGTGAAAGTTTTCTTTCCAGATTGATTTATGATAGATCTATGAGATGCTAGGATTGGATCTATAATACCATTTTCCTTTGCAAGAGAATGCTGGATTTTAGGCAACATCAATAGAAGTAAAAAGTTAGTTCATTTGTCCCCTGTCATGGTGGGCTGTATTTCTACCTTTCTTAATAGATTTTTTATGACTTCTGAACATTTTAAAAGTACTTTACTGGATGTCTATATACTGTTGAAGGAAAAAACTAGTTTTAAAAACATATGTGAACCTATACAAAGCAGTTCTAATGAAGAAATCTCTACGCCTCTAATCATCTTCATGGCCCTCGTCTGGACTCTCTTTAAGAGCTTCCTGTCCTTCCTATCTTGGTGGCACCAGAATTGGACAAAATACTCCAGGTGGAGTCTCATGAGAGTGGAGTAGAGGGGCAGAATCACCTCCCTTGACCTGGCCATACTTGTTTTGACGCAGACCAGGACACAGCTTTCTGGGCTGCAGGTGCACAATGCTGGCTCATGTTGAGCTTCTTATCAGCCAACACCCCTGGGTCTTTCTTCTAGGACTGCTGTCAGTTCATTCTCCATGCAGCATGTAATTGTGCTTGGGATCACCTTGAGCCATGAGCAGGACCTTGTATTTGGCCTTTTTGATCTTCATGTGGTTTGCACAGACCCACCTCTTGGGTCTTCTCATGGGTGATGGTCATCTTCAGATTAGGATGTTGGCATCCAGAGAGTAGTGGTCAATGGCTTGATGTCCAGGATGGTCATGTCCAGAGGGTAGTGTTCAATGGCTCAGTGTTCAGATGGAGATCAGTGACAAGTGGTGTCCCTCAGGGGTCCATATTGGAACCAGTACTGTTTAATATCTTTGTCAGTGATATAGACAGTAGGATCAAGTGCATCTTCAGCAAGTTAGCAGATGACACCAAGCTGAGTAGTTGGTTTGACACACCTGAGAAATGGGATGCCATCCAGAGGGACCTGGTCAGGCTTGAGAAGTGGGCCCATGTGAACCTCATGAGGTTCAGCTAGGCCAAGTGCAAAGTCCTGCACTTGGGTTAGGGCAATCCTTGTTATCAGTACAGGCTGGGGGATGATCTGATAGAGAGCAGCCCTGCAGAAAAGGACTTGGGGGTACTAGTGGACAAAAAGTTTGATATGAGCAAATAACGTGCACTCTCAGGTCAGGGCCAATCACATCCTGGGCTGCATCAAAAGAAGCATAGCCAGCAGGTCAAGGGAGGTGATTCTGCCCCTCTGCTCTGGTGTGACCCCACCTGGAGTACTGTGTCCTGTTCTGCAGTCCTCAGCACGAGGGACATGGAGCTGTTGAAATGAGTCCAGAGAAGGCCCACAAAAAATGATCAGAAGGCAGCAGCACCTCACCTGTGAAGACAGGCTGACAGAGATGGGGTTGTGCAGCCCAGAGAGAAGGCGGCTCTGAGGGGACCTTATAGAAGCCTTCCAGTACCTGAAGGGTGCTTACAGGAAAGCAGGGGAGGGACTGTTTACAAGGGTCTGTAGTGATAGGATGAAGGTAAAGGCTTTAAACTGGAGCAGGGTAGATTGAGATTGCTTATCAGGAAGAAAATCTTTACTATGAAGGTAGTGAAGCACTGGAACGGTTTGCCCATAGAGGTGGTGGAGACCCCATCCCTGGAGACATTCAAGGTCAGGTTTGACGAGGCTCTGAGCAACCTGATCTAGTCAAAAAGGTCCCTTCTTACTGTAGGGGGGATGGACTAGATGACCTTTAACGTCCCTTCCAACCCCACACATTCTATGATTCTGTGCTTCTTTTGCTGTGAACTCTATTAAGGTCTGTGTTGAAGCTGTCCAACATCAGTTCTTCCTTGATCTGCTCTTTGTTCTCTCTCCACACTTCTATGCAGGGACAGTAAATTGCTTAATTTTGTCAAGTAGCTTGTCCCTCTTCTTGGATCTGAACTTGGCAGTCAGTGGGTTATTGCTGTGCTTTCCTTTGCAATCCATTTATCGTTTCACCTTTTTGGTACACTTTTATCTCCATTAGGAGAACTCCTAGCTTCAGTGGCAGGTTACTGTTATGCTGACTTCTTCTCTGGTAAGAATGGAAAAATCAGATTACTTGTTCTCCATGAGGGGTGTGACTGAATTTCTCCTCACATGAGCTAATTTATCCCTATTTTGTACTCTGCCTTTCAGGCATTCCACTATATCCTGAATCCAGGGAAATTACCTTCCTACCACTATGAACCAAGGTGTTTAAATTAGCATGTGTTTTTAAAGATGCAGCCATCTTTGTTTAGAAGGTATCAGAGTTGATACTCTGTGTCAAGACTTTATACAAAGCCATGGAAATAGATTCATCTCAAAGATGGGTTATTCTTTTTACTGGACATCAAAAGGTTGTTACCTGGAGCTTCTTTCAAGCTGTGTGTAATTAAAAAGTATCCAATAGCAACACTTTTTGGCAGAATAGTTTTGCAATAACCTTCTGAAAAATAGTTCCAGTAGCTTGTGATTTCAAAAGATACTGCAAAAGGGTTGTTACTTCTCTTGGAACCATGCAACGTGTTTGTGCCTCATGGATTTAAATAAATAAAAGTTATAAATAATTGTTCTTTTTTATATGTTATTACAGTAGCTTATGGGTGCCAAATTGGGAACTTCATCTTTCCTTGAATTAAACCCCTAGTGTGACAAGATCTGAGATGTTTTCCTGAGATCAGTGTCACCTAGGAATTAATTTAGTCCTTTGGCTAATGCATATGAGCTACTGGTAACCCAGGGATGCAGTAGTGTTAGTGGAAGAGGGCTGGATATTTCAGGATCCTGCAAATCTTTGTTAATACTTAGCTATGGGTATAGCTTGACTGCTTCATTGGAACACAGTTGTCTTGCTTTTCAGATGACCTCTACTAGAATGAGAAAACTTCCCATATTTGCTATCACTCCTAATACCAGGGATTCTGAAGAGCACCACAAGTGGTGAAGAGCAGCCAGTGTCCATGTGATATACATTTTAGGGGAAGCTACTTCAGACTAATTTTAGTCTGGTCCTGTTAGCAACTGAAACTCCTTTTGTTTTTTTGTTGTATTTTTTTCCCTTCTGGGTTGTTTTTTTATGTGTACTCCTGGAGTGCAGCTTTGCACTCAGAGGTAATGTTGTGATGGGAACTGAAGCATCCACATTCAAAATGGAGAAATCTAGGTGATTTGCCTCAGAAACACACATCTGATCTCACAAACTATGAGGCTAATGTTGACATACTATGAGTTTTCCCTTCTCATCTATTTTAACAGATTTTTTTCTATTTAGATGCACTAATTAGAGATCCTCATTTCCCAATTGTTAAGCAGAAACAATACCTAGGAAGAACCTTTTTGCCCAGATAGCACTGTTAAGGTAGATGTAAAACTTTGACCATCCGTTTTCTTAGTTAAAAGTAAAGATTATCACTAAATTTGTTCTTATTCTAGATTTTCTTCTGTTTAATCTGCATTTTTCCATTCTGATACTCATTCCCTAAAAAAACCTGAGCTATGTATTTATTTGTGCAAAGTTTTGCATCTGACTGCTGTGAGTATCCAAACTGTGCTTGTCTGGGAAAACTAAATTGTTACACTGTCCTCTGCTGCAGGGATCCTACTGCTAACCACAGAAATGTAAAGGAAGGATTTAATCAGTTTTAAGGGGATTATGTTATGGTGAGAGCCATGGTCACCATGCATTACAGTCTTTACTGAATTATTTAAATCAAAACAGTTTTCAGAAGTTTCAGAGTCACCTTGTTACCACTTTGTGGTCAGTTCTGAGTTCCTCACTACAAGAAAGACATTGAGTTGCTGGAGTGAGTTCAGAGAAGAGCAATCAAGCTGGTGAAGGGGCTGGAGAAGAAGGATTCTATGAGGAGAGGTTGAGGGAATTGGGATTGTTTAGTTTGGAGAAGAGGAGGTTGAGGGGAGACCTCACTGCTCTCTACAACTACCTGAAAGCAGGTTTAAGGGAGGTTTGTGTTGGCCTCTTCTCCCAGGTAAATAACAGGAAGAGAGTGGAGAAAATGACCTGAAGTTGCACTAGGGGAGGTTTAGACTAGATATTAGGCAGAATTTATTTACTGAAAGAGTGGTCAAGCACTGAAACTGGCTGCCCATGGAAGCTGCAGTCACCATCCCTGTGTTGCTTTTATTTTGGGGAGCAGGGAGGAGAGGGGTGGGTGAGGGACAGGGTGACAGGTTGACTGTTGGATGCAGTGATCTTAGAGGTCTTTTCCAACTGTGACAATTCTGTGAATCTGTTTATGGACAAAATGAGAAAAGTCTGGCAACAGCACGTTTAAACAAGTCTGATAACCTGAAGAATATAGTCATTTCTGCTGTGCTCCCCCATCTCTGCCTCTGTCCCCCCCCAACTCAATTCCAGTATGATTTGACTTTTTTCAATAGAAGTTTATTTCTGAGTGGATGCTGTATTTTTGGAGAGAAAAAAAAAAATTGGCTGTTTCATTTCCCCTAATACTTCTTTGTGAAGGGTTGACCTTGGCTGGTTGCCAGGCATGCCCACCTATTCACTCTATCACTCCCCTTCTCAGCAGATTGGGAGGGAGAAAATAAGAGAGAAAAGGACTTGTGGGTAAAGATAAAGGCAGTTTAATAAAGCAAAAACAAAGCCCATGTGTGGAAACAAAGGAGAACAAAAGCTTTATTCTCTACTTCCCATCGGCAGGTGAAGTCCAGCCACTTCCTGGGAAATAGGGCTTTGGTGTGCATAGATGTTGCTCTGGAAGACAAGCATTGTAATACTGAATGTCTTCCCCTCCTAGCCCTTTGTTTTAGCTTTTATTGCTGAGCAGAGTTCATACAGTATGCAGTATTCCTTGGGTCAGTTAAGGTCAGCTGTCCTGGCTGTGTCCCTTCCCAAGATCTTGCACACCTCCTGGCCTTTGGAAGTGTCAATGGGGAGGAATGCTAGACTAGATATAAGAATTTTATTACGGTGAGGGTGGTGAAAACACTGGAGCAGGTTGCCTGGAGAGATGGTAGGTGCCCCATCCCTGAAAAAATTCAAGGTCAGATTGAACAGGGCTCTGAGCAACCTTATCTAGTTGAACATGTCCCTGCTCACTGCAGGAGATTTGGATTAGATGACCTTTGAAGGTCTCTTCCAGCTCTGGCTATTCTACTTTTTTATGTTTGAGAGACAGCCTTGATGCTGTGTGAGCACTGCTCAGCAGTAGCCAAAACACTGGTGTGTGATCAACACCTTTCTAGCTACAAATACGAAGCAGAACACTAAGAAGGCTGCTACGGGGAAAATTAACTCCATCACAACTTGACCCAACACATCCTTATATATATATATAAAACTTCATGTGTATGGCCTTCTGTGTTCTTCTTAAGTAAGTGCTCACAGGCTAAGATTGTGTGACTACAGTAGTGCTGTTTTGTGTGTGAGTCTGTTTTTGTATGTGTTTAAGCCTGTATGTTAGAATCCACTACAAGGAAAAACAATACAGGAAATTGGTGCTGCCTTTACCAAATGAAATTTGTATATGCTCTTGGAAAGTAAACAGCCTGAGTCTGTTAGTACAACTGTTTTTCTTTGTGCCACTCTCACTGGAGATTTGACTTCATTATTTTGGAAATACAAGCATCTTCTTTCATGGGAGAATTTTGATTATTTTTTTAATTAAAATAAGATGGCTTAGAGCACACTGCTTATGCCAAGTTGCACCAAAGACCTGTCTAGCCCAATATACTACTTTATAGGTATGCACAGGGAGGAGTTTAAGAGCAGGGAAAGCACATAATGAAGCCATTTCCTAGACCTGCTGTAGCCACTAGCAAAACATGGCTCTTAGATTTCTTAGGTTGACACCTTTGGACTCTTCTCTCTCCCACTGAAATTCTCTGCTGCTTTTAAACATATATAAAATATTTTTTAGCATATATTCCTGTGGGAAGGAATTACAAAGCTGATTATGTAGCATTTATTTTGAAAACCTACCTTTTCCCACTTTAATACTATACCCCTTTGCTGTTCGATTTCAAGAGCTGTTGATTTTTTTTTTACTGTATCACCTATAATTTTATAGGCCTATCACATGTTTTCCTCAGATGTCTTTTTCAAGCTGCAGAATCTTGATAGCCTTATTTCTTGTAGAAAACTATTCCATATCTAAACAGACAAATAATTAAATAATTAATACCTTAAAGCCAGTGTTTCAGTTCTTAACTGGAGTGAAAAGAGTTTTCTAGAATTATACCTTTCAGTCTTAACTACTGTTTGTTTGGGGTTTTTTTTGGGGGGGGCGTTTCTTGTTCATAAGCTTGCTGGAACAGATTGAAGTCATAATCACTTGGTTTTAAATCCCCTAGTTTTGAAAACATACTGTTTGGGTTTTTTCCCCCTACAGCTTAAGTCTGTGATAGGTGGAACAAAATACTTACCTGTTTTGTTTACATGCTCCTTCTGTCTTGCTAGGCTTTGCATCCCTGCTGATAACACCTAGATCTTTTTGTCACAAGTAATTGTGATAATGATGTAAGGATGGGAGTATTCTACTAGAACTACATTTTGTGACCATTTTTTCAGTGGAAAGAGAATAACAAGAGAAATTTATAAGGGCCATTATTAAGGCCTGATTGGGATTGAGTTGGTTGCATAGAGGTAGCTGAGATTGTTGCTACAGTGGCATCCACAGAATCTGTCAGTGATGCTACCTGTAAGTTTCTTACCATAACATTGTTTATCAGATGACATACTGAACTTTCGTAATATATCAAAACTTTTAAGTTGAATTTTTAAACTGTTGTTTATATAGCTATCATTATTAGAAAGTAGGATAAAACTCTCTTGCTTATACAGGGCATGAGGATCTATCTGAGTATATTTGAGTAGTGATTCACAATGTGCTTATTTTTTGTTCTTAAATTGTTAATATACTTGAAATGTTGAATTGTCTACTCTTCTATGATTCTCTTGTAAAGACACTAGGGAGCACAGAGGTACTAGTGTGTTGTTTCTTGTCTTTTAAAACAACATTTCAGGGTGCTTCTATTTTTGCATATTCATAGAATCAGAATTGTTTTGGTTGGAAAAGGCCTTTAAGATCACCAAGTCTAACTGTTAACCTAGTACACTGCTGTGTCCACCACTTCCCTTAGATCCTGTCAGGAGAATTCAAAAAGAGGTTGTTCAGCTTTTGTTAAATCCTAAGTATCTCTCATAGCATCTCCCTTAGTTTACTTTCTGATATTTGTGAAGTAAATTGCACTGATTAAACCTTTGTTGACTTGGTTTGACCAATTGGTTTTAATGGTCAGTCTTGTATGCAGTAAAATTATGGCCATTTTTCAGTGCCTGTAGTGAGGTTATCGTATAACTCTTTTCTGGTTTATTTTTCCTAAATTTGGGGCACTTTTTTCAATCTTTTTGGTTTAATTGTTTGTACTAGCCTAACCTGCTTTTTAATTTGGTGTAAAAATTCAGAGTGGTACTTCACAGATTTGAGACTAGTCCTCCTAAGCAGTGTATTAACATAGGTTTTAACTAATCAGTGCTCACCCGAATGTGACCAAAGACATTATGAACTTGTATTTAGGTGGTGCTTACCATGTGCGGAATGGCAAAATACCAGAGTTTTCTATATTTCAGCGAAACCCAAATAAAACCAAGTACAAAAATAAACCAAAAAACCCCAACTGCGTTTCTGTGAAAGGCAAGGCTTTCTCCTGTGACCAAAGTGCTCTGCTGCAGGGCTGTGGAATGAGTAATTAAAGACACAGTGGAGTAGCTTTCCTTTTCCTGGAGCTGAGTCATACACCTGTTACAAGATTGTGAGTTTCTGTAGTTGGAAGCATATTCAGCAGTACATTATGGACTTTCTTTTACTGAGACTCTGATGGCTGTGAATGTGTCAGGAGGGGAGGATAAAATGAGGCTGAGGAGTTCGTGGTGATTGTAGTGTCTAAGAGGTACCAAGTTTGAGAGTATCGTCTCTGTAGATGTACTTTGTAAGCATCTGAGGAAGGGATGAAGGACTCACACAGAAGTGGAAAAATGCCTGAATTAAAATTAATCTTTCAGTTGACCTTAGAAGACTTATTTTTATGTTTCCCTTGTCTCAAGATATTAGCCCTTTATTTAGGAACCAAATTAGATCTTTCAAATTTGGTTGTGCGGATATTTTCCTAATCATTTAGTGATTAATTTTCAGTTAATTTGAGATCCATTATTGCACAGTCAACATCATCTCTCATCTTGTGCTACTGACATATTCAAAACTGTGATTCTAACTTCTAACTTTATATTTTCTTCTTGTAGCCTTATAATAAAATTATTTAAACCCAGACTTTTCAGTCTATTTTTGTATTGACTATGCAAATTATTACATCAGTATCTAAAAATATTTTTTGAGCGATTTTGGTATACTTGATATAAAATGTTCTTTAGATTTCTAATGGAAGAAATATTAATATATGTGATTTCCAGCCGCATTTAAAATAAAATCACTGAAATATAAAGTTCTTTATTTTGCCTCCTTAGGCATTGTGCATATTTTTGCAATGTGCATCTGTCTCATGGCAACTTTTTTTTTCTGGTTACAGGACAGTTGCTTAGTTAAAATCAATGGTTTCTTGGTGTATTTTCTAACAGGAGTCTTTTGATTCTAGCGTTGCTTAAATAATAAAGCTTTATTGATAGTGTAATTGTGTTTTGGCAAAGAGCAGTCTTTTCCATTTATTTCTGTAAGATTTAGGCACAGAGTTAATAACTGTGATAGTCTTCCTTACAGACTGAAGAATTTATCTACTCAGTTTCATTTATAATACTAGCCTTAGAAGTCTTAACACTTAACATAAAAAGTATGTAATAATCTGTTCTTGCGTCTTTAAAAAAATGTCATTTGCTGCGTGTGAATATGAGTAATGGATTTTAGAATCTGAGTAATGGTTTCATACAGTAACTGTTGTCAAAGTTGTAACTTATAAAGCTTTATAAAATACCTTTTGGGTACCAGAACACAAAATGAAGCAGGATAAGCAATGTATTCTTCTAGCAGTTCTATGAAAAAACCACATTTTTTTAAGAACAAAAAAAAGTTTAAGGTCCTTGTTTCTGATTGTTTGTCTTGCACTGAACACCTAGCCTGAGGCTCGCATTTTGTTCTCTGCTTCAGTGATGTTATAATTGAGCATGTCTAAGGAGACTGATGGAGATATTAATTAGGAGTGATTCCTGAAAGAAATGCTGTTAAACACTGGAAGGCAACATTACCATTTGCTGGAACCAGTAGATCTTTGTGTGTAGGAGAACCTGTGCTCGCACTCGGTGCTTTATGCCCTCTGCCTTTTCTATTTCTTACTCTGCTTTAAGGTTCTTCACAATGAATGTGATTGTCACTATTTTAGCCAATAACTGGGTGACATGTGCTCTCTGTTGTCCCCCCACTACCCTCACAAGGGAAGATAACAAGGGGAGAGGGACTTCAAGGTTGGAAAAAAACAAACTAGAATAGGTATAATGAAGTAGTAATAATGATAACGGTGAATTACAAATATATATGTGATATGATTCTGACAAATAACAGAAAAATCTGGATTGAATATTGTCAAAGATGTTCTCCAAGCTACTTGCTTGCATTTCTTTTCCTTAGATGAGTGAGCCATTTAAATTGGAATCATGCTGTGAGTTCTTCCATAGTTGCATAGTCTTTAATAGCAACCAAGGAAGCCCTTAGGTTTGCCACACTGCTTGTGGGATTCTAGTCAGCTATTTTCCCCCACTGTATCCAATGCTCACCGTAGTTCTGGAATCACCTTTTCCTTTGTTTCCCAGAGCCCTGCATGACCTGCACATTGCAACCTGTCTGAGAACGTGTGCCAGTGTGACTCTGCTGTTTATATGTCAGAGCCACTGCTGTAATATAAAAAGTGAAATCAACCCAAATCAATAAAATATAGTATTTAAACAGAAGTAGATAGCTTGTTGTAATTGAAATCTGTTATGAGTTAGTCTTCCACTTGGTATTTGCATCTTGTAAAATAGTTTAAAATACGTCTTATGAAGTGTAATATATTTGTAAGTAATATATTTGCAATGTATTTAACATATAAAATGCATATTTCTGCTACATTTCTTAATTATCATTTTCTGTGTTCATTTTTACATGACTAAATACTTCATTTCAAAATTTCTTTGTTCCTCATGTAGCCCGTGTGGTTTATGGTAGCTACATTTAGTAAGACAAAATAAAATGTGGAGGGTTCCTTAGGAAGCTAGATTGTTTTATCTGCTTCACCATATCTTGTCATTTTATAGTGTGATTTTAATGTTGAAAAATCTATAACTTGCCTTAGTATCAACTTTCTCTTAAGGCTGAACTGAAATATTTAAATGTTGTCTATAAAGTATCTTACCAACTTAATTACCCATTTAACAACCTGGTTGAAGGAAAAAAAATAGTGTTTCTTGTTTTGACTGATTTGCATACCTGTGAAAAATACTGCTTATGCTTTTAATAGATATCTTCTTAGTTCTTTCAATAAGCTTTCCTGATACAGCACCTGCAAACAATGGCCTTTTTTAGAGATTAGCTGGAGCTTACCTCTACGTATCTAGGAATAATAAAGCAGGGTTTGAAATGGTTGTTTTACACGTAAGTCATAGATACATTTTGTTTATATAGTGAAATTTTATACCTTCAGAAATCCTGCTCACATAATTAAAGATTGATAAATTTGTAAAGGTCACAAACTTATCTTTACATTTTCTAATCCAGTGTTTTTACAAGTAAGCCTTATTCTACAGGGTCTTGATTCCCTAAAAGTATGTGTGTGGAAACCAACTGTTTTTACTTGAAATTGTAGTCTAGATACTTACCTTTTGTTGCAAGCATTCTAGGAAGGTATGCTCAATGTAGATGCTAAAAGATGAGTGAATTGCAGTTCCACATAATTTATACAGGTTCAGTTGCCAATTAAGAAATTTGAGTTGTTGACCTAGTATTTTATTTTTAGATTTCCTACTTGTCCATGTCTTTTCAACCATTTCAGAAAGGTTTCTTAAGACTCTTACAAAAGGATACTTCTGCCATTTGACTTGAATCTAAGAACCACTTTCAAGAAGGATGAAACTAAGATGTTAATTCTTCAGGTGTTTTTGTACTTTCTCGCTTAAGAAATTTGTGGCATTAACTTTTGGAACTTGTTTGTGAATTGTATTTGCCAATCAAGTCAATGTACCTCCTCACACAGAATTTAGAAGGGAGGAAGACTGTCTTTTTGTTTCTTTCTGACCTCTTGGAGTGTAATAAGCTTGCATAACCTTCAGAGCCGCCTGTCACTGCAACCTTGTGAGGTGCACGGCTTTATTTACATAGTGATAGCTGAATAAACCTTTTTCTACTTAAAAAAAAATAAATATTTCTACTGCTAGACCTTGTGTGCATATATGTAGTAAATTTAAAAATTCTTAAAATGAGGAAGAAGTAGATCAGACCACTGTTGAATGGGATGTTGGACTGAATGGATCAGTTGCTTAGATAAAATGTTGAGCACCTTTAAAGATAAAATATTAAATTATTTTTGCAGAAGAAAACTAGTAATTTTGTTGGTGATACCACTAGAATGCACCAAGGATTGTTTAAATCATTAAAAGTGTCTAGCATCTTACTCTGTGTCAGTTACTAGACTAAGGATTGCTTAAAACCAGATATCTTCAATTGTGAAGTTATGTTCTAAGGATAAGGTAAAAACGTTTGGTGGTTTCACTGGGCATGAATTAAATGTGACATTACATTTGCTTGAGAGTAAGGTGTTTGCACAATTATTTTAATTTACTGAGAAGGTTATTAAAGATTTTTTGTTAGAAATGTGAGCAACCTACAGTTGCAGGCAGTGGGGACTATTTACATATATTCAGCATCCTGAGGAAGAACACTGTTTTGTTTGTCTTGCTTCCTTTCTTTTCTGTTTTAATTTTACTGTAACTTTTCTTACCAATCAGGTAATAGTTAAGTAATAAAAGTGAAAATCTAAATAATTAAGGAATATTTGAATTTTTTTGAGAAAACAGAACAGGTATGGATGCTGTAAAAGTTTGAAAGGTAAGTTAAAGTAATCCTGAGGAATTGTGCCAAAGAAGTTTTGCATTTCTGTAGTAGCTTTACTATAATGAATGTAGTTGAAATAATAACCCGCTAAATTAAAAAAGGTTAAATTTAAAACTTTTAAAAAGGGCATTTTAATTTTTATTGTATAAACTCCTATTACTACAATACAATGCTTAAGAACATCAGAGTTACCTCTAAACACTCCTCTGAGAGAAAGTAATAGCGAAAGTGATAATATTCTTATTGTAATGATGGGAAGCTGAAAGAGTCAGAATGTCTACGTAAAGCTGCAAGTTGAAACAGCTTGTTGAGTTTGCCTACTTAGGGTGGTATAATGCCTAAGGTCACCCTGGGTATTGGCATTAAGAGCTAGGTATTATCTTACTAGACTACTAGTGAAGAAAAATTACTGAAAATAATTCAAGTTAGGAAAGCATATGATTTATATATTAATGAGTATTGCAGTTAATACTTCATAAAGTTATTTTAAAATGATATATGTAATATATAATAAACCAGCTGTTTTCAAGCTCTTGATAGCGCGACTATTAAAATGTGCCTAAAGACAAAATGTTTGTTTCAGTTCATCCATGAAACCACATTTGCATTGTATGTGATTTAAAGCTTGCTGTCCAAGGAGATTGATATTCCAACTCCTGAGAAGTATCAGATTGTATTTGATAAATTTTTATTCACTTTATTGTTAGAATATGTAAAGTGGTTTTTAAATAATAGTAATAGTAATAATAATAGCAATAATAGTAATACTACTACTACTAAAATAATCATCTGGGAGGAGATGAGCAAAACAAACTAGTCCTAAAGTGATTCAATGGTGTCTTTTTTGAGTCAGAAATTGAATAAATAAAGACTTCAAAAAGCCTTATGAACTTAATACAGACCCAACTACTGTGGTACTAGGACTTGGTAATTCTTTCACAGCAATCTGGTGTTTCAGTGTTGCCTGCAGTCTGCTCGATGCAGCATGATGTCACAAAATCAGATTGGAATTACTCCAAACAGCACCTGTAATGTCCTCCTCTATGGTAACCGCTGACAGATAAAATCATCACTGTCTGTTGTTTCCACTTGCTGATAAGTGAGAGCAACATCTGTTACTTAATGAGTATCTTAGGGAAAAGGGAGAAAGAGGGAATGTAAAGATTTTTTTTCTTTCCTCCTATATTGTTACATATATTCACCTAGTCTGCTTTATTTAATTTGTTGTTTGGTTTTTTTTAATTTCTTTTTTGCAAAGAGAATGTTTCGTTCAATTTAAGGAGATTTGTGTTTGGTTTTGTATTTTGCTAAATAAAGTAGGACACATTCTACAGCATGCTTTCATATTCAGTTTAATTACTGGGAAGTGAGTGTGCACACATAAAATTGTGGACCTGATCCCGCATCTGATTCTGTAGCTGTCATCTGACTTTTGAGGGAGCTGTTTTTCACGTCACCCTCCTATCCTGTAGACCAGTGTGTGTGAATACTGTGTACATGTCTTCCAGCAGTCCCTCAGCAGTGTGACAAGTGTAAGGCATGTGCGTTTTCCTCCAGGGGATGACTAGTTGAACCAGAGCAGAACCGCTCATGTGAGCAATTATCTTAATAAATAAATAAATTCCTTTACCCTGAACTATTATTGTGAAGTCTTTGTTGCTCCCAATTCGGAGATATGCAGTATTTTACAATTTCAGGATGATTCCATTAAAGGTGAGTATGTGGTACTGAGGACCTGTGGGAGTGCTTGAATCTGCTGGGATTTGCAGAGCAATTGCTCCTTGCTGCATGAGTCAGCAGTGTGTTCAGCAAGCACACAGCCTTTATTTCTATGGTGTTTGGCTGTTGAGATACTTGATCTCACTCTCCTGACCCTAGCTGTACTGTACGTGTCAGGTGGAGTAGCGGCTAAGGCCTAGTCATCTTCACCCAGCATTTCTAAAGAATTCAAGTATGAAGTAACTGTATAATAGTATATAATAACGAAAACGGTTTGGAGGAGATCAGGGAAGGGGTAGGTCAGTATGTGTGATATGTGTACTGGCAAGCAGGTAGAAATCACAACTGAGAATAGAATTGGAGAGCATGTGGATGAATATGGGAAAAGTTTCAGCGTGTTTTAAGGATTAGCATTTTCTGAAGGAAACTTTGTATATCAGCAAT
This sequence comes from Apus apus, assembly GCF_020740795.1. NCBI lineage: Eukaryota > Metazoa > Chordata > Aves > Apodiformes > Apodidae > Apus > Apus apus. The sequence goes on from NC_067282.1 coordinate 24,275,433, forward strand.
TGATGCCATCCAAAGTAGTTGGCAAGATTTTTCGCTAACAGCTATTGAAAGACTGTGAGCTGCCATGATACCATGGGAGACTCTTACATGTGTAAAAATGGGTTAAAATGTACAGAGGAAAGGACAAAAGAAATGCTCTGTTTTCATACTGAAGAGAGGTCACCTATGGAATCCCATAAGGATCTGAACTGAGGCCTGTGTTCTTAATATGTACATAAATAATTTAGAAGAGGAATTAATAATGAGGTGTCAAAATTTTCAGACACTAGCAGGATAATTCAGGATAGGTAAAAAAATCCAACTGATTAAGTGGTGGTTCAAAGCACTGCAAATAAGTATGTATGTGGAGAGAGGGAATAATTGTTACTTTATGTAAAGGCTTATGGTCCTTATGTTGATTGTTACAACTCAGACAATTGAGATAGAATAATGAAAATGTTAGCTGGATCCTCAAGTCAGAAAGGGAAGTTTTACGAGTTGTTATGAATGCAATTGAAATTAAAAGATCAGAACAGCACATGGTTCTGCTGAAATGATAACAGAGAGTTGAACAGAATTGCTGTTGCTTCTAACTAGGAGTTGTCACAGTAACAGGTAGAGAGCATTCAAAACACAGTGAGATGCTTTTGCAGCAGAAGCTGTCACATACAAGTATATCCTCACCAGCTTTAGAAGTCTGAAGAAAACACTGAAGGTTATAGAGAAGGAAATTAGACCAAGTGATGTACATGCTTACCCCATCCTTACATTTTTTCCATCATATCTTTAATGTCTCTTGTTAATGAACAGGCATTTCTCTAGATTTTTTTTTTTTCCTCTTTTTCTTTTGGTCTGACCTAGTACAGCAGTTCTTGTGAACTTTTTCAGAGTTCTTATTCTGGCCTCAGGCTCTAATTAAAATTCTAATTAAATTCCTCTCATGAGTGAGAGGTGAGAAGGAAGAGAGAAATAGTATTTTTGGTACCTCACTGCCCATGATGGTCATATTAATGTACAGTTCTCCCACAGGCCTGCTGACAATGGTGATCTGACCTTACAACACTCCTTTTGTCATACAGCTGTATGTAGATGTGGTCTGTTTGCTTTCCTTCTAACATGCTTGTTCTGTTCTCTTACCTCAGCACTAAACTTCTAGGATGCCTAGTGCTTCTTTACTTCTTTAGCTCCTTGTGTCGGATTTAAGAAACTGAAGGATAGCTGCAATGATCTCCTAAAAATACAGGTTTGCTTCCAGCTTTGCTGTGGAGCAGAAGACAAGGCTTGAAGCTGTGCTTACTTAAACACCTATCTAATTATGTAAACCAACCTATTTATGAATATGATTCCCCCTGCTTTTTATGAACTGTTTCAAATTAGAGCAAGATAACCAAACATTAATGAAACATTATTGACCTGAATTGGAACCAGAACTAGAACTTAACTGTAGCTGTCCTTGAACCAAAGGAGAAAGTTCTACATCATGACTTGTTAGCTTTCCAAAGAGACAAATCTGTGCTGTGCTAGGGTTGTTTTGACTGTTAAATAAGATTGTCAGAGGCATGCTTTGGTGTAAAAATTGGGAAGATTTTTTGATGACCCTTGGTTCTGATGACACTCATTGGCTTTGAACTGAATCCTTAAGAAATCTGTCTACAATGCAATAAAGGAAAACACTTCTTTTTTATGCTTCAAAGTAAATTGTCAGCTACAACTTTAAACACAAAATTGTACAAGATCTTTAAAAAAATACAGAAAATCATTAGGATAAATACTAAATCTTCCATTTTGATTGTAATATTATGAAAAAGCAATATGGAAAGTGGATTGATAGATATGATGTACTTATAGCATTTGATTTTCGGGCAGTGAAGACTGTGCCCTGACACAGTTTTCTGCAGTTGTTTAGCCAGATAAGGGCAAGGTGTCATCTGCTTAGGTTAGACTTCATTAATTACTCAGATTTGAGATACTGTTGGGTACTCATATATGAGTTTAATGTTACAAGAAGGTGCTAGGAGTAATACTAAATTATAGTCTGAATTTTCCTGTTTTCAACCATTTGGGACGTCACCATCAATGGCAAACCATTTGCAATCTTTCCTGTCTTCTGTGGCACAACCCCCTGTGTTAACTTTCATAGAATCATAGGACGGTTAAGGTTGGAAGGGAACTTAAAGATCATGAGGTTCCAACCTCCCTGCTATAATGGGGACACCTCACACTAGACCAGGCTGTACAAAGCTCCATCCAGCTTGGCCTTAAACACCTCAAGGGAGGGGACTTTCACAACCGCCCTGGGTAATCTATTCCAGTGCCTTACTACCCTCATGGTGAAGAATTTCTTCCCAATGTCTAACCTAAATTCCCCCTCTTTCAGTATAAAACCATTACCTCTTGTCCTAGCGCTACTTTCTCTGCTGACAAGCCTCTTCCCAGCTTTCCTCTAGGCCCCCTTCAGGTACTGGAAGGCCACTATAAGGTCACCATGGTATCTCCTGTTCTCTTCAAAAAACAAATCCAAGAAAATTGCAAGTAGGCTATTGGTAAAATATTTTAAGTTTCTGAGTTTAATTTTGTAACACAAGAAATGCTGCAAGTCTTTGAAAATAATTTTATAGTTGCAAATTAGGCATTTATAGTGACTTGTATATTTTGACTAGTTGAAAAGTGCCCTGTGCCTTACTGAAACCACAGTTCATTTACAAAAAGTAACACTTTTATTGCAGTATGTTACAAGTGAGCAATGAGAACTTCCTAGTGAAGAGAAACCACATTTACATTGGGGAATTTTATTTTGAAAACATGAATATCTGCTCTTGTGGGTTTACCCCAGTGAGCAGTTCAGCCTCATACAGCTGCTCATTCACTCTCCCTTAGTGGGGTGTGAGAGAGAATCAGAAGAGAAAGAGTGAAGAAACAGGTGGGTTGAGATAAACACAGTTTAATAGGTAAAACAAAAGCCATGTGCACCAGCAAAGCAAAAGAAGGAGTTGACTACTTTCTATCAGCCAGCAGATGATAAGCTATTTTGAGGAAAGCGGGGCTTCATAATGCCTGCTGATTACTCAGGAAGATAAATGCTAAAACTTTGAATGTGTATCCGCATTCCTCCATCTTACTCCCAGCTTTTGTTGCCTAGTGTGATGTCATATGGTCTGGAATATCCTTTTAGTCGGTGTGAGGTCACCTGTCCTGGCTGTGTCCTCTTCCAGCTGCTTGTGCACCCCTAGACTGTATGGTGGTGGAGCAGCATGAGAAGAAAAGGCCATAAGGCTGTACAAGCACCGTTCAGCAATAGCTAAAATATCCCCGTGTTATCAACAATGTTGGTCATAGATCCAAAACATAGCTCCATACCAGCTGCTGTGAAGAAAATTAACTCTGTCATAGCCAAATCCAGTACATCTGTCTTTCATGGACCATGAATATAAGAAGCAAAGATTAACTCCCTCCTGCCCAAAAAAAAACCATCCCAAACAACCAAGCAATTGAGCATGGTATTTAAAAAAATATAAAGATTTACACTAATTCATGTGTCTCTATGTCTTCCAGATTTTACTTTGAAGCAAATGATGTATTCTTTGTACTTCCTGATAATTTCTGAAACAGTTAATTTGACTTAATTGTCATGATGTATTCTGTAAATACATTAACAACAAAAGGAGGGCTAAGGAGAATCTCTCTGCCTTTTATTGTATTTGGGGGAAACACGGTAACAAAAGATGAAGAAAAGACTGAGGTACTTAATGCCATTTTTGCCTCAGTCTTTAGCAGTAAGACCAGTTGTTCTCCAGGTACCCAGCCCCCTGAGCTGGAGCACAGGGGTGGGGAGCAGAGTGAAGCCGCCATAATCCAAGGAGAAATGGTTAGTGACCTGCTACACCACTTAGACATGCACAGGTCTATGGGGCCTGATGAGATCCACCCAGGGGTACTGAGAGAGCTGGTGGAAGCATTCACCAAGCCACTTTCTATCATCTGTCAGCAGTCTAGGGTACCTGGGGAGGTCCCTGTTGACTGGAGGTTAGCAAGTGCTATGCCCATCTACAAGAGGGGCTGGAATGAGGATCTGGGGAATTACTGGCCTATCACTGTAACCTCAGTGCTGGGGAAGGTTATGGAGCATGTCATCTTGAGTGCAATCACACAGCACATGCTGGACAACCAGGTGATCAGGCCCAGTTAGCATGGCTTTATGAAAGGCAGGTCCTGCTTGACTAACCTGATATCTATGACAAGATTCCCTACTTAGTGGATGAGAGAAAGGCTGTGGATGTTATCTAGCTAGACTTTAGTAAAGCCTTTGACACAGTTTCCCACATCATCCTCCTAGAGAAACTGACTACTCCATGACTTGCATGGGTATACATTTTTGCTGGGTAAAAAACTATCTGGATTGCTGGGCCCAAAGAGTTGTGGTGATAATTAAATCCAGTTGGTGGCTGGTCACAAGTGGTGTTCCCCAGGGCTCAATACTGGAGCCAGTTCTCTTTAGTATTTTTACAAATTATCTGAACAAAGGTGTCAAGTGCACCCTCAGTACTTTTGCAGATGACATGAAGTTAGATGGGAGTATTGATCTGCCTGAGGGTAGGAAGGCTTTGCAGAGGGATCTGGACAGGCTAGACTTATGAGCTGAGGCCAGTTGTATGAAGTTCAATAAAACCAAGTGTCAGATCGTGCACTTGAGCCACAATAACTCCATGCAACGCTACGGGGAGTAGTGGCTGGAAAGCTGCCCAGAGGAAAAGAATCTGGGGTTAGTGTTTAACAGCAGATGAATATGAGCCAGCAGCATGCTCAGTTGGCCAAGAAGGCCAACAGCATCCTGGCCTGTGTCGGAAATAGTGTGGCCAGCAGGACTAGGGGAGTCATTGTACCCCCATGTTTAGCACTGGTGAGGCTATACCTCAAATGCTGTGTTCAGTTCTGGGCCCCTCACTACAAGAAAGACATTAAAGGCTGGAATGTGTCCAAAGAGGGGCAATGAAACTGGTGAAGGGTCTAGAGTACAAGTCTTTTGAGGAGCAGCTGAGGAACTGGGTTGTGTAGAGAAAAGGAGGCTGAGGGGAGATCTTATTGCTCTCTACAGCTATCTGAAGGGAGGTTGTAGCAAGGTGGGTGTGTTGGTCTCTTTTCCTAAGTAACAAGCAATAGAACAAGAGAAAATTACCTCAGGTTGTGCCAGTGGAGGTTTAGATTGGATATTAGGAAAAGTGTATTCACTGAAAGGGTTGTCAGGCACTGAAACAGGCTGCCCAAGGGAAGAAGTTGAGTCGTCATCTCTGGAGGTACTTAAAGACATGTAAATGTAGCACTTAAGGACATGGTTTAGTGGTGGACTTGGTAGTGTTAGGTTTACAGTTGGACTTGATCTTAAGGGTCTTTTTCAATCTAAACTATTTTATGACTTTATGATTATGGTATTTGTTAAGAGAAGTTTACTCAAAAGCATTTTATAAGCCTACTACCCGTTCTTTGGACTGAAGTATTTATAATTACAGTGTATAACTGGGTAAAGGAGATGACTGAGTATATCTGCTCTTTTCCACCATAATTTGAAATGTGTGCATCTTACGAAGTGTGTGTAGGTGCATGCACAGTTAATAATACACAGCTTGAAAACATCTTTGAAATCATAATACTTAAACCATTTCTGGATTCAGAGTGGATCTTACATATTTTGAGATGTGTATCTCCCTTAAACATTCCAGTTTTGATAAATATGGGAAAATTATACTTCGCCTTTAGAATACGTATAACTATTTGTACTCAACTATGTACATGCCTGAGGTAATTGTGGTCTCTGGGTGGCCAGAGCAGAGACACCAGTGATAGGCTGCAGATCGTGGGCAACTCATACCAGAGCAGGAACACCCCTGAGTTCCTGTTGCACAGTGATTAATTTATTGATGGAGAGGTCTTTAAAATATAAAACACAGATAGTATTTTTCCTGGCTTTTTGAAAAACCTGCTTGAGAAATCTGGTAAAATGAAAATAAAAAATTAAATAATCCAACATGGTTTGCACATAGTCCAAATTTGGCAGCTTCACCCCTCATGTCTAGGCAATCAATATGTTAATCTAAAATGAACTGAATCTGCTGAACAGTCCAGAAAATTGTTCTAGTTAATATTTAACTTCATCTTGCTACTTTTTTACTGTATTGAATGGTGGATTATAGTAATTTGTTGTTGTCTGTTGTATAACTTCTTTATCTGGTGTGTCTTTCAATTAGATACCAGACCATGTTGGATAAAGCAGAGTTAGGACCATGATATTTTAAAATATTACCTGATACACCCAATAGAGTATGTATGTAAAATCAGTAGGAGTTTAGCATTTACTGCTAAAAGAACATTTATTTTTGAAATGAGGAAGTTGTCAGTTCTCTGGGAATATCTTGGTTTATGTTAGATTAAGTGTACAGTGTTACAGAATACTTGTTTCTCTGCAAACTTTTGTCATCCATAAAAGTTAAGTCAACTTAGAAATTGTTATAATGAGTGGATGCAATATGGGATGGCTTATATATATATATATATATATATATATATATAATCTAGAAGTAAAAAGTCTAAATCAAATTCTAAAACTAATAATTCAACAAAGGATAATTTCACCACCTTATTTCCTTATTTTGTAGAGTCATAAAAACACAGATGTGTGTAGACCTAACTTCCCTCGAGCTGCTGGTCATGCTTGTTTTGATGCAGAACAGGGATACGGTTGGCTTTCAGAGCTGCAAATGCACATTGCCAGCTCATGCCCAGCTTTTCATCCACCAGTATGCCCAAGTCCTTCTCCATGGGGCTGCTCTCAATCCCTTCCTCTCCCAGCCTGTATTTACCCCAGGTATTGCCCTTACTCAGGTGCAGGACCTTGCACATAGTCTTGTTGAACCTCGTGAGGTTCCCATGAGCCCACTTCTCAAGCTTGTATCATCACAGTTATGTTGTTTTGCTCTTAAGAACAACCTCAATTTTTTTTCATAGATGCTGTTACTCAGCTAAATCTCTGATTTCTTTCTTACTTTCCCTCTCTTTTGGGTTCCCTACTGAAAAATTGGTTAAACGTGGGATCAGATTTCCATAATTTCAACCTAGACATGTATTAATTTGCCAGAACTATTTTAAGACTATGCCTAGGCAATGTTAAATACTAACATAAATGAAGTTGTTACCATGTGAATATTTTTGCTAGTTGAATATGATTTTTCCCTTTATGGAAGAAGGAGGGGATATGAACACTTCAACACACTTCACTTTTACTGTTCAATGGATGAACTGTTTTCCCTCTCCTCACTTTTCCTGAAGCCGTTTCATCTATAAGCAGTGCTTCTGGTTAAGGAAGTCTGTATTTTCTACCATCTGGGTGCAGTTACTGCATGTTTCTAGAAAAGGCTCAAAAGAGATATCTGATAAGTTGTACTCAGTTTAGGCCTTTCAGTTACTCTTTTGGACAGATGTTCATGTGTTGTCGGACTGCAGTTTTCTGTACAGGAGCTGCATGGATATTTACATATCTTTCATCCAGATCACATGCCTGGTTCATTATAACTGGACATGTATCAGTGCCTCATGGATGTGTAGCTAGCTGACTGAAGGATTTAATAATTTCTAGCTTGTGATACCACCTCACTTAATGAGGATATGAAGATGGGGCATAATTTCTTTTAATAAACACTGCTCAGGAGTCACATCTAGGATCTACCTGTGTCTTAACACAGGAACAGCAGTTTGGTAAACACAGTTGCTTAGAACAGTTTTAATCTGGTCTTTTACTGATAGTAACTCTATGCTTCATAAACTTGTCAACTGTGATAGGCTTTTGGCTGTAAGAGATTAGCTCAGTACAAATACAAGATCGGGCAAGATGTTCAGCACCTGAGTAACATATTTAAAGTTCAGGGGATTCTGAAAGAGGATCTTTCCAATAATGACCAGCAGAGAGACTCCACTTTGCTGTACCACTTGCAATTTTTTTTTTCTTGTATACAATAGACAGTAATTGAAGCCTAGATTCTGCTGGGACAGTTCTTGAATTGTAAATTCAGCTCAAAAGATGTTGTAATTGCTCACATGGACTGTTAGTGGACCTCAAAGATTTTAGCAGAGGTAGAGGTATGATGTCTGTTATAGATATCAGCTCTTCTTCATTGACAGTAAAGCTCATCCATGGTAACTTTTCCTTTTGAAAGTGAGGCAATTTACTGGTTGCTGTGTCTTATGTGGAGGAGAGGTGAAAAAGATATACTAACTGTCAAATAGTCCCAAAAGAACAGCTATTTTTGAGGCAGTGCATGTGCTAAAATAGAGTACTGTTTTTACATTCTCTGCTGGCACTTACAACTCAACAGAAATTTTTCTATGAAATTAGCAGAAGTCTTTGGTGATTATCTTTCAAGATAATTTTATAAATACTTAATATTGTCTTGAAATGTGCATCTTGATTTGGACCATTTATGTTACAAAGTTTTGTGTTAGCTGAAACATGAAAATATTGTTTTAAAAAAGAAAAAAAAAAAAAAAAAAAAAAAAAAGCTGTAACATAGTGTCACAAGCCAGTACCGGGGGGCTACATTGTCCCTTTCCTGATTATTTTCTCCTTGTATTTGTTTCTGCAATAAAAAACAATTAATGCATTTTGTAACGTTTTAACCTCTCAGGCAAAGCAGGGAATTTGAGTTAGTATCCAGGAATATGAAATGTGCAGGAGTAGCTGTGAGTTTTAATACAGTGAGGTATGAAGTTCAACATATCTAATGCAGATCTTTGCACAATGTGATTAAGTGTCTAAATTTTGTAGCAGGTGAAAAGAGACTTTTTCATTTGCCTAGCATCCAGATGGTACACAGAAGAAAATAGGTTAATCCCTATTTTGTATCCAGAACTAGAACAGGCTTATTAGCAGATATCTACTCCATGGAAATTTCAGTCGGGTTACCGTAGAGTTCTTTTCCATTGCTGTTCCAGCATTTCTGTTTTTATAAGGACCTTGCATAACATCTAGATCTCTGATCCTGGAGTTCTTGAATGCTATGACACATCTTTCCTTAATTAAATCCTTCATAAGAAACACATTATTAAAAAAGTGTTTTGAATATTGTTCATTGTGTCATGGATAGTCTGTTGAGAGCTGCCAAAAAGAATAGTATGCTTCACTGGTAACACTATTTGCAAAAATAAAGTCCTTCACTCATGGTAAAAAGAGAAAAGGAAATTTATAGAAGGTAATCATGCTTGAAAGTTCTTTTCTGATCCCTTATCTTGAATACTTCATCTCCTTTGCTCTGACTTAATAGTAATTCAACAGTTTGCTTTGAAAAGATCTATCTGTGTGGATCCAAGGTTTCTTTTCCACAGGCTATATGTACTCCAGGGAAGGCAGACCACATAAAGGTTGTCTGCAGCAGCTTACAGAGCTACATAGGCTGAAGTGGATACTCTCCAGTTTGTGAATCACTCTCTTATACTAAAAAGGTATTGTTAGAAAGAACTAGAAAGCAAAATGGATTTCTGATCAGCCTTTTCCCAGAGCAGTGGTGCGATATGTGGTTGACAGAGGTTGAACCAAATATGGAATAAGCTTGTTGTGAGGCACCTGGAGTTTTTCCAGAAGAGTAAAAAATATCCATGTTAGTTGAAAACAATCACTTTTGTTTTCCATAGACAGGAAAGTCAGCTTCATTGGGGAAAAAAATTAAACTAAGAAATAAGTTTTATAGCTTTTTTTTTTTTTTCTATGAAGCAAGTCATATTACATTAAACTAAGGTGCTGAGGTCTCGCTTTGTCAAAATTTTTATGCCTGTATACTACAAAATGTCAGGGTAATTATTGCTTGTTGCTGGCATCAAGTGGTCTCTTTTTTTTATTCCTCCAGTTGTTAGATGGCACTCTTTTGTGCTCTTTGTTGTTGTTTTTTTTTTTTCCCATCAACACTCTGACTATTTAAATGTATATTATACAATGGCTATAGATTCCTTTCATATAACACAGTAGTAATTTTCAATATTTTAAATGGCTTTCCGTAAGAGGAGTTCATATTAAATTTTCATTTAAAGAATACAGGCAACAAAATATTTCTAGGTCAAATGAAGTGGTAGTTTGAACAATCATTATAGCAGACTTCCAAAACAGGAAAATGATGTCTAACAAAAGAATAATTTTTCGTTGGTGTTTAATCTTGTAGAATGCTGAGTGCAGAAATAAAAAAGGCTGCTAGTGTCTGTGGAGGGAAGATTACTGTTTCTTTTCTGTACAAGTCGGAGATGTTACCAAAATCACTGTTCTCCAGTATTGCTACTGTTAAATCCTATTTCTCAGACTTACATAAAAATCCATGGTTGTTTTCTGGGCCAAGCTTTTAGAGCTTTAGCTTGTTTTCTTTCCTTTTCTCACAAGAGATTTGGAAAAGGTCATAGGGCAGTTTTTCTTGCATCTAAAAATCAAACCGGTACTTAAAATTATCATAGAATCATAGAATAGTTTGAGTTGCAAGGGACCTTTAAGATTGTCTAGTTCCAACCCCCTGCATGAGCAGGGACATCTCCCATTAGATCAGGTTGCTCAGGGCCCCATCCATCTTGGCCTTGAACACTTCCAGGGATGGGACATCCACACCTTACCTAGGCAACCTGTTCCATTATCTCACCACCCTCACACTAAATAATTTCTTCCTAATGTCTAACCTAAATCTACCCTCCTCCAGTTTTAATCCATTACCCCTTGTCCTATCACTATAAGCCCTTTTAAAAAGCCCCTCCAGCTTTCCTATAGGCCCCTTTCAGGCACTGGAAAGCTGCTGTGAGGTCCTCCCAGAGCCCTCTTTTCTCCAGGCTGAACAGCCCCAGCTCTCTCAGCCTGACTTCATAGTAGAGGTGCTCCAGCCCTCTGATCATCTTCATAGCCCTCCTCTGGACTTTTCCCAGGAGCTCCATGTCATTCTTTTGTCAGGGGCTCCAGAACTTGACACAGTACTCCAGGTGAGGTCCCACAGGAGCTGAGTAAAGGGGGAGAATCACTTCCCTGGCCCTGCTGGCCACAGTTCTTTTGATGGAGGCCAGGACATGGTTGGCTTTCTGGGCTGCAAGTGCACATTACCAACTCATATTGAGCTTCTCGTCCACCATCACCCTCAAGTCCTTCTCTGGAATTAGTTGTCAAAATGAAGGCTGACAGCAACCTTAAACAGAAACCACAGGAATTTCTAATGGTCCTGTCCTTTTTTATTTTTTTTTCCAAATATTGATGGGTTTTAAATAGAAACATAGATGTTTATTTAATTGTGTGACTTAAGAAATTAGAGTCAATTTTAATATAATGATTTAGTGATTTGATATACTTTATTAAAAGTGCTATTTCTGAAGACTGTAGGGGAGGGGACCATGTGTAACCAAGCCTTTATGAGTCTGATAAGGACTTCTTTTCTAAAATTAGATCGTAGTCTTGTTTGATATGTAAGTAACTTATTACAGGGGGGGGAAGAGTATATTTTCAAAGTATCTAAATCATTAATTTAATTTGGTTTAGACATTCATTGTATCTTCTTTTCTGTTCTGTTTCAATGATGTTTCATAAAGGAGAGCTCAGTGCGTGGTAGCCATTAAGATATTCTAATAAGCTCTCAAGTAAAGACTCATTGCTGAGTTTGATGCTGCCTTTCTGTCAGTGAGCATCAAAGCCTAGTATTTTTTAACTGCTTCTGTTGGTAAATATGTATAATTTTAGGTGTTCTGATTATAGCTCATCCAAATCAGTTTTGCATTTAAAATAACCTCAGAAATAGTGCAGGAGGTTGAAGACTCATTAATCCCTCATTCTTCATGGTATTTGAACTAATAGACCTACATATTCACTTACATTTATAAATTAAAAAGGGGACTGGGGTTTACTTTTTTGTTATATCTTGACCTGTTTCAGAAGTTTGAATTAACTGACAAGACTTTAAAAATAAATAAACTAAAATCAGGTATTTTCAAACATTTTTCTTTTCACAAAAGAGACTTCTGTGTTGAGGGGTGGCAGTGCCCATCAATAGAAAGACTTTGACAGTTGCCAGTGGCTTTTGTCTATTGAGTTACATTTATCTCTAAAACTTCAGATGCTCTGCTTAATTAGAGCATTAATACAATGTATTTACTTAAGAGCCAAGCTTATGTGATAATTTCAAATGTATTTTAAAATGTAATTTTGATAATTATTTACTATTTTTATAAAAATAGTAAATTTCTCAAAGATTCGTGTGGTTCTAGATGTGAGGATCTGAACCGACTCATATACATGATATTTTCTTAGTTTTGTCTTGAATAAATTACAGATATGTGACATTCTCTGCTTTTGTCCTTCTTGCTGAAATATAGGCCAGGCTATCTAAATAATTTTTCTAGTGTATTCACCATTTTGGTGATTGAGTTCCTGCTGTAACTATTTTGATAAAGGAAAATGGTTTTAAAGCATGTTAATACAAGCAGTTAATTTACAGCATTTTTTTTTTCAGCAAGTGCTAGGAAAAAACAGAAAAATATCTTAGTGTTTGCTGGTTGATTTTTGTCTGTCACTTGAGCAATTACTGTGCTGCTTTATATACAGGGAATCTTACTCTGCTGGAAGTCTTGATAATTATCCTTCAGGGCACAGCATCTGTAGGTCTTCTCAGGAGCAGACCTGTGTTGTCGCAAGCAAGCATAAACTGCTGCTTTGTCTGCTGTCCTCTTTCTTACTGCAAGGGCAAATAACAGGTTTCTGGGGAGAGAGGAAAAAGGAGGAAGATCTAGTAAGGTGCTGAGACTCTATGGAAGGCTTGCAGGACAGAAACTTTAATGTAGACTAACAATGAGGGATTTTTTTTAGCAGAAATAAAAGGAGAGCCAACTGTATATAAAGTATGCTCATTTAAATCAAGCAGAGTCTGCACCTTATGGAGGAGAAGGTAAATTATGCTCATCATCTCCATATGCAGCACATTAGAAGTAGCATTTTTGTAGTGTTTTCTTTAGATAAATGACAATTAGTTTTGCTTTGATGGTTTAGAGATATTTTTAATTTATTTTTTTTTTTAATTGACTTGGTAATTTCCCTTTATGTTTGTCAATGTTTGTTGATTCGGTGTTTGTGCTGTGTCTTTGCACTCTCTCTTGCTTACTGAAGGAAGCTTAGGGAGGACATTTCTAGTGACTTTGCATTTAGAAGTGTTAACACTGTCCATTGCCACTGATTGGGAAAAAAACCATACATATCCTGTCTTGAAATGCATCTGCATTGGCAAATGCTGTTTGCTTAGAAAGTAAACACTGCAGCATTTGAAATTGTAACTTCCTGAGGAGCAATATGGGCTATACCCCTCAAACTTCCCTTACTCTGATAAACTGAACCAAAAGTAAGAATACAAGCATGGGTAGTTGCTTTTAGAAAAACAAAATATTCTGTTCTGTATTACAGAATTGGAAATATATTTAAATGAAACAAAATAGAAAAAAAAAAAAAATCATACTTTTACTTTAAGATTAATGATTGGATCAGTGTTTCATTATTTGATCTACCAGCTGAAAACAACTTGGTGAAGGTGCTTTGAGCTTTTTGTTTCTTTAGATTGTCATGAGATGGCCTTAACTTTCATGTTTTGTGCCTAAAAAGCATCTTCAGCAATTGTGCAGCATCTGGCTATGAAAATCTACTTTTTAACCCAATTTTGTGGTGAAATGAAAAAAATTGAAAACCAGATGCAATAAACAGAACATTTCTGTCCTGTCTGTACTCTGAAACAGTGTTTTTCCCCTCCTTTCAGAGAATTTTCTTGAATTCACATTTCAACTGTGTTATTTAATTAGCTAGAAATTATAGTTTTCATGAAGTCACAGAATCTTTAAGAGCTTACAAAATTTCATGAATGATGTGTGGTGAAATACTGATTCTAGATGCATCTCACTGAACTTGAATGTTATGGTGTCTTCTCACTTTGACCACAGTAGATGTGTTAGGCACCTAAACTTGGCAGTGTGACTACTTTTTCTAGACTACACTGTTCCTACTGTATCTTCATTTTTTAGTTCAGTTATTATAGCTGATTAAAGACTTAAATTGAAGTCTTCCACTAGTTAGATTACATAGGTGAAGAAAGCAAGTGACTATGCAGTTACTAATCAGTTCAGGAAGAGAAACTGCCGAAGACTTCCAAGTGAAATAAGCAAATTTATAATTTCTGTTTCACTCCTGAAATTCATCAAACTCTTGTCATAGCTGAGTTTTAATCTCTCTTTATTCTTCCAAATTAAAAAAGGTAAGTCTAGTTCAAATAAGGGGTACAGACTTTTAAAGTGTGTTTTTCAGGAATTTGGAACTGAAAGTGGAGATTTTGGCCAAAGGAGAGCACCATTAGTCTATTCCAATGCTGAAATAAATAATTAACGGAAGATTTACATCACTCTTGGAATATCTTATCCTACTAGAAAAAAAAACAAACAACAAAATAAAATCCAATAACTAAAAGAGGAACTGGCCAGCTGTGTGTTTGGAATGAACTATATTTGTTGGAAACTAAAATAAATGTGAGAAGATAAGTTATGAATGTTTAATTGCTCAAAGTCTGATAAAAATTTTTCATCAGATGAAGAAGCTATCAGAATTTTTTTGGCATTATACTGACATAGAATGAGAAAAGTATGTAACGTTCAGGAAAATATTTGAAATGTCTTTGCTTTTAATTTAAAAGCAAACATGAAAGTTTGCCTTTTAAATTACAAATGGGTATATTATCTTTTATATAAAATCTGATTTTACTATACTGAAATGTATATTAACGTGTTTGCTTGAAGTGCATTCTGTATTATATGGTTTTGGTTCCAAAGCTACATAAAATGTTTGATCATTTTACTTTTAGTTCCTGGTATCCAGAAATTCTTAATAAGGTGTCAGTATAAGTCTTGGAAACATTTATTTTAATATTGTCATTAGTAAGTAATTTTCTCTCATTGATGTTTTGAAGGAGATGATTGTATGCTGTAGTGAATGAAAAGAGCTGGTTAAGTAAGAGTTTGAAAGTCCAAGATTACTGCTTTGATACTGTCATAGTTCTGAATATTAGCTTTTACCTTGGATGAAAACCGAAACCCATTATTTTTATTAAATGCTAATTGTATTTGAAGTTAATACCTTATTGAATGCATTGATTATTTGAAGGGCTTCAAAATACCATCTGAATTGACTGACCGTACTCTAGCTGTGGTCTGCTCAGTTATAATGAGTAACAGTTGAATGCAGGCATGCAAATGTAAGTTGATGATTTAACTGTGTGCTGTGGCTTTGCCAGACAAGGCAGCTTTAATTAGCGAGGTCATTATGACATTTAGGTGAAGTGCGAACAGAGAAATGAGAGAAATGCCTCTGTGGACTTGGTGGCTCTATTCATTCCCTTCCAGGTACTTTTACTCTAGCATATAACACTAAGCAGAGGAAAGAAGGCAGATTGCATTGCTTAACCTGGCAAGATGCATCCTATGAATGAGTTCCTGCACTGCTTCTGCAAGTTCCTCTTTAGCGATTGGAGCAGGCATAAAAGCTTGAAAGGGTAGGGAAAGTAGAGCAGCACAGTCAGCCTGGAGAAGCAGGTTACTCCACATCATCCCAGCAATTTGCTGTGGTCTCCACTGATCAGTGATCACCCCTCATCCCAGTGTTGTTCAAGCTATTACCATCAGCTTTAGAATCAGTATCATCCTGAAATCTGTGCTGTCCTCTACCAGAGCATCAACACTGCAACCAACCTGGGCATCTGACCATTTCCAGAAATGAAACAAGTTCTGAAGTAGTAATTTAATCCCTTTAGCCAGTCTGAATTTCCTTTGAGTCTCAGTGTCACTTCGATGTAGGGGAGAGATGATTCCTCTAGCTAATGTCATAGGGATTAGAGAAGACTGAACAGGCACGAAGCTATTTGGAGGAGATGAGAGCTGTGTCACCAAGGATGAAGAGAATTCTGGTCTGGTGAGGTCTGCAGTGTGCCGCTTTGTGCAAACGCCTTCTCTGTGATGTTTAACTTTGTTGTAGAAAAGCATGCTGCATTAATTGCAAGAAGATGCATTGATGTATCTCTGTTTACATATTATTAAATTAGTTTACACCATTAATGACTTTTTCTTAAATAGAAATTTGTCTGGGTTTTCCAGATTTCATATATTTTACAGTAAACTAACAGTATAGAAGAGCTGTATTCATTCAGAGTAGTTGAATAGGCAGAAATTTCAAGGTCAGAATGCTTATAGTAAACAAGGATGAAGTATATAGCTAAAGAAAAAAATGCTGTCAGTTCAGAGTTTGAATGACATGTATAGGTAAGGTTTTAGCTGAGTAAACTTCTTGAAACTGATGAATGTGCAAAAGGCAGCATAACTACTTGACATCTTACTTTAAAAAAAAAAAAAAACTTTCACCATGCACATTTTCAGTCTTTTTCTTTAAGATTAGAAACCTTTCCCAGGATAAAATTATTGGTATTGTTTAGAGGGACTCTTGAAATTAATCTAAGGGAAAAGCTGAAATAATTCTAGTGTAAACACCATTGTGATAATTATTGTGTTAATTTTTCAGAAAGGACAGGGTGGATTGGATGACTGCAAGATAATGCCTAATATATATATTTATTTTTTTAAAATTTTGTAACAAAAATGTCAAGAGTCTGCTAAATATTCTACATTATAGAGAAAAGGGGAAATTCCATGCTGGATTCATGTGACTTTTTTCACTGTGGTAATAGTTACTGTGACTTTCATGCCTCTTTCTTCTCAGAGAAAAGATGTGGTATGAGCTTAGGTCTATGTCAGGCATAATTTGTGTTTAACACACAGTAACCTTGAAACAAAGATAATTAATCAATGTTAGATAGTCATATTTTTTCATAAACTCCAGCCTGAGCATCAGTACAATGCTAGAGTTGTTCTTCTGAAAAAGATCTCTCTTGTGTGCATGCTTGCACGTGTACACACAGCAAATCAGGAAAGGTTTCTGTAAAGTATTTACCAGTAAAAAGCACAGTATTAAAAAATGTGTAATAGTGCCATCTGCTGACCTCTGTCATAACATAACTAAGTTGTGGGAACTGGAAAACTCAATGCAGAGAAAAGCAGTTAGTTGACCTAAACTGAGAAATAAGCCAAATCTGGTGAGAGAAGTTAATATACTTAGAGTTTATACTAATGTAAATGTCTTGGTTTAGGCCTAATATGACAACAGAGAACCAGCCCCATGGCTGCTCGCTCAACTCCCCCAGCCCCACTTCCCCACACACACACTGGGATGGGGAGGACAAAGGCCAACTAGAAGCTCATGGGTCGAGACAAAGGACAAGGAGGGTTCCTCACCGATTAAGGTCACAGGCAAAAGAGACTCAATTTGGGGAAAGATAATAATTTAACACTAATCAAATGCACACAGGACACAGATAAAACAAAGAGCAGGGCTTGCATATGTTACCCCACCCCTCCTTTCTTCCCAGGCCCAAATCACTTTGTTCCCAGTTTCTCTCCCTCCTTCCCCCCAGCGGCACAGGGGGACAGAGGATGGGATTTAGAGTGAGTCCACAGTTTCTTGTTTCCTGTTTCCTGCTGCTCCTTTCTCCTCAGGAGGGATTCTTTACAGTCTTCCCCTGCTTCCCCACAGAGTCCCTCCCATGGAAGAAAGTCCTCCATGAACCTCTCCTTCATGAGTCCATCCCATCAGGTCCAGAGCAAGCTGCTCCAGCGTGGGCTTCTCACAGAGTCAGAGGGTGCTTTGGAAACAACCAACTCCCCTGGCACTGGGGTCTTCCAAAGCTGCACAATCAGAGTCCACTAGCAGCAAGTCCACTGGCCAAGTTCACCCATCCTGGAGCCTTCAGGGAATGTTCCACCATGTTACTCCATGAGTGCAGAGGGACAGCTGCCATCTCAACATGAGTTGCAGGGAAACTTCTGCTTGGGCACCTTCTTCCACTTCTTCCTTATCAGCCACTGGCACTGCTTTGCCTCTCCAGCTCAACTCCTTCCTAACTGCTTGCCCTTCTCAGGCCTTATATTTGTTCTTTCATATGTTAATTGCAAAGGCACATCCATTGTCTCTCTAATGGCTTCTTGGCTCCTGGTTTTGGAGCTGGAGGAGCTCTTCCTTCCTGAAGCAGCCACCCTTGGGCCCCACCCCACCCCCCAACCAAAAAGCCCACCAAACCAGCACAATATGGAAACCAATACCAAATAAAACTAAAACTACATGTTGATTGCAAGGAGAATTTTCCTGGCAATTTTTTGGTGTGTATGTTGACAAATGATGTCACTTCTTGAACTAGATGAGGTTGGCATTGGCCCACCTCTCAAACCTGTCAAGATCCTTCTGGATGGCCTCCCTTCCCTCCAGCATGTCAACCGTACCACACAGCTTGGTATCATTACCAGGCTTTATGAGGGTGCACTCAATTCCACTGTCCATGTCATCAACAAAGATGGTAAACAGCACCGGTCCCAGTACCAGCATTTGAGGAATGCCACTCATCACAGATCTCCATCTTTGAGTGTGGCCGTCCACCCAATTCCTTATCCACCAAGTGGTCCATCCATGATATCTAAATATTTCCAATTTAGAGACCAGGATGTTGTGCGGGACGGTGTCGAACACTTTGCACGCGTATAGGTGGATTACTTCAGCTGCTCTCCCTTGTCCACCAATGCTGTGACCCATCACAAGAGGCCACCAAATTAGGCACTATTTGTTATTGATGAAGCCATGCCACTAACCAGCTCCACATTTTGAATGTGCCTTAGCAAAGCCTTCAGGAGGATGTCCATGATCTTGCCAGACACACGACTGACTGGCCTGTAGTTCCCTGGGTCTTCCTTTTTTGAAAATGGGGGTTATGTTTCCACTTTTCCAGTTAGTGGGAGTTTAACCAGACTGCCAAGACTTCAAATATGATGGAAAACAGCTTTGCAACTTAATTCACCAGTTCCCTCAGGAGCTGTGGATGGATCTCATCAGGTTCCATGGACTTGTGCACTTTCAGGTTCTTTAGATGGTCTCGAATCTGCTCTTCTCCTACAATGGGCAGATCTTCCTTTTCCCAGTCCCTGCCTTTCCCTTCTGTCATGTGGGTGGTGTGGCTAAAACCCTTGCTGGTTAATACTGAGGCAAAATAGTAATTGAGTACCTCAGCCTTCTCCATATCCTTCATGGCCAGGTCTCCTGTTTCCTTCTGGAGAGGGTCCGCTTTGTCCCTAGTCTTCCTTTTATCACTGACATATCTGTGGAAGCTTTTCTTGTTACCCTCAATGTCCCTGGCCAGATTTAATTCTGTCTGGGCTGTAGCTTTTCTAATCTCATCCCTGGCTGCTCAGACAACTTCTTTGTGCTGCTCCCAGGCTACCTGTCCTTGCATCCACCCTTTGTAGACTTTATGTCTCTGAAAGGGCAGTCTAATGGGAATTTTAGTAACATGAAGTGTTTTTTTTACTTTTTGTCTTCTTTTAATAGCAGTAAGCTCGGACTCATTTAGACAAGGATATGCTGGATTGTGGTCCCAATCCATATCTTCTAAAGTAGACTGATTCATTTCAGTATTTTGATAGAGCAGTTGGGGAGGCTTCTTTTTGTAGTGCTTTCAGTAATGGTAATTGATATTTGCTTTGTAATTTCTGCTTAGCTTTTGCCCATTGCTCTGGTGTTGCTGCTTCTCATTTTCAGGTTGGCCTTTCTCTGCACTTAATTTTCAGTTATAATTCCTAGTTGTTGCTAAGGGACTGTAGCTCATGCGATTTTACTGTTTTACAATGGGTGTAAGTGCTTGCAACACAGTAGGTTTTCAGAGTTATTTACTTTTACTCTCCAATGAATTTCTAGGTGTTCTAACTTAATTTATCTGTCTTATAAAATCTGTAAATTAAAACTGTAAAGTTTATGTGAATAACTTAATATTATTACTGTTTTAAATATATTTGTTTCTGAAACACAGTCTTACACATTATGAATGTATTTGATTAATAAAGATGTGAGATAGGCTTCGTGTTTTGTTTTTGAAGTATTTTTTAACGTGTGGCAGTTGCTCTATGTGTTTTTTTAAAATATTAACTGAGATTAGATGTCTTAAGGGAATTGCATCAGAGTGCTAGGGGATTTCACACTTACTTGCTTTAAACAAGGGTGTAAACCTCATTGCTTCCAAATCGTTTGAATCTTTATTTTTATTTTTACTTGTTCCATTAGGTATAGCTGAATATTACTAAACTTTTACATGGATTGCTAAAGGGAAAGGAAGACAGTGGAAAAAGAAGAAAAGATAGTGGGAGGGCGAGGACTCTGCTTATTTTGTTATGGGTTTTGCTTGTTTGTTTTTTTTTTCCTCTCTTACACAGTTTCCAGGTACCTGTCACTTAATCTAGCTGAAGAGCTTTAGGCCTAAATTGCTTTGCCAGCGTTCCAGAAATACGTGAAGGGGGCTGCTCACACCATGTAAAACATGAAAGCTGGATGGGTTACCTACTGATGCCTGGACTGCTCCCTGCTGCCAATGCTTTGGTTGAATGCTTGCCCATTGAGTTGGCATAGAGTTTTCTGGATGGTCTTACACACCCATGAAGTTGCCTGTAGAGTTTCCTGGTGAACTAGAGAACTTTGGCTTTTCTAATGATTCTATTTTTAAAAATATATTAAAAAATGAAAAATTAAATATAATCTCTGCATGTTTTTTGCAAAGCTCTTGTATTTGAGAAGCCAAGTGTTTATCAGCTGCTGTGTAGACTTGTCAGAAGACTCAGACTAATCAGTTCTCCTGATTGGTGAAAGTGATATTCCTATTCTATGGTTTCTGTGACATAGCAATACTTTTATTGATGCAGGGACTTCTCAAGGTGCTACTATAAGAATATAGATTCAAAAAACTTCTCATGCATGATTGCCAAACGGATAGTTTTTATAGAAAAAGGAGACAAAATCTCAAGTACTTTATGGAGAAGTGTTTTCTTTCTTGAGAGAATCTTCTCTTTCTTTAACTAACTTCTGGGTTCCTCTTTTGGAGTCATTGCTCATTGACAGGGTAGGCTAAGCAAAAGCTTTTTCCAGTATATTTGGAGTCTCAAAAATTACAGTATTACTTTTTCAGTATTGAAGATGTACTAAAGTTAAATGAAATAGCGGACTCCAAAAGCTGTTTAATGCAAACATTTAGTAAATAACATTTATAATACAAAGCTACAGTAATATATTTTCATTGCGGAACCAGAATGATAGATGATTTGACATTAAATATTATTTCAACCTTGAAGTGTTTATCTTTCCAGATCTGTTAAAAATTATTACAAAGGAAGTATTTGTATGTTCACTAATGCATAACAGTTTCAATGTAAATAGTTTTGTTACATATGAAAATCTGTCAAGTTTTTGCCTAAAAATTTTCATTCATTCAGCATTGTGTGTGCACAAAGAAGGAAGTCAAAAGGAAGCCAGCTGGGCCTAGGCAAATGGTGCCATTGTGCATCTCTGCTGCATTACAACAGGGTCATTTGGAACAGGCACAGAGCAGTGAAACACAAAGGCCTTTGGGATACTAGAGGCTCCTTTGTTAATGCCTAGTAAGCGTAATATAAGGCAGCTGACTGTGGAAGCAGG
This sequence comes from Apus apus, assembly GCF_020740795.1. NCBI lineage: Eukaryota > Metazoa > Chordata > Aves > Apodiformes > Apodidae > Apus > Apus apus. Next base: position 24,297,034 of record NC_067282.1, read on the forward strand.
TGGAAATACTGGAAGTAATTACAAGCACAAATTTGAGAATTGTCAAGGCTAAAGGTAGTGAATAAATTGAGAAAATTAATACCATACCTTACGCTTTACCATGAGAATTTTTATGTCTGTTATGGAAAAAAAAAAAAAAAAGAGGAAAACCTAAACCAACAAATCTTATGCTCTTCAACTAAAGTTACTTACTATCTAGTATCTGTATGTGCAGTGTTGTGATTGACAGTTTTATATGGAATGCATACGACTTGACTATACTGTGATTTACAAATTCCTAGCACATACTTCACCTCACAAATAAGGCACTTGCTATTATAATGGTACAGACTGTTTTTTATATCTGAAAACTAAATAATGAATTGCTTAAATAAACTCAAGAAAGTAGGATCAGTAGTTAAATCACTTTGCCAACAGTTTCCTCCATCAGCAATCTAAAATACCTTTCAGTGTGCAAATAATTTACTTTGAAATTATGTTTCTCTAAATAAAATAGAATGACTATGTGATGGTAACTGAAAATAGAGTTTTAGGCAGGATTATGGAATTCTCTGTAATAAGATAATTAAGACAAAATATAACCATTTCTCCGAGGTCGGGTTCTCTGGACATGTCTACTAATTGTTGTAGTACTTTTTCTACTTCTTTTCCTTGTTTAGTATAGTATCTTCAGATAGTGTTCTCAGTTTGAACCATTATTTCATTTCCTTTCTCCTTGAAGTGTTACTTCTCTAATACAGAAAAGTATTTGAAGTCAGGTGAACCGGCTTGCTTAGAGGGATTGCCTCCTGTCACTGTCCCATTAATCAACCACACCTTCAAATCACTTACTGCATACAGATTTACAGTTAGTATGAGAACGAGTTATGGACTATTGAGATTTTAAAAAGGTTATTATCTCCATTACTATTGTAGTACTCATTGTTACAAAGTCAAATGCCTTAGGTTCTCTTCGTGTTAGAATACAATAGAATAGACTGTTTCAGTTGGAGGCGACCTACAATGATCATTTAGTCCAAATGCCTGAATGCTTCAGGGCACAACAAAAGTTAAAGCATGTTGCTAAGGGCATTGTCAAATGCTTCTGAACCATTGACAGGCTTAGGGCACTGACCACCTCTCTGGGAAGCCTTTTCCAGTGTTTGACCATCCCCTCAGTAAAGAAATGCTTCCTAACATCCAGTCTAAGCCTGCCCTTGAGCAACTTTGAATCATTCCCATATGTCCTATCACTGGATCTGAGGGAGCAGAGCTCAGCACCTCCCTCTCCACTTTCCCTCCTCAGGAAGCTGTAGATAGCAAAGAGGTCACCTCTAAACCTCCTTTTCTCCAAACTAGACAAACCCAATGTCCTTAGCTGCTTTTCATAGGATGTGCCTTCCAGCCCTTTCACCAGCTTTGTTGCCCTCCTTTAGATGCATTCAAGGACCTTCCCATCCTTCTTAAATGGTGGGGCCCAGAACTGCACACAGTGCTCAAGGTGAGGCTGCAGCAATGCTGAATACAGCAGGATAATCACTTCTTTTGACTGGCTGGTTATGCCATGTTTGATACACTTTGCTTGCTCGTTTTCTCTGCAGCACTTTGCTTATTATTACTGTTCCCCTACCACACAGGGCTTTCCTCTGACATGCTTTTCCTTGGTGACTGTCCCTCAGGGTGTCACTGCCCTGGTTGGTCACTGCCCCCTCAGTTGCTGTCCCTCAGGGAAGCACAGGCCTCTGTAGTGAGCTGTACCTCACCCCCAGAGCATGTTGGTGTTGCCTGCCCCTCTGGCTGCTGCCTCTGCCTTGCAGACACCCGAGCAGAGGATCAGTGTCGTACTTAGGACTGTGTGTGGGGGTTTGCTTCTTTTGGGTGTGACATTAATCACAGCAGTTTTAGAGCAGGCTAGAAATGGCTGCCCAGGGCAGTTCAGCTCCCACACAAGGACTCTTGTAGCCTCTTGACACCAAAACTCTCACAGCTATGCCCTTTACATATGGTGTTTGTAGAATTTCTCTCCAATTTATTTTGGAAGGTAAGGATGAGATAAGAGGAGGCAGCCTAGGAATAAATGGAAAAGCCTGGGGGCTGTACTTGTACAAACACCAAGTGTGAATTAATTGAAGTTTCACAGTGTAGCTCCAGCAAGTTGCCAGGAAAATACGTTGCCTTAACTTGGAAGGCCTGTCAGAAGTTGGAGAATTTTGCCTGTCCCCTTGAATCCAGCTTTATGCACTCTTTCATTTTGCTGAGCTTCAGAAAAGCTCTGTATTTGCATCATGAGAAATCAGGTATTACACTGATAGTCTTCTCCTCATGGCCTTTTAGACAGCTGGTTCCCTTCAGCATCCCCTGCATGACTTTGCTTTTGTGCCTAATGCAAATGTAAGCACCAGTGCTGACTGTGCTTTATCAATGCTGTTCAGTGCCACCATAATTCTTCTTAACCCTTCTTAATTCTGGGAAGGATTAAATTCCTAGAGGACACTTCTTTTTCAGGTTAAACTACTTTACTTCTCCAGCCGTTGTTTCTTCGATCATCCTGAAAGGCATAGCTGAGGGAGGTCCAATCTTCTGGAGCTAATACCAGCTAAGAGTAGCTAGTTAAGGAGTGGGGATTTTGGCTTCAGTCAGAGCAGTACGGTTGTTTTGTTTACTTTTTAATTTTTTTAAGCACTTTTTTTCCCTGTATGTATTGGTACTGTGAACTCTCTATATTTTTTGTTTCAAAATGTACCACTATTTAAAACTGATTCTATAATTGCAATGGTGGTAAAATTATTTATGTTCCTACTTATGGTGGTACTTTAACAAATGTCATTAATATAGTAGCATCCATGGAAGTGGCAGTGAGTTTTGAGTGTATGTTTTGAGTGTATAACGTAGGCTTATTATACTTCATTGTATTTTGTTTGTCTCTATTTTGTCTGTGGTCAGTTTTGTGGTGGTTTAGGCTCCAATCTTAAAAGCAGAGCATGCTGGCATTCAAAGCTGAGAGCTATGAAAATCCTGCTGCACTGGTGTCTTCCTTGGATGATTAATTACATACATTCTTTGTAAATGCTATGCATTTTAAGCTTACATACTGTTTATTAAAATACTCAGACTGTAACATGATCAGTTAATCAACAGTATTATATTTAAATGCAAATTGTACAGGAAAGAATCGGTCCTGTTTTCTAAATGAAGTTTTTCTTAAACCCTGAGAAATAGACGTGAATATTGGAGCCTTCTTCATTTTTGCTTATCTATTTACTTTTTGAAAGGGAAAATCTACTCAAAATTCACAGCACTGTTCAAGATAACAATCCTATTTATATGTTCAAAATACTATCAGAGCTCTGCAGGATAAGATACTATATGTGTTTGTAGGTCCTTTTTCAATGGAAAAGCATGAGCAGCCTATGAAACCAAGACTATCTTGCAATTATTTTGTAACTCAGTTACCAATCTACTAAAAATAGAGCGTATTTTTTGACTCCTGATCACATAGGAAATTAACCATTTGCACAGTGGATCATTTATATCACAGATAATTTGACGAATCTGTAGCGAATGTATAAGAAAAATAGATTCTTGTGAAGCAGCAACATTTCCTTTAGGTCCTAAATTGCTGGTCTAGATAACTGTAAGCAATGGACTGAAAGGCATTTACTATATTTTCATTCAAAATTCTAATATTTTTTTCTGTGGTAAATCTTGAGAACTACACTATTTTGGAGGAGACTTTGTAGACCAGAAGTAAGATTTAGACTGATGTAAATTTACAAGGTAAAATTACAAAATAAAATACCTGGAAAAAAGCCAGTGTTCTGAAAGAATGGCCTACAGGGCTATATTGGAATTCTATTTATTTTCTTCAAGGTTTTGAAAAATTTCCTCCAGTGTTTTGAAAAAGATGCAAAACCAGTACATGTGTAGTCATATCCATTGTTCAGATAAGAATCTGAGGAATTCCCTATGTATAGGGAGTAAAAAGTAGATTTACGAACAGGGAATAGCTAATGAAGGAGCAGTTAGAAACCAATTTGCAGGTCAAACTGAGCATTAACAAATAGGAGAGTTAACATAAAAAAACAAACCAAACTTATTTCTTACTTGCGTCACCATGCATATTTTTATATATTGCTGTTACATATACCAGATTGTTCAGCAATTACAATAATTTCAGTGATTCTTCTTCTGGTATATCTTCAGAAAAATTCTTCCTGGTTCAACAAGTGAATACAAAGCAAAAGCTATTTTAGTATTCATTAAGAACATAATAGAACTTAAAACATTAAAGCTGAATTTATAAACAAATCATGGAATACCATTATTTGGTTGTATTCACAGAACAAAGAGAACTTCCATAACTAATGAAAACTGGGAGAATAATATGAAGAAGAAAGAACAGGGAATAAGGAAGGAAGGAAGAATACAGACATTTTTAAGCAGGAGCAAGGGGAGCAGGGACTGGAGAGACGATCTCCTTTGTATCTTTTTTAAGATTACACAGAAAAGTACTTGAGTAATTTAACAGTTTGGGAAAGTTAAATGGAATTAAGCCTTTCTATTTGCTGGGCTAGGTTGAGTGAGGAACTCTGGGATGTGATTGTTTTTCATAAGAACAAAACTAAAAAAGGTGATTGAGAGGATTTTTTCCTGTTTATTTTCTTGGAAGATAGCTTGAGTGCCGCTTAGGAGAACAAGTTTTTCAGTATGCATTTATTTATATTTTATTTGCTCTTAAAGGAATTATAAAATTCTAAAAATAAGCAGCTGTTAGGCTTCTCACAACACCTCTTTTCTTTTTTGCTTTCTCTCTGTGGTGTAGTATTTTTGCATAAATTCTTTCAAAATGAATGCTCATGTAAGTTTTTCTGTAACAAAACATGTATCATACAGTTCAATTTTTTTCTTTCTTTTGTTTTCCTTTTTTCTTTAATTCTCTGGTCTGACTAGAACTTCTTAATTTTATTTTTTTCCCCTGTCTGCTAGCCTTCAAAAATAATTTGTTTTATGTCTGTGAGAGAACATCTTGCAGTAAAGGACACAGAGCTCAAGCAAATGAGCTTACCAAAAAAGATGAGGGGTGATGATTTGAAGCATATGAGGACTTCCTTGTGGTAAGAGTTCCTTTTATAAAAGACTTGTTAATCTAGTGATTCTTGGCCAAAAGCTGCAACAAACATGTTTAATAGAATGATAAGCCATTGTGTAAGAATTTACCAAAGGGTAGTAGTAGAGTATCTATCTCTTCTTACTACACATTTTGGATGTCTTTACATGTTCTTTAGTTAATCTAAGCACAGGCAAAGTCATGTTTCTTTTGGAAGGACTATAACTTGCTTACATTCAAATACCAAACAAGAAATGCATTCTGACAACAACTGCTGTATTTTAAGATACTTTCCAGAGAACAGAAAACTAGAACGTTTCAAACAAGTGACTCGGGATGCAAAAATAATTCCCATTGCTCTTTTGTCAGTACACTATCAAAGCTATTCAGTTCAGACACTTAGTAAAATAATTGTATTTAATTTCAGCATCAGCATAAAAGTCCATTTTAATATGGATTTTCTGAGTGTTCCACTGAACTGTGATGTAAGTGGAGGTCTGAATATGGTTGTAATCAAGGTCCCATGTGGAAATAAAGTTTTAATTCCACTGATTGTTTTTGTTAAGTTCGTGCATCTGATGATGTAAACTTTTGCTCAGTGTTCCATTCTTTGATCTTAAAATTCTTTGTTGCACAATAGTAGAACTTGAGGCCTTATTTTTACTTCAATTGAAGATATTTATGAACCATACTGTGACATAAAATATTTTTTCTTCTTGTCCTCCCATCTGATAAACCATGACTATAGTGTGCAATTTTGTATGATAAATGCCATGGTATTCCCTCTTCTGTGTGCAGGAACCAGAGGAAACAATTTTTACAATGGATAGTCTTTTTAATCATCTGTCCTTTACTTGAGAAAAGGGGCATAAATCATAGTAAAGGGATAAAAGAACATTATCTTCATCTCACAATATGCTAGACTAAAGAGGAATAAAAGCCATTCTTATGGGTGCTTCTGCTTTAGAGGGGCATTAGATGAAGTTTTGGCAGTAAGAAAGCTTTAATATATTTTTCTTTGAAACATTGCATAAAAACCCCCAACAAAACAAAACAAAAACAACTCTCTACCAATTCTGTAAAAATAGCTTATGGTTTGGTAATCTAGTTACCAAATTTATGTTCAAATAAAGTAAATTAAATGTAAAATCAGATAGATGTTTTTAATTTTTCCTCAGTCTGATGATTCACAAAGCAGATAACCCTGAAACTTAAAGATGTTATGAACCATAACTGGACTTCTTAATTGCACTAAGTTTGCTAAGATTAATGGGAATTAGTTTTTTACTATAGTGGTGGTGTTGGCAGAGTCTGTATGCCAGTCTCTGAAGCTTGCAATAAAGTGCAGAAAATAACCTAGTTTTTCTTCTCCCTCTTATAATACAAACAAAAAGTAAAGGCTTTTTATAAGCGTATTTTGTAATGGAAATTTTAGCAGCCTTTTGAATTAACTACTATGTCTTTGTTTCCATGGAGCTAGCACAAAAATAGCTCAGAAACAGTGTGGTCATATTAAGAACATATTGTTAGGGCTACTTTGGGGAACTTTCCACTTGATCAAGTCAAGGCAATTTCCATTAAATAATTTTTCAGAAAAATGTTAGCTGATCAAAATTAAAATACAGGAGAGTATTTGTTTTACTGAAGCTTTATTTAGGAAATGCTCCTCTTGCTCCTTCCTCCCTTCGAGCTTTCCTATCCACAGTAGGAGCTTTTTAACTTTGTATAAATACTGCAGTGGTAAACTGAACCCACAGTCTCTCACCTACAGGAGGTGTTTGCTGACACCCAGGATGCTTTACTGTTACAGACAGACTTGGAAGGTACCTTGAGCTTCAGCAGCTTTTGCACTTGTTCTGTACCAAAGTAAGGCACAAGTCCTGCTTTATTCTGTGCCCTAAATAGTACTTAAAGTACCTG